>NW_028322263.1:3064326-3370758 GCF_059928025.1 Delphinapterus leucas | reverse complement strand
ATCAGGGTCCGACACGGCACTCTGAGCCTTTGGTTAATTCCTCTTCCTGGTGGGAAATTAGAGTTAAATGTGCCCCTCCGGACACCTGCCTCACTCCCAGCCCCTTGGTTATGTGTGTCCTGTAGTTTGACGCCACATGTGCTGGGTTCCTCACCTTTGGCTGATGTGGCCCCACTGATGTGAGGACACTCCTGCCTGGTTCCAATCCCCTTGGTGATGTGGACCCTCCGGTGAGAGTCTGATCCTGGCTGGGTTCCTCACACTTCTGAGAGGTGGGCCCTCTTCTCTGAGGTCACTCCTGCCTGGCTGGCCCACCCCGCCTTGACGACGTCGGCTCTCTCGTGGGAGTTGGTGCCTGCTGCGAGTCTCCTCCCCTTGGTAATGAGGGCCCTCTGGCGTCAGGCCCTAACTCCTGGCCTCCCAAAATTTTCTGATGTGCACCCTGTGGTGCGAGTACACTCCTGCCAGGTTCCCAACACCATGGGAATGTGGGCCTTCTGCTCTGAGGTCCCAACGGTGGGTTGCTCAGTTTCATGATGAGGGCCCTCTGGTGTGAGTTCACTCCGGCCTGGATCCCATAGCCTTGCTGCTCCTGGCCACCTGCGGGGAGGTTACAACTGCGGGATTCCTCACCTTTTTTCTTCTATGGGCCCTCTGTTTTGAGACTACTCCTGCCTGCCTCACTCCCAGCCCCTTGGTGATGTGTGTCCTCTGGTTTGAGGCCACGTGTGCTGGGTCCCTCACCTTTCGATGATGTGGCCCCACTGGTGTGAGGACACTCTTGCCTGGTTCCTATCCCCTTGAAGATGTGGGCTCTCTGGTGAGAGTCTGATCCTGGCTGGGTTCCTCACCCTTCTGTGAGGTGGGCCCTCTGCTGTGAGGTCACTCCTGCCTGGGTGGCACACCCCGCCTGGGCAACATCGGCCCTCTTGTGGCAGTTGGAGCATGCTGGGAGCCTCCTCCCCTCGGTGATGAGGGCCCTCTTGCGTCAGGTCCTAACTGCTGGGTACCCACATTTTCTGATACGTGCTAAGTGGTGCGAGGACACTCCTGCGAGGTTCCCATCCCCATGGGGATGTGGGCCTTCTGCTCTGAGGTCCCAATGGCTGGGTTGCTCACAGTTTCATGATGTGGGCCCTCTACTGTGAGTTCACTGCAGCCTGGATCACATAGACTCGGTGCTCTGGGCCGCCTGCTGGGAGGTTCCCACTGCAGGATTCCTCACCTTTTTTATTCTATTGGCCCTGTGTTGTGAGGCTACTCATGCCTGCCTCAATCCGAGCCCCTTGGAGATGTGGGTCCTCTGGTTTAAGCCTCATGTGCTGGTTTCCTCACCTTTCTATGATGTGGTCACCCTGGTGTGAAGACAGTCCTGCCTGGTTCTGATCCCCTTGGTGATGTGGGCCCTCTGGTGAGAGTCTTATCCTGGCTGGGTTCCTCACCCTTCTGTGAGGTAGGCCCTCTGCTGTGAGGTCACTCCTGCCTGGCTGTCACACGTCACCTTGTCGACATGGGCCCTCAGTTGGGAGTTGGTGCCTGCTTGGAGTCTCCTCCCCTTGGTAATGAGGGCCCTCTGGCGTCAGACCCTAACTTCTGGGCTCCCAAAATTCTCTGATGTGTGCCCTGAGGTGCGAGTACACTTATGCCATGTTTCCAACCACATAGGAATGTGGGCCTTCTGCTCTGAGGTCCCAAAGCCTGGGTTGCTCACAGTTTCATGCTGAGGGCCCTCTGTTTTGAGTTCAGTCAGGTCTGGATCCCATAGCCTCGCTGCTCCTGGCCGCCTGCTGGGAGGTTCCAACTGCGGGATTCCTCACCTTTTTTCTTCTATGGGCCCTCTGTTTTGAGACTCCTCCTGCCTGCCTCACTCCCAGCCCCTTGGTGATGTGTGTCCTCTGGTTTGAGGCCACGTGTGCTGGGTCACTCACATTTCGTTGATGAGGTCCCACTGGTGTGAGGACACTCCAGCCTGGTTCCCATTCTCTTGGTGATGTGGGCCCTCTGGTGAGAGTCTGATCCTCCTTGGGTTCCTCACACTTTTGTGAGGTGGGCCCTCTGCTCTGAGGTCACTCTTGCCTGGCTGGCACACCCCGCATTGGCGACGGCGGCCCACTGATAGCAGTTGGAGCCTGCTGGGAGCCTCCTCTCCTCGGTGATGAGAGCCCTCTGGTGTCAGGCCCTAACTGCTGGGCTCCCCACATTTTCTGATGTGTGCCCACTGGTGCGATGACACTCCTACTTGGTTCCCTTCCCCATGGGGATGTGGGCCTTGTGCTCTGAGGTCACAACGGCTGGTTTGCTCACAGTTTCATGATGAGGGCCCTCTGTTGTGAGTTCATCACTGCCTGGATCCCATAGCCTCGGTGCTCTGGGCCGCCTGCTGGGATGTTCCAACTGCTGGATTCCTCACCTTTTTTATACAATGGGCCATGTGTTGTGAGGTTAATCCTGCCTGCCTCGCTCCAAGACCCATGGTGATGTGGGTCCTCTGGTTTGAGGCCACATTTTCTTGTTACCTCAACTTTTGATGATATGGCCCCACGGGTGTGATGACACTCCTGCCTGGTTCACAGCCCCTTGCTGATGTGGGCACTCTGGTGAGAGTCTGATCCTGGCTGGGTTCCTTACCCTTCTGTGAGGTGGGCCCTCTGATGTGAGGTCACTCCTGCCTGGCTGGCTCACGTCGCCTTGATGATGTGGGCCCTCTGTTGGCCACTAAAGCATTCTGGGAGCCTCCTACCCTCTTTAATGAGGGCCCTGGAAAAAACGCATATGCACATTTTGACCAAGTGCATCATTGTCCAGGATCTGCCTCTTCTCCTATGCTTTCAGAGCACTTCCCGTCTACGTCCTGAAATCATATTCCAGGAATACTGCCCCGCTTTCAAGTCCTCCTCGCAGCCTTACTTCAATATATTTTTGTATGATACCTGTCATTAATAACTCTGCAGGTTTGTTAAATACAGTGTCCCTGAGCTCCTTTCTTCAACATGCTTTCTTGTGAGCTGGCCGCAAAACCGCAGGATTGCTTCAGGCCGTAATCTGGTTTCGGCACGGCACGCTGAGCCTTTGGTAAATTCCTCTTTCTGGTGAGAAATGAGCATTCAATTTGCCCGTGGAGACACCTACAGCTAGTCTCTCATTGGTTCTCCCTATTCCTGTTCATCTTGTGCAGAAATTGCAAACTGTGCCAAACAGGAGGTTAAAGGCACTGACTCTCCAAGTGGGTAGAGGGTTAGTAAAGCATCTGGAATGGTGAACCCGAGTACCAGGGAACGAAACCTGAGAGCCATTTAAAATGGTTTCCCAGTCTCACAGTGGACAATACTCTGGGTTTCCCATGCATGTTTTAGCTGAAGGAAGAATTCCTTAAACCTGGAGATTATTGACCCATGGAATGGGTACCATGCAGTATGACTAAAAAGGGTCTGAATTTGCTCACCGAACCTCACCAATGCTATCAGTTCGAAGTGTCCAGCCTTATGCCTCACCCAGCTCTGGGTGTAGATGTGGTAAATCCAGGTTTCATCACAAGCCCTGAATCAATTATTTAAGAATTGCTGTCTCTTTCACTGTCATTGTGTTTTGTTTTTGTAATTTAGTTTGATAATGGGATTTATCGGATTTTCACTGCTGCGTTCATGCCGCTGTACAAACGCTTGATTCTCCTACAGAGAAATATAAATCCACGGGTTTTAAGATTCTTACTAGTCAGGTATATTCCTAGGCGTTGAATATGTGGTGTTGAGTCCATGTCGTTGAACAAGGAGTAGGTCTTGACTATTACATATTTGGCTTATGGAACGGTATCTGTGCTATTTTCAATCTCTGGTTTTATGCAGCACCCCAACTCACCTTTGCCCTTAAGCAAGCATAAGTTGGTTTTCTAAATTTGAGTCCCTGTTCTGTTTTGTAATTCAGTTCATGTGTAGCCAAGTTTACATTCCGTGTATTAGTGATATCTTATGATGTTTCATTTTCTGTGTGACTTATTTCACTTAGAATCACTGTAGCTGAATCCACTCATTATGCCGTGATGGGCCTGATGACATAGATTTCATTGCTGAGTGATATTCCATTGTACGTACGAACCACATCTTCTTTATCCATTTTTCACATTCTGGGATATTTAACTTGTACCGTAGATGAGGTTCTTGTAAACAGAGCCGTCCGAAAATTTGGGGTGGCTGTGTGTTTTTGATTTTAATTTCCCTAAGCTATAGGACCATAACTGGAAGTGCCGTAGGCTCCGTTGCTTTGTTTTTTAGGTGTTTCAGGAAACACCATACACTTCTCCAGGGTGGCTGTTGGCAATTTACATCCCGCCCATCAGCATAACAAGGCTCCCTGTTCTCCATGGCCTGTGCTGTCTTTCTGGATTTTACACTTTTTTTAGATGGCCCTTTTGACCAGGGGGCTGTGAGACTTCATTGTAGTGCATAATTCTTTAACATGCTTGCATGGTTGGCCAAAAAGGGCGTATGCGTTTTTTCCTGAATATATTCAGGAAAAAACGCATACGCCCTTTTTGGCCAAGTGCATCATTGTCGACGTTCTGCCTCTTTTCCTATGCTTTAAATGCAATTCCAGTCTACCCCCTGAAATCGTTTTCTTGCAATTCTGCCCACTTACAAGTCCTCTTCGCAGCCTTCCTTCAATATATTTTTGGACGATAGCTGTCATTTATAACTCTGCAGGTTTGTGAATTACAGTGCCCCTGAGCTCCTTTCTTCAACTCGCTTTCTTGTGAGCTGGCCGCAAACACACATGATTGCTTCAGGCCCTAATCTGGTTCCGGCACGGCATGCTGAGCCTTTGGTGAATTCCTCTTCCTGGTGGGAAATGAGCGTTAAATTTGCCTGTGCAGACACCTCCAGCTAGTCTCTCATTGATTCCCCCTATTCCTGTTCATCTTGCGCAGATATTGCAAACTGTGCCAAACAGGAGGTTAAAGGCACTGAGTCTCCAAGTGGGGAGAGTGTTAGTAAAGGGTCTGGAATGGTGAACCCGAGTAAAAGGGGACGAAAACTGAGATGCATTTGAAAACGTTTCCCGGTCACATGGTGCACCATACTTGGGTTTTCCATGCATGTGTTAGCTGAAGGAAGAATCCCTCAAACCTGGAGAGTTGGGACCCATGGAATGGGTACCATGCAGTATGACTTCAAAGGGTCTGCACTTGCTCATCGAACCTCACCAATGCTATCAGCCCGAAGTGTCCAACCTTATGTCTCACTCAGCTCTGGGTGTAGATGTGGTAAATCCAGGTTGCATCACAAGCCCTGAATGAATTATTTAAAAATTGCTCTCTATTTCACTGTCATTGTGTTTTGTTTCTGTAATTCATTTTGATAATGGGATTTATCGGATTTTCTCTGCTGCATTCTTGCAGCTGTACACACGCTTGATTCTCTTATGGAGACATATAAATCCATGGGTTTGAAGATGCTGATCAGTCAGGTGTATTCCTAGGCTTTGAATATGGGGTGTTTAGTCCATTTCGTTGAGCAAGGGGTAGGTCTTGAGTATTATATATTTGGCTTATGGAAAGGTATCTGTGCTAATTTCTATCTCTGGTTTTATGCAGCACCCCAACTCACATTTCCCCTTAAGCAAGCATAAGTTGGTTTTCTAAATTTGAGACCCTGTTCTGTTTTGTAATTCAGTTCATGTGTAGCCAAGTTTACATTCCTTGTATTCGTGATATCTTATGATGTTTCATTTTCTGTGTGACTTATTTCACTTAGAATCATCGTACCTGAGTCCACTCATTATGCCGCAATGGGCCTGATGACATAGATTTCATTGGTGAGTGATATTCCATTGTACGTACGTACCACAATTTCTTTATCCATTTTTCGCTTTCTTGGATATTTAACTTGTACCGTAGACGAGGTTCTTGTAAACAGAGCCGTCCGAAACTTTGGGGTGGCTGTGTGTTTTTGATTTTAATTTCCCTAAGCTATAGGACCATAAGTGGAAGTGCCATAGGCTGTGTTGCTTTGTTTCCTACGTGTTTCTGGAAACACCATACACTTCTCCAGAGTGGTTGTTGGCAATTTACATCCCGCCCATCAGCATGACAAGGCTCCCTCTTCTCCATGGTCTGTGCTGCCTTTCTGGATTTTACACTTTTTTCAGATGGCCCTTTTGACCGGGGGGCAGTGAGACTTCATTGTAGTGCAGATTTCCTTTACACGCTTGCTTGGTTGTCCAAAAAGGGCGTATGCGTTTTTTCCTGAATATATTCAGGAAAAAACGCATACGCCCTTTTTGGCCAAGTGCATCATTGTCGTCGTTCTGCCTCTTTTCCTATGCTTTAAATGCAATTCCAGTCTACCCCCTGAAATCGTTTTCCTGAAATTCTGCCCCACTTTCAAGTCCTCTTCGCAGCCTTCCCTCAATATATTTTTAGACCATAGCTGTCATTTATAACTCTGCAGGTTTGTGAATTACAGTGCCCCTGAGCTCCTTTCTTCAACTCGCTTTCTTGTGAGCTGGCCGCAAACCCGCAGGAATGCTTCAGGCCCTAATCTGGTTCCGGCACGGCATGCTGAGCCTTTGGTTAATTCCTCTTCCTGGTGGGAAATGAGCGTTAAATTTGCCCGTGCAGACACCTTCACACGAGTCGTCATGGTGCCCCTTTGCCCCGGTTATCTCTATGGAGGTTGGAGTTGGAGGGCCTCCTCACTCAAGGTCAGTGTGCCCACGGAGCCAACCCTGCAACTTCAGGGCATGTTTGGTGGTTAGGATCACCACGTGGGGTCCTTTTACCTTAGGAGGGAGGTGGCCTTTTGGGCTGCTGATTTCCAGGTTTTCGGATACTGCCAGTATCTTGGCCAGATGTGGCGGTGGACCAATCCCCTTGGTGACCGTAGTTTATCCTACCTGGATCGCATTCTTGCATTGTTCCATTTCAAGTGGTCCCAGGTTTTGCACTAATACTCCAATGGCGATTCACCGTTCACCAGGAATGTAAAGGTCAAAGGGTTTAGCTAAATTAGGGAGTTCCTGTGCAAGGGTCTGAATTGACTGCTCTTTCCATTCTTGAAAGGCCACTTCTGCATTCTATTCAAAAGGATCATCACCTTTTCCTTTCAGTGTTTCATATAGAGGCCGAGCCAGTAGACTGTAGTTAGGGATCCAGAAGCAGCAAACCCTGGCCTCCCCAGGAACCCCTAAGCTGTCTTCTAGTTTTAGAAATGGGTAAGGCTGTAAATTGTTTCTTCCCTTTCCTGGGATGGGCTTCTCCGACCTTCTGTGAGAATGAAGCCCAGGCAGGTCACCGTAGTCTGTGATATTTGAGCTTTTTCTTGGACAACTTGTATCCTTTATTGGCTTCGTAGTTCAGAGGTCTCCTTAGTAGGGCTGGCGATCAGAATGTCGTCTGCATATTGAAGGAGTGTTTCCTTTTCCAGAGGTAGAACTTTTAGGTCTTTAGCTGAGCTTTCCCCAAAGATGGTGTGGGAATTTTTGAACCCTTGGGACAACACGGCCCGGAAGTATTGTTTTAGTTGTATGTTGAGTCCTGCCACTCACAAGCCAAAATTTCTTGTGACTCTGGGACTAATAGAATACAAAAGAAGGCATCATTGAAGACTAATACAGAATACCATGTCCTGGTGGTTGGTAGAATGACCAGCAGGGTGTAGGGTTTAGGAACTACTGGAGGTATATCCTCAGTGGCTTAACTGACTGTCCTGACATCCTTTACCAGGACTCCAGCAGCCCATGGGGCTCTCGAGGTCAGGCCAATCCCAGGATATGGAGCTCACCTGGGCAGGTACCCCAACCCAGCCCACGGGGCTCTCATGTTCAGGACCCTCCCAGGATATGGTGTTCCCTGGGCAGGTCCCCCTGCAGCCCATGGGGCTCTCGTGGTCAGGCCCCTCCCAGGATACAGAGCTACCCTTGCAGGTACCATGGCAGGGCTGGGAACACAGGAACCCTGCATATCGCCCTCATTGCAGAGCACTCCCAGCTCACCTGTCACTCAGATCTGACACAGAGCACCTCAGAGCAGGACTTGAACTAACAAACAGCAGCTCCGACAGGTCTGTGACCCTGGGCATCACTCTGTGTGGCCTCCCTCCACCTGGTCTTCCAGAGACTTCCACTGCACACGGGGCACCAGGCCTCTGTCTCCACCCACCAGCCACCCCTCCTCTCCCTGACTCCTGGGTTCCTCTCATTAGGAGAGGGTTTTCTTGAAGTTGTCTCCCACTCATGGGCCAGATAATATAATTAGAAAACAAGCCAGAGCTGCAGCCCCTTGTCTATCCTGACTCTCAGGAGCCCACACCTGTTCCTTGGACCTGGCCGATTCAGCAAGTTCCAGTTTCTGCAACTGTGAGCCCCTGAGGGGTGATTATTGGCTGGCCTGGGAAGCCTGACCGTGCCGGCCAGCCCTCCCCAGGTGTGCCTGGGTTCAGATCAATATAAACACCGCTCCAGGCAGCAAGAGCCCCTGCAGCTGTGCCTGACGCCATTTTCTCTGCCCTGTCAGCAGTCTTGGGGCTGGACTGGTGGGAGGGAGTGAGAGGCCACGGCTTTGTGGGTGGCCCAGTGTGAGTGGGGCTCTGCTGGACTTTCTGCAGCAGTTGCCAAGATGCCACCTGCTAAAGAAGAGGATGTGTCACCCATACCTGCCGCTGGAATTTCTCCCTGGGCAGAGGTGAGTGAGGAAGAAAGCAGTGGGGGCCGGGACAGCAGGGGTATCTCAGGCAGGGAAATGGAAAGCTTCCAGGAGAGCACCCAGGGCCAGGACCACCCTGGCTGGCCTGCAGGCACCAAGTCGGCTGGCATGCTGTCGCTCATGTGGCTCCATGGCCCTTCCTCTAGGCTTTCAAGTCCTTGTACATATTCAGGTGTTTTACCTGGGAAGGGTGGGAACATTTCAGCAGCAGCTGGCCTGGGGCTCAGCCCACGTTTACTCACAGATGCCTCGGCACGGTCCCCCAGCTTTGCAATGAGGACGCTTGTTGCGTGGGGCCTGCTGGCTGAATGGGAGATGATTCCCCACCACTGACCATCTTCAGAATTGCTTACAACTGGAGCAAGTGCCCTGATACGGTTTTCCTCTGTGTAACTGGTGGGTTCTGTTTTTTTTTCTTTTTTTCGTTTTTGGTTCAAGGTAGATTTTATTCCTCTTTTTTGTATTTACAGATATAAGCATGGAAATAATTTATTCATATAAATACATGTATGTGAAGGGAAGAATATTTTCTCTGTTTTACTTTTTGTAATTTGAATTTTATTTTATTTTTTTATACAGCAGGTTCTTTTTGGTTATCTCTTTTATACATATAAATGTATATATGCCAATCCCAATCTCTCAACTCCTCCCACCACCACCCCCCAACAGCTTTCCCCCCTTGGTGTCCATACGTTTGTTGTCTACATCTGTTGCTCTATTTCTGCCTTGCAAAACGGTTCATCTGTAAAATTTGTCTAGGTTCCACATATAGGCATTAATATACAAGATTTGTTTTTCTATTTCTGACTTACTTCACTCTGTATGACAGTCTCTAGATCCATCAACGTCTCTACAAATGACCCAATTTCATTCCTTTTTATGGCTTAGTAATATTCCATTTTATATATGTACCACTTCTTTATGCATTCGTCTGTCTGTGGGCATTTAGGTTGCTTCCATTACCTGGATATTGTAAATAGTGATGCAATGAACATTGCGGTGAATGTCTCTTTTTGATTTATGGTTTTGTCTGGGTATATGCCCAGTAGTGGGATTGCTGTATCATATGGTAATTCTATTCTTAATTTTATAAGAAACTCCATAATGTTCTCCACAGTGACTGTATCAATTTACATTCCCAACAATAGTGGAAGAGGGTTCCTTATCTCCACACCCTTTCCAGCATTTGTTGTTTGTAGATTTTCTGATGATGCCCATTCTAACATGTGTGAGGTGATACACCATGGATGAGTCTATTTCGTTGAGCAAAGAGTAGGTCTTGTCTAGTACATATTTGGCTTATGGAACGGTATGTGTGCTAATTTCAATCTCTGGTTTTATACAGCACCCCAACTCAACATTCCCCTTAAGCAAGCATAAGTTTTTATCTAAATGTGAGACTCTGTTCGGTTTTGTATTTCAGTTTATGTGTAGCCAAGTTTACACTCCCTCTATTAGTGATATCTTATGATACTTATCTTTCTCTGTGTGACGTATTTCTCTTAGAATCATCATATTTAAATCCACTCAATTTGCTGCTACAGGCCTGATGACATTGATTTCATTGCTGAGTGATATTCCGTTGTACGTAAGTAGCACAACTCCTTTATCCATTTTTTTCTTTCTGGGATATTTAATTTGTACTGGACTCGAGTTTCTTGTAAACACAGCAGCCCTAAATTTTGTGCTGGCTGTGTCTTGTTGATTTTAATTTTCCTAAGCTATAGGGCTAAAAGTGGAAGTACCCTAGGCTCTGTAGCTTTGTTTTTCAGATGTTTCAGGATACACCATAAACATCTCCAGAGTGTCTGTTGGCAATTTACATCCCGCCCATCAGCATAACAAGGCTCCCTGTTCTCCATGGCCTGTCCTGTGTTTCTGGTTTTTACACTTTTTTCAGATGGCCCTTTTGACGAATGGGAAATGAGACTTCATTGTAGTGCGGATTTCCATTGCTGGAGTGCTTGGTTGGCCAAAAAGGGCATATGCGTTTTTTCCTGAATATATTCAGGAAAAAATGTTTACGCACTTTTGTCCAAGTGCATCAGTGTCAAAGATCTGCCGCTTTTCACATGCTTTAAATGCAATTCCAATCTACCTCCTGAAATATGATTCCTGCAATTCTGCCTCGTTTTCAAGTCCTCTTTGCAGACTTACTTCAATATATTTTTGCCAATAGCTGTCATTTATATCTCTGCAGGTTTGTGAATTACAGTGCCCGTGATTTCCTTTCTTAACTCGTTTCCTTGAAAGCTGGCCACAGAACCGCAGGTTTGCTTTAGGCCATAATCAGGGTCCGACACGGCACTCTGAGCCTTTGGTTAATTCCTCTTCCTGGTGGGAAATTAGAGTTAAATGTGCCCCTCCGGACACCTGCCTCACTCCCAGCCCCTTGGTTATGTGTGTCCTGTAGTTTGAGGCCACATGTGCTGGGTTCCTCACCTTTGGCTGATGTGGCCCCACTGGTGTGAGGACACTCCTGCCTGGTTCCCATCCCCTTGGTGATGTGGACCCTCCGGTGAGAGTCTGATCCTGGCTGGGTTCCTCACACTTCTGAGAGGTGGGCCCTCTTCTCTGAGGTCACTCCTGCCTGGCTGGCCCACCCCGCCTTGACGACGTCGGCTCTCTCGTGGGAGTTGGTGCCTGCTGCGAGTCTCCTCCCCTTGGTAATGAGGGCCCTCTGGCGTCAGGCCCTAACTCCTGGCCTCCCAAAATTTTCTGATGTGCGCCCTGTGGTGCGAGTACACTCCTGCCAGGTTCCCAACACCATGGGAATGTGGGCCTTCTGCTCTGAGGTCCCAACGGTGGGTTGCTCAGTTTCATGATGAGGGCCCTCTGGTGTGAGTTCACTCCGGCCTGGATCCCATAGCCTCGCTGCTCCTGGCCACCTGCGGGGAGGTTACAACTGCGGGATTCCTCACCTTTTTTCTTCTATGGGCCCTCTGTTTTGAGACTCCTCCTGCCTGCCTCACTCCCAGCCCCTTGGTGATGTGTGTCCTCTGGTTTGAGGCCACGTGTGCTGGGTCCCTCACCTTTCGATGATGTGGCCCCACTGGTGTGAGGACACTCTTGCCTGGTTCCTATCCCCTTGAAGATGTGGGCTCTCTGGTGAGAGTCTGATCCTGGCTGGGTTCCTCACCCTTCTGTGAGGTGGGCCCTCTGCTGTGAGGTCACTCCTGCCTGGCTGGCACACCCCGCCTGGGCAACATCGGCCCTCTTGTGGCAGTTGGAGCATGCTGGGAGCCTCCTCCCCTCGGTGATGAGGGCCCTCTTGCGTCAGGTCCTAACTGCTGGGTACCCACATTTTCTGATACGTGCTAAGTGGTGCGAGGACACTCCTGCGAGGTTCCCATCCCCATGGGGATGTGGGCCTTCTGCTCTGAGGTCCCAATGGCTGGGTTGCTCACAGTTTCATGATGTGGGCCCTCTGCTGTGAGTTCACTGCAGCCTGGATCACATAGACTCGGTGCTCTGGGCCGCCTGCTGGGAGGTTCCCACTGCAGGATTCCTCACCTTTTTTATTCTATTGGCCCTGTGTTGTGAGGCTACTCATGCCTGCCTCAATCCGAGCCCCTTGGAGATGTGGGTCCTCTGGTTTAGGCCTCATGTGCTGGTTTCCTCACCTTTCTATGATGTGGTCACCCTGGTGTGAAGACAGTCCTGCCTGGTTCTGATCCCCTTGGTGATGTGGGCCCTCTGGTGAGAGTCTTATCCTGGCTGGGTTCCTCACCCTTCTGTGAGGTAGGCCCTCTGCTGTGAGGTCACTCCTGCCTGGCTGTCACACGTCACCTTGTCGACATGGGCCCTCAGTTGGGAGTTGGTGCCTGCTTGGAGTCTCCTCCCCTTGGTAATGAGGGCCCTCTGGCGTCAGACCCTAACTTCTGGGCTCCCAAAATTCTCTGATGTGTGCCCTGAGGTGCGAGTACACTTATGCCATGTTTCCAACCACATAGGAATGTGGGCCTTCTGCTCTGAGGTCCCAAAGCCTGGGTTGCTCACAGTTTCATGATGAGGGCCCTCTGTTTTGAGTTCAGTCAGGTCTGGATCCCATAGCCTCGCTGCTCCTGGCCGCCTGCTGGGAGGTTCCAACTGCGGGATTCCTCACCTTTTTTCTTCTATGGGCCCTCTGTTTTGAGACTCCTCCTGCCTGCCTCACTCCCAGCCCCTTGGTGATGTGTGTCCTCTGGTTTGAGGCCACGTGTGCTGGGTCACTCACATTTCGTTGATGAGGTCCCACTGGTGTGAGGACACTCCAGCCTGGTTCCCATTCTCTTGGTGATGTGGGCCCTCTGGTGAGAGTCTGATCCTCCTTGGGTTCCTCACACTTTTGTGAGGTGGGCCCTCTGCTCTGAGGTCACTCTTGCCTGGCTGGCACACCCCGCATTGGCGACGGCGGCCCACTGGTAGCAGTTGGAGCCTGCTGGGAGCCTCCTCTCCTCGGTGATGAGAGCCCTCTGGTGTCAGGCCCTAACTGCTGGGCTCCCCACATTTTCTGATGTGTGCCCACTGGTGCGATGACACTCCTACTTGGTTCCCTTCCCCATGGGGATGTGGGCCTTGTGCTCTGAGGTCACAACGGCTGGTTTGCTCACAGTTTCATGATGAGGGCCCTCTGTTGTGAGTTCATCACTGCCTGGATCCCATAGCCTCGGTGCTCTGGGCCGCCTGCTGGGATGTTCCAACTGCTGGATTCCTCACCTTTTTTATACAATGGGCCATGTGTTGTGAGGTTAATCCTGCCTGCCTCGCTCCAAGACCCATGGTGATGTGGGTCCTCTGGTTTGAGGCCACATTTTCTTGTTACCTCAACTTTTGATGATATGGCCCCACGGGTGTGATGACACTCCTGCCTGGTTCACAGCCCCTTGCTGATGTGGGCACTCTGGTGAGAGTCTGATCCTGGCTGGGTTCCTTACCCTTCTGTGAGGTGGGCCCTCTGATGTGAGGTCACTCCTGCCTGGCTGGCTCACGTCGCCTTGATGATGTGGGCCCTCTGTTGGCCACTAAAGCATTCTGGGAGCCTCCTACCCTCTTTAATGAGGGCCCTGGAAAAAACGCATATGCACATTTTGACCAAGTGCATCATTGTCCAGGATCTGCCTCTTCTCCTATGCTTTCAGAGCACTTCCCGTCTACGTCCTGAAATCATATTCCAGGAATACTGCCCCGCTTTCAAGTCCTCCTCGCAGCCTTACTTCAATATATTTTTGTATGATACCTGTCATTAATAACTCTGCAGGTTTGTTAAATACAGTGTCCCTGAGCTCCTTTCTTCAACATGCTTTCTTGTGAGCTGGCCGCAAAACCGCAGGGTTGCTTCAGGCCGTAATCTGGTTTCGGCACGGCACGCTGAGCCTTTGGTAAATTCCTCTTTCTGGTGAGAAATGAGCATTCAATTTGCCCGTGGAGACACCTACAGCTAGTCTCTCATTGGTTCTCCCTATTCCTGTTCATCTTGTGCAGAAATTGCAAACTGTGCCAAACAGGAGGTTAAAGGCACTGACTCTCCAAGTGGGTAGAGGGTTAGTAAAGCATCTGGAATGGTGAACCCGAGTACCAGGGAACGAAACCTGAGAGCCATTTAAAATGGTTTCCCAGTCTCACAGTGGACAATACTCTGGGTTTCCCATGCATGTTTTAGCTGAAGGAAGAATTCCTTAAACCTGGAGATTATTGACCCATGGAATGGGTACCATGCAGTATGACTAAAAAGGGTCTGAATTTGCTCACCGAACCTCACCAATGCTATCAGTTCGAAGTGTCCAGCCTTATGCCTCACCCAGCTCTGGGTGTAGATGTGGTAAATCCAGGTTTCATCACAAGCCCTGAATCAATTATTTAAGAATTGCTGTCTCTTTCACTGTCATTGTGTTTTGTTTTTGTAATTTAGTTTGATAATGGGATTTATCGGATTTTCACTGCTGCGTTCATGCCGCTGTACAAACGCTTGATTCTCCTACAGAGAAATATAAATCCACGGGTTTTAAGATTCTTACTAGTCAGGTATATTCCTAGGCGTTGAATATGTGGTGTTGAGTCCATGTCGTTGAACAAGGAGTAGGTCTTGACTATTACATATTTGGCTTATGGAACGGTATCTGTGCTATTTTCAATCTCTGGTTTTATGCAGCACCCCAACTCACCTTTGCCCTTAAGCAAGCATAAGTTGGTTTTCTAAATTTGAGTCCCTGTTCTGTTTTGTAATTCAGTTCATGTGTAGCCAAGTTTACATTCCGTGTATTAGTGATATCTTATGATGTTTCATTTTCTGTGTGACTTATTTCACTTAGAATCACTGTAGCTGAATCCACTCATTATGCCGTGATGGGCCTGATGACATAGATTTCATTGCTGAGTGATATTCCATTGTACGTACGAACCACATCTTCTTTATCCATTTTTCACATTCTGGGATATTTAACTTGTACCGTAGATGAGGTTCTTGTAAACAGAGCCGTCCGAAAATTTGGGGTGGCTGTGTGTTTTTGATTTTAATTTCCCTAAGCTATAGGACCATAACTGGAAGTGCCGTAGGCTCCGTTGCTTTGTTTTTTAGGTGTTTCAGGAAACACCATACACTTCTCCAGGGTGGCTGTTGGCAATTTACATCCCGCCCATCAGCATAACAAGGCTCCCTGTTCTCCATGGCCTGTGCTGTCTTTCTGGATTTTACACTTTTTTTAGATGGCCCTTTTGACCAGGGGGCTGTGAGACTTCATTGTAGTGCATAATTCTTTAACATGCTTGCATGGTTGGCCAAAAAGGGCGTATGCGTTTTTTCCTGAATATATTCAGGAAAAAACGCATACGCCCTTTTTGGCCAAGTGCATCATTGTCGACGTTCTGCCTCTTTTCCTATGCTTTAAATGCAATTCCAGTCTACCCCCTGAAATCGTTTTCTTGCAATTCTGCCCACTTACAAGTCCTCTTCGCAGCCTTCCTTCAATATATTTTTGGACGATAGCTGTCATTTATAACTCTGCAGGTTTGTGAATTACAGTGCCCCTGAGCTCCTTTCTTCAACTCGCTTTCTTGTGAGCTGGCCGCAAACACACATGATTGCTTCAGGCCCTAATCTGGTTCCGGCACGGCATGCTGAGCCTTTGGTGAATTCCTCTTCCTGGTGGGAAATGAGCGTTAAATTTGCCTGTGCAGACACCTCCAGCTAGTCTCTCATTGATTCCCCCTATTCCTGTTCATCTTGCGCAGATATTGCAAACTGTGCCAAACAGGAGGTTAAAGGCACTGAGTCTCCAAGTGGGGAGAGTGTTAGTAAAGGGTCTGGAATGGTGAACCCGAGTAAAAGGGGACGAAAACTGAGATGCATTTGAAAACGTTTCCCGGTCACATGGTGCACCATACTTGGGTTTTCCATGCATGTGTTAGCTGAAGGAAGAATCCCTCAAACCTGGAGAGTTGGGACCCATGGAATGGGTACCATGCAGTATGACTTCAAAGGGTCTGCACTTGCTCATCGAACCTCACCAATGCTATCAGCCCGAAGTGTCCAACCTTATGTCTCACTCAGCTCTGGGTGTAGATGTGGTAAATCCAGGTTGCATCACAAGCCCTGAATGAATTATTTAAAAATTGCTCTCTATTTCACTGTCATTGTGTTTTGTTTCTGTAATTCATTTTGATAATGGGATTTATCGGATTTTCTCTGCTGCATTCTTGCAGCTGTACACACGCTTGATTCTCTTATGGAGACATATAAATCCATGGGTTTGAAGATGCTGATCAGTCAGGTGTATTCCTAGGCTTTGAATATGGGGTGTTTAGTCCATTTCGTTGAGCAAGGGGTAGGTCTTGAGTATTATATATTTGGCTTATGGAAAGGTATCTGTGCTAATTTCTATCTCTGGTTTTATGCAGCACCCCAACTCACATTTCCCCTTAAGCAAGCATAAGTTGGTTTTCTAAATTTGAGACCCTGTTCTGTTTTGTAATTCAGTTCATGTGTAGCCAAGTTTACATTCCTTGTATTCGTGATATCTTATGATGTTTCATTTTCTGTGTGACTTATTTCACTTAGAATCATCGTACCTGAGTCCACTCATTATGCCGCGATGGGCCTGATGACATAGATTTCATTGGTGAGTGATATTCCATTGTACGTACGTACCACAATTTCTTTATCCATTTTTCGCTTTCTTGGATATTTAACTTGTACCGTAGACGAGGTTCTTGTAAACAGAGCCGTCCGAAACTTTGGGGTGGCTGTGTGTTTTTGATTTTAATTTCCCTAAGCTATAGGACCATAAGTGGAAGTGCCATAGGCTGTGTTGCTTTGTTTCCTACGTGTTTCTGGAAACACCATACACTTCTCCAGAGTGGTTGTTGGCAATTTACATCCCGCCCATCAGCATGACAAGGCTCCCTCTTCTCCATGGTCTGTGCTGCCTTTCTGGATTTTACACTTTTTTCAGATGGCCCTTTTGACCGGGGGGCAGTGAGACTTCATTGTAGTGCAGATTTCCTTTACACGCTTGCTTGGTTGTCCAAAAAGGGCGTATGCGTTTTTTCCTGAATATATTCAGGAAAAAACGCATACGCCCTTTTTGGCCAAGTGCATCATTGTCGTCGTTCTGCCTCTTTTCCTATGCTTTAAATGCAATTCCAGTCTACCCCCTGAAATCGTTTTCCTGAAATTCTGCCCCACTTTCAAGTCCTCTTCGCAGCCTTCCCTCAATATATTTTTAGACCATAGCTGTCATTTATAACTCTGCAGGTTTGTGAATTACAGTGCCCCTGAGCTCCTTTCTTCAACTCGCTTTCTTGTGAGCTGGCCGCAAACCCGCAGGAATGCTTCAGGCCCTAATCTGGTTCCGGCACGGCATGCTGAGCCTTTGGTTAATTCCTCTTCCTGGTGGGAAATGAGCGTTAAATTTGCCCGTGCAGACACCTTCACACGAGTCGTCATGGTGCCCCTTTGCCCCGGTTATCTCTATGGAGGTTGGAGTTGGAGGGCCTCCTCACTCAAGGTCAGTGTGCCCACGGAGCCAACCCTGCAACTTCAGGGCATGTTTGGTGGTTAGGATCACCACGTGGGGTCCTTTTACCTTAGGAGGGAGGTGGCCTTTTGGGCTGCTGATTTCCAGGTTTTCGGATACTGCCAGTATCTTGGCCAGATGTGGCGGTGGACCAATCCCCTTGGTGACCGTAGTTTATCCTACCTGGATCGCATTCTTGCATTGTTCCATTTCAAGTGGTCCCAGGTTTTGCACTAATACTCCAATGGCGATTCACCGTTCACCAGGAATGTAAAGGTCAAAGGGTTTAGCTAAATTAGGGAGTTCCTGTGCAATGGTCTGAATTGACTGCTCTTTCCATTCTTGAAAGGCCACTTCTGCATTCTATTCAAAAGGATCATCACCTTTTCCTTTCAGTGTTTCATATAGAGGCCGAGCTAGTAGACTGTAGTTAGGGATCCAGAAGCAGCAAACCCTGGCCTCCCCAGGAACCCCTAAGCTGTCTTCTAGTTTTAGAAATGGGTAAGGCTGTAAATTGTTTCTTCCCTTTCCTGGGATGGGCTTCTCCGACCTTCTGTGAGAATGAAGCCCAGGCAGGTCACCGTAGTCTGTGATATTTGAGCTTTTTCTTGGACAACTTGTATCCTTTATTGGCTTGGTAGTTCAGAGGTCTCCTTAGTAGGGCTGGCGATCAGAATGTCGTCTGCATATTGAAGGAGTGTTTCCTTTTCCAGAGGTAGAACTTTTAGGTCTTTAGCTGAGCTTTCCCCAAAGATGGTGTGGGAATTTTTGAACCCTTGGGACAACACGGCCCGGAAGTATTGTTTTAGTTGTATGTTGAGTCCTGCCACTCACAAGCCAAAATTTCTTGTGACTCTGGGACTAATAGAATACAAAAGAAGGCATCATTGAAGACTAATACAGAATACCATGTCCTGGTGGTTGGTAGAATGACCAGCAGGGTGTAGGGTTTAGGAACTACTGGAGGTATATCCTCAGTGGCTTAACTGACTGTCCTGACATCCTTTACCAGGACTCCAGCAGCCCATGGGGCTCTCGAGGTCAGGCCAATCCCAGGATATGGAGCTCACCTGGGCAGGTACCCCAACCCAGCCCACGGGGCTCTCATGTTCAGGACCCTCCCAGGATATGGTGTTCCCTGGGCAGGTCCCCCTGCAGCCCATGGGGCTCTCGTGGTCAGGCCCCTCCCAGGATACAGAGCTACCCTTGCAGGTACCATGGCAGGGCTGGGAACACAGGAACCCTGCATATCGCCCTCATTGCAGAGCACTCCCAGCTCACCTGTCACTCAGATCTGACACAGAGCACCTCAGAGCAGGACTTGAACTAACAAACAGCAGCTCCGACAGGTCTGTGACCCTGGGCATCACTCTGTGTGGCCTCCCTCCACCTGGTCTTCCAGAGACTTCCACTGCACACGGGGCACCAGGCCTCTGTCTCCACCCACCAGCCACCCCTCCTCTCCCTGACTCCTGGGTTCCTCTCATTAGGAGAGGGTTTTCTTGAAGTTGTCTCCCACTCATGGGCCAGATAATATAATTAGAAAACAAGCCAGAGCTGCAGCCCCTTGTCTATCCTGACTCTCAGGAGCCCACACCTGTTCCTTGGACCTGGCCGATTCAGCAAGTTCCAGTTTCTGCAACTGTGAGCCCCTGAGGGGTGATTATTGGCTGGCCTGGGAAGCCTGACCGTGCCGGCCAGCCCTCCCCAGGTGTGCCTGGGTTCAGATCAATATAAACACCGCTCCAGGCAGCAAGAGCCCCTGCAGCTGTGCCTGACGCCATTTTCTCTGCCCTGTCAGCAGTCTTGGGGCTGGACTGGTGGGAGGGAGTGAGAGGCCACGGCTTTGTGGGTGGCCCAGTGTGAGTGGGGCTCTGCTGGACTTTCTGCAGCAGTTGCCAAGATGCCACCTGCTAAAGAAGAGGATGTGTCACCCATACCTGCCGCTGGAATTTCTCCCTGGGCAGAGGTGAGTGAGGAAGAAAGCAGTGGGGGCCGGGACAGCAGGGGTATCTCAGGCAGGGAAATGGAAAGCTTCCAGGAGAGCACCCAGGGCCAGGACCACCCTGGCTGGCCTGCAGGCACCAAGTCGGCTGGCATGCTGTCGCTCATGTGGCTCCATGGCCCTTCCTCTAGGCTTTCAAGTCCTTGTACATATTCAGGTGTTTTACCTGGGAAGGGTGGGAACATTTCAGCAGCAGCTGGCCTGGGGCTCAGCCCACGTTTACTCACAGATGCCTCGGCACGGTCCCCCAGCTTTGCAATGAGGACGCTTGTTGCGTGGGGCCTGCTGGCTGAATGGGAGATGATTCCCCACCACTGACCATCTTCAGAATTGCTTACAACTGGAGCAAGTGCCCTGATACGGTTTTCCTCTGTGTAACTGGTGGGTTCTGTTTTTTTTTCTTTTTTTCGTTTTTGGTTCAAGGTAGATTTTATTCCTCTTTTTTGTATTTACAGATATAAACATGGAAATAATTTATTCATATAAATACATGTATGTGAAGGGAAGAATATTTTCTCTGTTTTACTTTTTGTAATTTGAATTTTATTTTATTTTTTTATACAGCAGGTTCTTTTTGGTTATCTCTTTTATACATATAAATGTATATATGCCAATCCCAATCTCTCAACTCCTCCCACCACCACCCCCCAACAGCTTTCCCCCCTTGGTGTCCATACGTTTGTTGTCTACATCTGTTGCTCTATTTCTGCCTTGCAAAACGGTTCATCTGTAAAATTTGTCTAGGTTCCACATATAGGCATTAATATACAAGATTTGTTTTTCTATTTCTGACTTACTTCACTCTGTATGACAGTCTCTAGATCCATCAACGTCTCTACAAATGACCCAATTTCATTCCTTTTTATGGCTTAGTAATATTCCATTTTATATATGTACCACTTCTTTATGCATTCGTCTGTCTGTGGGCATTTAGGTTGCTTCCATTACCTGGATATTGTAAATAGTGATGCAATGAACATTGCGGTGAATGTCTCTTTTTGATTTATGGTTTTGTCTGGGTATATGCCCAGTAGTGGGATTGCTGTATCATATGGTAATTCTATTCTTAATTTTATAAGAAACTCCATAATGTTCTCCACAGTGACTGTATCAATTTACATTCCCAACAATAGTGGAAGAGGGTTCCTTATCTCCACACCCTTTCCAGCATTTGTTGTTTGTAGATTTTCTGATGATGCCCATTCTAACATGTGTGAGGTGATACACCATGGATGAGTCTATTTCGTTGAGCAAAGAGTAGGTCTTGTCTAGTACATATTTGGCTTATGGAACGGTATGTGTGCTAATTTCAATCTCTGGTTTTATACAGCACCCCAACTCAACATTCCCCTTAAGCAAGCATAAGTTTTTATCTAAATGTGAGACTCTGTTCGGTTTTGTATTTCAGTTTATGTGTAGCCAAGTTTACACTCCCTCTATTAGTGATATCTTATGATACTTATCTTTCTCTGTGTGACGTATTTCTCTTAGAATCATCATATTTAAATCCACTCAATTTGCTGCTACAGGCCTGATGACATTGATTTCATTGCTGAGTGATATTCTGTTGTACGTAAGTAGCACAACTCCTTTATCCATTTTTTTCTTTCTGGGATATTTAATTTGTACTGGACTCGAGTTTCTTGTAAACACAGCAGCCCTAAATTTTGTGCTGGCTGTGTCTTGTTGATTTTAATTTTCCTAAGCTATAGGGCTAAAAGTGGAAGTACCCTAGGCTCTGTAGCTTTGTTTTTCAGATGTTTCAGGATACACCATAAACATCTCCAGAGTGTCTGTTGGCAATTTACATCCCGCCCATCAGCATAACAAGGCTCCCTGTTCTCCATGGCCTGTCCTGTGTTTCTGGTTTTTACACTTTTTTCAGATGGCCCTTTTGACGAATGGGAAATGAGACTTCATTGTAGTGCGGATTTCCATTGCTGGAGTGCTTGGTTGGCCAAAAAGGGCATATGCGTTTTTTCCTGAATATATTCAGGAAAAAATGTTTACGCACTTTTGTCCAAGTGCATCAGTGTCAAAGATCTGCCGCTTTTCACATGCTTTAAATGCAATTCCAATCTACCTCCTGAAATATGATTCCTGCAATTCTGCCTCGTTTTCAAGTCCTCTTTGCAGACTTACTTCAATATATTTTTGCCAATAGCTGTCATTTATATCTCTGCAGGTTTGTGAATTACAGTGCCCGTGATTTCCTTTCTTAACTCGTTTCCTTGAAAGCTGGCCACAGAACCGCAGGTTTGCTTTAGGCCATAATCAGGGTCCGACACGGCACTCTGAGCCTTTGGTTAATTCCTCTTCCTGGTGGGAAATTAGAGTTAAATGTGCCCCTCCGGACACCTGCCTCACTCCCAGCCCCTTGGTTATGTGTGTCCTGTAGTTTGAGGCCACATGTGCTGGGTTCCTCACCTTTGGCTGATGTGGCCCCACTGGTGTGAGGACACTCCTGCCTGGTTCCCATCCCCTTGGTGATGTGGACCCTCCGGTGAGAGTCTGATCCTGGCTGGGTTCCTCACACTTCTGAGAGGTGGGCCCTCTTCTCTGAGGTCACTCCTGCCTGGCTGGCCCACCCCGCCTTGACGACGTCGGCTCTCTCGTGGGAGTTGGTGCCTGCTGCGAGTCTCCTCCCCTTGGTAATGAGGGCCCTCTGGCGTCAGGCCCTAACTCCTGGCCTCCCAAAATTTTCTGATGTGCGCCCTGTGGTGCGAGTACACTCCTGCCAGGTTCCCAACACCATGGGAATGTGGGCCTTCTGCTCTGAGGTCCCAACGGTGGGTTGCTCAGTTTCATGATGAGGGCCCTCTGGTGTGAGTTCACTCCGGCCTGGATCCCATAGCCTCGCTGCTCCTGGCCACCTGCGGGGAGGTTACAACTGCGGGATTCCTCACCTTTTTTCTTCTATGGGCCCTCTGTTTTGAGACTCCTCCTGCCTGCCTCACTCCCAGCCCCTTGGTGATGTGTGTCCTCTGGTTTGAGGCCACGTGTGCTGGGTCCCTCACCTTTCGATGATGTGGCCCCACTGGTGTGAGGACACTCTTGCCTGGTTCCTATCCCCTTGAAGATGTGGGCTCTCTGGTGAGAGTCTGATCCTGGCTGGGTTCCTCACCCTTCTGTGAGGTGGGCCCTCTGCTGTGAGGTCACTCCTGCCTGGCTGGCACACCCCGCCTGGGCAACATCGGCCTTCTTGTGGCAGTTGGAGCATGCTGGGAGCCTCCTCCCCTCGGTGATGAGGGCCCTCTTGCGTCAGGCCCTAACTGCTGGGTACCCACATTTTCTGATACGTGCTAAGTGGTGCGAGGACACTCCTGCGAGGTTCCCATCCCCATGGGGATGTGGGCCTTCTGCTCTGAGGTCCCAATGGCTGGGTTGCTCACAGTTTCATGATGTGGGCCCTCTACTGTGAGTTCACTGCAGCCTGGATCACATAGACTCGGTGCTCTGGGCCGCCTGCTGGGAGGTTCCCACTGCAGGATTCCTCACCTTTTTTATTCTATTGGCCCTGTGTTGTGAGGCTACTCATGCCTGCCTCAATCCGAGCCCCTTGGAGATGTGGGTCCTCTGGTTTAGGCCTCATGTGCTGGTTTCCTCACCTTTCTATGATGTGGTCACCCTGGTGTGAAGACAGTCCTGCCTGGTTCTGATCCCCTTGGTGATGTGGGCCCTCTGGTGAGAGTCTTATCCTGGCTGGGTTCCTCACCCTTCTGTGAGGTAGGCCCTCTGCTGTGAGGTCACTCCTGCCTGGCTGTCACACGTCACCTTGTCGACATGGGCCCTCAGTTGGGAGTTGGTGCCTGCTTGGAGTCTCCTCCCCTTGGTAATGAGGGCCCTCTGGCGTCAGACCCTAACTTCTGGGCTCCCAAAATTCTCTGATGTGTGCCCTGAGGTGCGAGTACACTTATGCCATGTTTCCAACCACATAGGAATGTGGGCCTTCTGCTCTGAGGTCCCAAAGCCTGGGTTGCTCACAGTTTCATGATGAGGGCCCTCTGTTTTGAGTTCAGTCAGGTCTGGATCCCATAGCCTCGCTGCTCCTGGCCGCCTGCTGGGAGGTTCCAACTGCGGGATTCCTCACCTTTTTTCTTCTATGGGCCCTCTGTTTTGAGACTCCTCCTGCCTGCCTCACTCCCAGCCCCTTGGTGATGTGTGTCCTCTGGTTTGAGGCCACGTGTGCTGGGTCACTCACATTTCGTTGATGAGGTCCCACTGGTGTGAGGACACTCCAGCCTGGTTCCCATTCTCTTGGTGATGTGGGCCCTCTGGTGAGAGTCTGATCCTCCTTGGGTTCCTCACACTTTTGTGAGGTGGGCCCTCTGCTCTGAGGTCACTCTTGCCTGGCTGGCACACCCCGCATTGGCGACGGCGGCCCACTGGTAGCAGTTGGAGCCTGCTGGGAGCCTCCTCTCCTCGGTGATGAGAGCCCTCTGGTGTCAGGCCCTAACTGCTGGGCTCCCCACATTTTCTGATGTGTGCCCACTGGTGCGATGACACTCCTACTTGGTTCCCTTCCCCATGGGGATGTGGGCCTTGTGCTCTGAGGTCACAACGGCTGGTTTGCTCACAGTTTCATGATGAGGGCCCTCTGTTGTGAGTTCATCACTGCCTGGATCCCATAGCCTCGGTGCTCTGGGCCGCCTGCTGGGATGTTCCAACTGCTGGATTCCTCACCTTTTTTATACAATGGGCCATGTGTTGTGAGGTTAATCCTGCCTGCCTCGCTCCAAGACCCATGGTGATGTGGGTCCTCTGGTTTGAGGCCACATTTTCTTGTTACCTCAACTTTTGATGATATGGCCCCACGGGTGTGATGACACTCCTGCCTGGTTCACAGCCCCTTGCTGATGTGGGCACTCTGGTGAGAGTCTGATCCTGGCTGGGTTCCTTACCCTTCTGTGAGGTGGGCCCTCTGATGTGAGGTCACTCCTGCCTGGCTGGCTCACGTCGCCTTGATGATGTGGGCCCTCTGTTGGCCACTAAAGCATTCTGGGAGCCTCCTACCCTCTTTAATGAGGGCCCTGGAAAAAACGCATATGCACATTTTGACCAAGTGCATCATTGTCCAGGATCTGCCTCTTCTCCTATGCTTTCAGAGCACTTCCCGTCTACGTCCTGAAATCATATTCCAGGAATACTGCCCCGCTTTCAAGTCCTCCTCGCAGCCTTACTTCAATATATTTTTGTATGATACCTGTCATTAATAACTCTGCAGGTTTGTTAAATACAGTGTCCCTGAGCTCCTTTCTTCAACATGCTTTCTTGTGAGCTGGCCGCAAAACCGCAGGATTGCTTCAGGCCGTAATCTGGTTTCGGCACGGCACGCTGAGCCTTTGGTAAATTCCTCTTTCTGGTGAGAAATGAGCATTCAATTTGCCCGTGGAGACACCTACAGCTAGTCTCTCATTGGTTCTCCCTATTCCTGTTCATCTTGTGCAGAAATTGCAAACTGTGCCAAACAGGAGGTTAAAGGCACTGACTCTCCAAGTGGGTAGAGGGTTAGTAAAGCATCTGGAATGGTGAACCCGAGTACCAGGGAACGAAACCTGAGAGCCATTTAAAATGGTTTCCCAGTCTCACAGTGGACAATACTCTGGGTTTCCCATGCATGTTTTAGCTGAAGGAAGAATTCCTTAAACCTGGAGATTATTGACCCATGGAATGGGTACCATGCAGTATGACTAAAAAGGGTTTGAATTTGCTCACCGAACCTCACCAATGCTATCAGTTCGAAGTGTCCAACCTTATGCCTCACCCAGCTCTGGGTGTAGATGTGGTAAATCCAGGTTTCATCACAAGCCCTGAATCAATTATTTAAGAATTGCTGTCTCTTTCACTGTCATTGTGTTTTGTTTTTGTAATTTAGTTTGATAATGGGATTTATCGGATTTTCACTGCTGCGTTCATGCCGCTGTACAAACGCTTGATTCTCCTACAGAGAAATATAAATCCACGGGTTTTAAGATTCTTACTAGTCAGGTATATTCCTAGGCGTTGAATATGTGGTGTTGAGTCCATGTCGTTGAACAAGGAGTAGGTCTTGACTATTACATATTTGGCTTATGGAACGGTATCTGTGCTATTTTCAATCTCTGGTTTTATGCAGCACCCCAACTCACCTTTGCCCTTAAGCAAGCATAAGTTGGTTTTCTAAATTTGAGTCCCTGTTCTGTTTTGTAATTCAGTTCATGTGTAGCCAAGTTTACATTCCGTGTATTAGTGATATCTTATGATGTTTCATTTTCTGTGTGACTTATTTCACTTAGAATCACTGTAGCTGAATCCACTCATTATGCCGTGATGGGCCTGATGACATAGATTTCATTGCTGAGTGATATTCCATTGTACGTACGTACCACAATTTCTTTATCCATTTTTCGCTTTCTTGGACATTTAACTTGTACCGTAGACGAGGTTCTTGTAAACAGAGCCGTCCGAAACTTTGGGGTGGCTGTGTGTTTTTGATTTTAATTTCCCTAAGCTATAGGACCATAAGTGGAAGTGCCATAGGCTGTGTTGCTTTGTTTCCTACGTGTTTCTGGAAACACCATACACTTCTCCAGAGTGGTTGTTGGCAATTTACATCCCGCCCATCAGCATGACAAGGCTCCCTCTTCTCCATGGTCTGTGCTGCCTTTCTGGATTTTACACTTTTTTCAGATGGCCCTTTTGACTGGGGGGCAGTGAGACTTCATTGTAGTGCAGATTTCCTTTACACGCTTGCTTGGTTGTCCAAAAAGGGCGTATGCGTTTTTTCCTGAATATATTCAGGAAAAAACGCATACGCCCTTTTTGGCCAAGTGCATCATTGTCGTCGTTCTGCCTCTTTTCCTATGCTTTAAATGCAATTCCAGTCTACCCCCTGAAATCGTTTTCCTGAAATTCTGCCCCACTTTCAAGTCCTCTTCGCAGCCTTCCCTCAATATATTTTTAGACCATAGCTGTCATTTATAACTCTGCAGGTTTGTGAATTACAGTGCCCCTGAGCTCCTTTCTTCAACTCGCTTTCTTGTGAGCTGGCCGCAAACCCGCAGGAATGCTTCAGGCCCTAATCTGGTTCCGGCACGGCATGCTGAGCCTTTGGTTAATTCCTCTTCCTGGTGGGAAATGAGCGTTAAATTTGCCCGTGCAGACACCTTCACACGAGTCGTCATGGTGCCCCTTTGCCCCGGTTATCTCTATGGAGGTTGGAGTTGGAGGGCCTCCTCACTCAAGGTCAGTGTGCCCACGGAGCCAACCCTGCAACTTCAGGGCATGTTTGGTGGTTAGGATCACCACGTGGGGTCCTTTTACCTTAGGAGGGAGGTGGCCTTTTGGGCTGCTGATTTCCAGGTTTTCGGATACTGCCAGTATCTTGGCCAGATGTGGCGGTGGACCAATCCCCTTGGTGACCGTAGTTTATCCTACCTGGATCGCATTCTTGCATTGTTCCATTTCAAGTGGTCCCAGGTTTTGCACTAATACTCCAATGGCGATTCACCGTTCACCAGGAATGTAAAGGTCAAAGGGTTTAGCTAAATTAGGGAGTTCCTGTGCAATGGTCTGAATTGACTGCTCTTTCCATTCTTGAAAGGCCTCTTCTGCATTCTATTCAAAAGGATCATCACCTTTTCCTTTCAGTGTTTCATATAGAGGCCGAGCTAGTAGACTGTAGTTAGGGATCCAGAAGCAGCAAACCCTGGCCTCCCCAGGAACCCCTAAGCTGTCTTCTAGTTTTAGAAATGGGTAAGGCTGTAAATTGTTTCTTCCCTTTCCTGGGATGGGCTTCTCCGACCTTCTGTGAGAATGAAGCCCAGGCAGGTCACCGTAGTCTGTGATATTTGAGCTTTTTCTTGGACAACTTGTATCCTTTATTGGCTTCGTAGTTCAGAGGTCTCCTTAGTAGGGCTGGCGATCAGAATGTCGTCTGCATATTGAAGGAGTGTTTCCTTTTCCAGAGGTAGAACTTTTAGGTCTTTAGCTGAGCTTTCCCCAAAGATGGTGTGGGAATTTTTGAACCCTTGGGACAACACGGCCCGGAAGTATTGTTTTAGTTGTATGTTGAGTCCTGCCACTCACAAGCCAAAATTTCTTGTGACTCTGGGACTAATAGAATACAAAAGAAGGCATCATTGAAGACTAATACAGAATACCATGTCCTGGTGGTTGGTAGAATGACCAGCAGGGTGTAGGGTTTAGGAACTACTGGAGGTATATCCTCAGTGGCTTAACTGACTGTCCTGACATACTTTACCAGGACTCCAGCAGCCCATGGGGCTCTCGAGGTCAGGCCAATCCCAGGATATGGAGCTCACCTGGGCAGGTACCCCAACCCAGCCCACGGGGCTCTCATGTTCAGGACCCTCCCAGGATATGGTGTTCCCTGGGCAGGTCCCCCTGCAGCCCATGGGGCTCTCGTGGTCAGGCCCCTCCCAGGATACAGAGCTACCCTTGCAGGTACCATGGCAGGGCTGGGAACACAGGAACCCTGCATATCGCCCTCATTGCAGAGCACTCCCAGCTCACCTGTCACTCAGATCTGACACAGAGCACCTCAGAGCAGGACTTGAACTAACAAACAGCAGCTCCGACAGGTCTGTGACCCTGGGCATCACTCTGTGTGGCCTCCCTCCACCTGGTCTTCCAGAGACTTCCACTGCACCCGGGGCACCAGGCTTCTGTCTCCACCCAGCAGCCACCCCTCCTCTCCCTGACTCCTGGGTTCCTCTCATTAGGAGAGGGTTTTCTTGAAGTTGTCTCCCACTCATGGGCCAGATAATATAATTAGAAAACAAGCCAGAGCTGCAGCCCCTTGTCTATCCTGACTCTCAGGAGCCCACACCTGTTCCTTGGACCTGGCCGATTCAGCAAGTTCCAGTTTCTGCAACTGTGAGCCCCTGAGGGGTGATTATTGGCTGGCCTGGGAAGCCTGACCGTGCCGGCCAGCCCTCCCCAGGTGTGCCTGGGTTCAGATCAATATAAACACCGCTCCAGGCAGCAAGAGCCCCTGCAGCTGTGCCTGACGCCATTTTCTCTGCCCTGTCAGCAGTCTTGGGGCTGGACTGGTGGGAGGGAGTGAGAGGCCACGGCTTTGTGGGTGGCCCAGTGTGAGTGGGGCTCTGCTGGACTTTCTGCAGCAGTTGCCAAGATGCCACCTGCTAAAGAAGAGGATGTGTCACCCATACCTGCCGCTGGAATTTCTCCCTGGGCAGAGGTGAGTGAGGAAGAAAGCAGTGGGGGCCGGGACAGCAGGGGTATCTCAGGCAGGGAAATGGAAAGCTTCCAGAAGAGCACCCAGGGCCAGGACCACCCTGGCTGGCCTGCAGGCACCAAGTCGGCTGGCATGCTGTCGCTCATGTGGCTCCATGGCCCTTCCTCTAGGCTTTCAAGTCCTTGTACATATTCAGGTGTTTTACCTGGGAAGGGTGGGAACATTTCAGCAGCAGCTGGCCTGGGGCTCAGCCCACGTTTACTCACAGATGCCTCGGCACGGTCCCCCAGCTTTGCAATGAGGACGCTTGTTGCGTGGGGCCTGCTGGCTGAATGGGAGATGATTCCCCACCACTGACCAACTTCAGAATTGCTTACAACTGGAGCAAGTGCCCTGATACGGTTTTCCTCTGTGTAACTGGTGGGTTCTGTTTTTTTTTCTTTTTTTCGTTTTTGGTTCAAGGTAGATTTTATTCCTCTTTTTTGTATTTACAGATATAAGCATGGAAATAATTTATTCATATAAATACATGTATGTGAAGGGAAGAATATTTTCTCTGTTTTACTTTTTGTAATTTGAATTTTATTTTATTTTTTTATACAGCAGGTTCTTTTTGGTTATCTCTTTTATACATATAAATGTATATATGCCAATCCCAATCTCTCAACTCCTCCCACCACCACCCCCCAACAGCTTTCCCCCCTTGGTGTCCATACGTTTGTTGTCTACATCTGTTACTCTATTTCTGCCTTGCAAAACGGTTCATCTGTAAAATTTGTCTAGGTTCCACATATAGGCATTAATATACAAGATTTGTTTTTCTATTTCTGACTTACTTCACTCTGTATGACAGTCTCTAGATCCATCAACGTCTCTACAAATGACCCAATTTCATTCCTTTTTATGGCTTAGTAATATTCCATTTTATATATGTACCACTTCTTTATGCATTCGTCTGTCTGTGGGCATTTAGGTTGCTTCCATTACCTGGATATTGTAAATAGTGATGCAATGAACATTGCGGTGAATGTCTCTTTTTGATTTATGGTTTTGTCTGGGTATATGCCCAGTAGTGGGATTGCTGTATCATATGGTAATTCTATTCTTAATTTTATAAGAAACTCCATAATGTTCTCCACAGTGACTGTATCAATTTACATTCCCAACAATAGTGGAAGAGGGTTCCTTATCTCCACACCCTTTCCAGCATTTGTTGTTTGTAGATTTTCTGATGATGCCCATTCTAACATGTGTGAGGTGATACACCATGGATGAGTCTATTTCGTTGAGCAAAGAGTAGGTCTTGTCTAGTACATATTTGGCTTATGGAACGGTATGTGTGCTAATTTCAATCTCTGGTTTTATACAGCACCCCAACTCAACATTCCCCTTAAGCAAGCATAAGTTTTTATCTAAATGTGAGACTCTGTTCGGTTTTGTATTTCAGTTTATGTGTAGCCAAGTTTACACTCCCTCTATTAGTGATATCTTATGATACTTATCTTTCTCTGTGTGACGTATTTCTCTTAGAATCATCATATTTAAATCCACTCAATTTGCTGCTACAGGCCTGATGACATTGATTTCATTGCTGAGTGATATTCCGTTGTACGTAAGTAGCACAACTCCTTTATCCATTTTTTTCTTTCTGGGATATTTAATTTGTACTGGACTCGAGTTTCTTGTAAACACAGCAGCCCTAAATTTTGTGCTGGCTGTGTCTTGTTGATTTTAATTTTCCTAAGCTATAGGGCTAAAAGTGGAAGTACCCTAGGCTCTGTAGCTTTGTTTTTCAGATGTTTCAGGATACACCATAAACATCTCCAGAGTGTCTGTTGGCAATTTACATCCCGCCCATCAGCATAACAAGGCTCCCTGTTCTCCATGGCCTGTCCTGTGTTTCTGGTTTTTACACTTTTTTCAGATGGCCCTTTTGACGAATGGGAAATGAGACTTCATTGTAGTGCGGATTTCCATTGCTGGAGTGCTTGGTTGGCCAAAAAGGGCATATGCGTTTTTTCCTGAATATATTCAGGAAAAAATGTTTACGCACTTTTGTCCAAGTGCATCAGTGTCAAAGATCTGCCGCTTTTCACATGCTTTAAATGCAATTCCAATCTACCTCCTGAAATATGATTCCTGCAATTCTGCCTCGTTTTCAAGTCCTCTTTGCAGACTTACTTCAATATATTTTTGCCAATAGCTGTCATTTATATCTCTGCAGGTTTGTGAATTACAGTGCCCGTGATTTCCTTTCTTAACTCGTTTCCTTGAAAGCTGGCCACAGAACCGCAGGTTTGCTTTAGGCCATAATCAGGGTCCGACACGGCACTCTGAGCCTTTGGTTAATTCCTCTTCCTGGTGGGAAATTAGAGTTAAATGTGCCCCTCCGGACACCTGCCTCACTCCCAGCCCCTTGGTTATGTGTGTCCTGTAGTTTGAGGCCACATGTGCTGGGTTCCTCACCTTTGGCTGATGTGGCCCCACTGGTGTGAGGACACTCCTGCCTGGTTCCCATCCCCTTGGTGATGTGGACCCTCCGGTGAGAGTCTGATCCTGGCTGGGTTCCTCACACTTCTGAGAGGTGGGCCCTCTTCTCTGAGGTCACTCCTGCCTGGCTGGCCCACCCCGCCTTGACGACGTCGGCTCTCTCGTGGGAGTTGGTGCCTGCTGCGAGTCTCCTCCCCTTGGTAATGAGGGCCCTCTGGCGTCAGGCCCTAACTCCTGGCCTCCCAAAATTTTCTGATGTGCGCCCTGTGGTGCGAGTACACTCCTGCCAGGTTCCCAACACCATGGGAATGTGGGCCTTCTGCTCTGAGGTCCCAACGGTGGGTTGCTCAGTTTCATGATGAGGGCCCTCTGGTGTGAGTTCACTCCGGCCTGGATCCCATAGCCTCGCTGCTCCTGGCCACCTGCGGGGAGGTTACAACTGCGGGATTCCTCACCTTTTTTCTTCTATGGGCCCTCTGTTTTGAGACTCCTCCTGCCTGCCTCACTCCCAGCCCCTTGGTGATGTGTGTCCTCTGGTTTGAGGCCACGTGTGCTGGGTCACTCACATTTCGTTGATGAGGTCCCACTGGTGTGAGGACACTCCAGCCTGGTTCCCATTCTCTTGGTGATGTGGGCCCTCTGGTGAGAGTCTGATCCTCCTTGGGTTCCTCACACTTTTGTGAGGTGGGCCCTCTGCTCTGAGGTCACTCTTGCCTGGCTGGCACACCCCGCATTGGCGACGGCGGCCCACTGGTAGCAGTTGGAGCCTGCTGGGAGCCTCCTCTCCTCGGTGATGAGAGCCCTCTGGTGTCAGGCCCTAACTGCTGGGCTCCCCACATTTTCTGATGTGTGCCCACTGGTGCGATGACACTCCTACTTGGTTCCCTTCCCCATGGGGATGTGGGCCTTGTGCTCTGAGGTCACAACGGCTGGTTTGCTCACAGTTTCATGATGAGGGCCCTCTGTTGTGAGTTCATCACTGCCTGGATCCCATAGCCTCGGTGCTCTGGGCCGCCTGCTGGGATGTTCCAACTGCTGGATTCCTCACCTTTTTTATACAATGGGCCATGTGTTGTGAGGTTAATCCTGCCTGCCTCGCTCCAAGACCCATGGTGATGTGGGTCCTCTGGTTTGAGGCCACATTTTCTTGTTACCTCAACTTTTGATGATATGGCCCCACGGGTGTGATGACACTCCTGCCTGGTTCACAGCCCCTTGCTGATGTGGGCACTCTGGTGAGAGTCTGATCCTGGCTGGGTTCCTTACCCTTCTGTGAGGTGGGCCCTCTGATGTGAGGTCACTCCTGCCTGGCTGGCTCACGTCGCCTTGATGATGTGGGCCCTCTGTTGGCCACTAAAGCATTCTGGGAGCCTCCTACCCTCTTTAATGAGGGCCCTGGAAAAAACGCATATGCACATTTTGACCAAGTGCATCATTGTCCAGGATCTGCCTCTTCTCCTATGCTTTCAGAGCACTTCCCGTCTACGTCCTGAAATCATATTCCAGGAATACTGCCCCGCTTTCAAGTCCTCCTCGCAGCCTTACTTCAATATATTTTTGTATGATACCTGTCATTAATAACTCTGCAGGTTTGTTAAATACAGTGTCCCTGAGCTCCTTTCTTCAACATGCTTTCTTGTGAGCTGGCCGCAAAACCGCAGGATTGCTTCAGGCCGTAATCTGGTTTCGGCACGGCACGCTGAGCCTTTGGTAAATTCCTCTTTCTGGTGAGAAATGAGCATTCAATTTGCCCGTGGAGACACCTACAGCTAGTCTCTCATTGGTTCTCCCTATTCCTGTTCATCTTGTGCAGAAATTGCAAACTGTGCCAAACAGGAGGTTAAAGGCACTGACTCTCCAAGTGGGTAGAGGGTTAGTAAAGCATCTGGAATGGTGAACCCGAGTACCAGGGAACGAAACCTGAGAGCCATTTAAAATGATTTCCCAGTCTCACAGTGGACAATACTCTGGGTTTCCCATGCATGTTTTAGCTGAAGGAAGAATTCCTTAAACCTGGAGATTATTGACCCATGGAATGGGTACCATGCAGTATGACTAAAAAGGGTTTGAATTTGCTCACCGAACCTCACCAATGCTATCAGTTCGAAGTGTCCAACCTTATGCCTCACCCAGCTCTGGGTGTAGATGTGGTAAATCCAGGTTTCATCACAAGCCCTGAATCAATTATTTAAGAATTGCTGTCTCTTGCACTGTCATTGTGTTTTGTTTTTGTAATTTAGTTTGATAATGGGATTTATCGGATTTTCACTGCTGCGTTCATGCCGCTGTACAAACGCTTGATTCTCCTACAGAGAAATATAAATCCACGGGTTTTAAGATTCTTACTAGTCAGGTATATTCCTAGGCGTTGAATATGTGGTGTTGAGTCCATGTCGTTGAACAAGGAGTAGGTCTTGACTATTACATATTTGGCTTATGGAACGGTATCTGTGCTATTTTCAATCTCTGGTTTTATGCAGCACCCCAACTCACCTTTGCCCTTAAGCAAGCATAAGTTGGTTTTCTAAATTTGAGTCCCTGTTCTGTTTTGTAATTCAGTTCATGTGTAGCCAAGTTTACATTCCGTGTATTAGTGATATCTTATGATGTTTCATTTTCTGTGTGACTTATTTCACTTAGAATCACTGTAGCTGAATCCACTCATTATGCCGTGATGGGCCTGATGACATAGATTTCATTGCTGAGTGATATTCCATTGTACGTACGTACCACAATTTCTTTATCCATTTTTCGCTTTCTTGGACATTTAACTTGTACCGTAGACGAGGTTCTTGTAAACAGAGCCGTCCGAAACTTTGGGGTGGCTGTGTGTTTTTGATTTTAATTTCCCTAAGCTATAGGACCATAAGTGGAAGTGCCATAGGCTGTGTTGCTTTGTTTCCTACGTGTTTCTGGAAACACCATACACTTCTCCAGAGTGGTTGTTGGCAATTTACATCCCGCCCATCAGCATGACAAGGCTCCCTCTTCTCCATGGTCTGTGCTGCCTTTCTGGATTTTACACTTTTTTCAGATGGCCCTTTTGACCGGGGGGCAGTGAGACTTCATTGTAGTGCAGATTTCCTTTACACGCTTGCTTGGTTGTCCAAAAAGGGCGTATGCGTTTTTTCCTGAATATATTCAGGAAAAAACGCATACGCCCTTTTTGGCCAAGTGCATCATTGTCGTCGTTCTGCCTCTTTTCCTATGCTTTAAATGCAATTCCAGTCTACCCCCTGAAATCGTTTTCCTGAAATTCTGCCCCACTTTCAAGTCCTCTTCGCAGCCTTCCCTCAATATATTTTTAGACCATAGCTGTCATTTATAACTCTGCAGGTTTGTGAATTACAGTGCCCCTGAGCTCCTTTCTTCAACTCGCTTTCTTGTGAGCTGGCCGCAAACCCGCAGGAATGCTTCAGGCCCTAATCTGGTTCCGGCACGGCATGCTGAGCCTTTGGTTAATTCCTCTTCCTGGTGGGAAATGAGCGTTAAATTTGCCCGTGCAGACACCTTCACACGAGTCGTCATGGTGCCCCTTTGCCCCGGTTATCTCTATGGAGGTTGGAGTTGGAGGGCCTCCTCACTCAAGGTCAGTGTGCCCACGGAGCCAACCCTGCAACTTCAGGGCATGTTTGGTGGTTAGGATCACCACGTGGGGTCCTTTTACCTTAGGAGGGAGGTGGCCTTTTGGGCTGCTGATTTCCAGGTTTTCGGATACTGCCAGTATCTTGGCCAGATGTGGCGGTGGACCAATCCCCTTGGTGACCGTAGTTTATCCTACCTGGATCGCATTCTTGCATTGTTCCATTTCAAGTGGTCCCAGGTTTTGCACTAATACTCCAATGGCGATTCACCGTTCACCAGGAATGTAAAGGTCAAAGGGTTTAGCTAAATTAGGGAGTTCCTGTGCAATGGTCTGAATTGACTGCTCTTTCCATTCTTGAAAGGCCACTTCTGCATTCTATTCAAAAGGATCATCACCTTTTCCTTTCAGTGTTTCATATAGAGGCCGAGCTAGTAGACTGTAGTTAGGGATCCAGAAGCAGCAAACCCTGGCCTCCCCAGGAACCCCTAAGCTGTCTTCTAGTTTTAGAAATGGGTAAGGCTGTAAATTGTTTCTTCCCTTTCCTGGGATGGGCTTCTCTGACCTTCTGTGAGAATGAAGCCCAGGCAGGTCACCGTAGTCTGTGATATTTGAGCTTTTTTTGGACAACTTGTATCCTTTATTGGCTTCGTAGTTCAGAGGTCTCCTTAGTAGGGCTGGCGATCAGAATGTCGTCTGCATATTGAAGGAGTGTTTCCTTTTCCAGAGGTAGAACTTTTAGGTCTTTAGCTGAGCTTTCCCCAAAGATGGTGTGGGAATTTTTGAAACCTTGGGACAACACGGCCCGGAAGTATTGTTTTAGTTGTATGTTGAGTCCTGCCACTCACAAGCCAAAATTTCTTGTGACTCTGGGACTAATAGAATACAAAAGAAGGCATCATTGAAGACTAATACAGAATACCATGTCCTGGTGGTTGGTAGAATGACCAGCAGGGTGTAGGGTTTAGGAACTACTGGAGGTATATCCTCAGTGGCTTAACTGACTGTCCTGACATCCTTTACCAGGACTCCAGCAGCCCATGGGGCTCTCGAGGTCAGGCCAATCCCAGGATATGGAGCTCACCTGGGCAGGTACCCCAACCCAGCCCACGGGGCTCTCATGTTCAGGACCCTCCCAGGATATGGTGTTCCCTGGGCAGGTCCCCCTGCAGCCCATGGGGCTCTCGTGGTCAGGCCCCTCCCAGGATACAGAGCTACCCTTGCAGGTACCATGGCAGGGCTGGGAACACAGGAACCCTGCATATCGCCCTCATTGCAGAGCACTCCCAGCTCACCTGTCACTCAGATCTGACACAGAGCACCTCAGAGCAGGACTTGAACTAACAAACAGCAGCTCCGACAGGTCTGTGACCCTGGGCATCACTCTGTGTGGCCTCCCTCCACCTGGTCTTCCAGAGACTTCCACTGCACCCGGGGCACCAGGCTTCTGTCTCCACCCAGCAGCCACCCCTCCTCTCCCTGACTCCTGGGTTCCTCTCATTAGGAGAGGGTTTTCTTGAAGTTGTCTCCCACTCATGGGCCAGATAATATAATTAGAAAACAAGCCAGAGCTGCAGCGCCTTGTCTATCCTGACTCTCAGGAGCCCACACCTGTTCCTTGGACCTGGCCGATTCAGCAAGTTCCAGTTTCTGCAACTGTGAGCCCCTGAGGGGTGATTATTGGCTGGCCTGGGAAGCCTGACAGTGCCGGCCAGCCCTCCCCAGGTGTGCCTGGGTTCAGATCAATATAAACACCGCTCCAGGCAGCAAGAGCCCCTGCAGCTGTGCCTGACGCCATTTTCTCTGCCCTGTCAGCAGTCTTGGGGCTGGACTGGTGGGAGGGAGTGAGAGGCCACGGCTTTGTGGGTGGCCCAGTGTGAGTGGGGCTCTGCTGGACTTTCTGCAGCAGTTGCCAAGATGCCACCTGCTAAAGAAGAGGATGTGTCACCCATACCTGCCGCTGGAATTTCTCCCTGGGCAGAGGTGAGTGAGGAAGAAAGCAGTGGGGGCCGGGACAGCAGGGGTATCTCAGGCAGGGAAATGGAAAGCTTCCAGAAGAGCACCCAGGGCCAGGACCACCCTGGCTGGCCTGCAGGCACCAAGTCGGCTGGCATGCTGTCGCTCATGTGGCTCCATGGCCCTTCCTCTAGGCTTTCAAGTCCTTGTACATATTCAGGTGTTTTACCTGGGAAGGGTGGGAACATTTCAGCAGCAGCTGGCCTGGGGCTCAGCCCACGTTTACTCACAGATGCCTCGGCACGGTCCCCCAGCTTTGCAATGAGGACGCTTGTTGCGTGGGGCCTGCTGGCTGAATGGGAGATGATTCCCCACCACTGACCAACTTCAGAATTGCTTACAACTGGAGCAAGTGCCCTGATACGGTTTTCCTCTGTGTAACTGGTGGGTTCTGTTTTTTTTTCTTTTTTTCGTTTTTGGTTCAAGGTAGATTTTATTCCTCTTTTTTGTATTTACAGATATAAGCATGGAAATAATTTATTCATATAAATACATGTATGTGAAGGGAAGAATATTTTCTCTGTTTTACTTTTTGTAATTTGAATTTTATTTTATTTTTTTATACAGCAGGTTCTTTTTGGTTATCTCTTTTATACATATAAATGTATATATGCCAATCCCAATCTCTCAACTCCTCCCACCACCACCCCCCAACAGCTTTCCCCCCTTGGTGTCCATACGTTTGTTGTCTACATCTGTTGCTCTATTTCTGCCTTGCAAAACGGTTCATCTGTAAAATTTGTCTAGGTTCCACATATAGGCATTAATATACAAGATTTGTTTTTCTATTTCTGACTTACTTCACTCTGTATGACAGTCTCTAGATCCATCAACGTCTCTACAAATGACCCAATTTCATTCCTTTTTATGGCTTAGTAATATTCCATTTTATATATGTACCACTTCTTTATGCATTCGTCTGTCTGTGGGCATTTAGGTTGCTTCCATTACCTGGATATTGTAAATAGTGATGCAATGAACATTGCGGTGAATGTCTCTTTTTGATTTATGGTTTTGTCTGGGTATATGCCCAGTAGTGGGATTGCTGTATCATATGGTAATTCTATTCTTAATTTTATAAGAAACTCCATAATGTTCTCCACAGTGACTGTATCAATTTACATTCCCAACAATAGTGGAAGAGGGTTCCTTATCTCCACACCCTTTCCAGCATTTGTTGTTTGTAGATTTTCTGATGATGCCCATTCTAACATGTGTGAGGTGATACACCATGGATGAGTCTATTTCGTTGAGCAAAGAGTAGGTCTTGTCTAGTACATATTTGGCTTATGGAACGGTATGTGTGCTAATTTCAATCTCTGGTTTTATACAGCACCCCAACTCAACATTCCCCTTAAGCAAGCATAAGTTTTTATCTAAATGTGAGACTCTGTTCGGTTTTGTATTTCAGTTTATGTGTAGCCAAGTTTACACTCCCTCTATTAGTGATATCTTATGATACTTATCTTTCTCTGTGTGACGTATTTCTCTTAGAATCATCATATTTAAATCCACTCAATTTGCTGCTACAGGCCTGATGACATTGATTTCATTGCTGAGTGATATTCCGTTGTACGTAAGTAGCACAACTCCTTTATCCATTTTTTTCTTTCTGGGATATTTAATTTGTACTGGACTCGAGTTTCTTGTAAACACAGCAGCCCTAAATTTTGTGCTGGCTGTGTCTTGTTGATTTTAATTTTCCTAAGCTATAGGGCTAAAAGTGGAAGTACCCTAGGCTCTGTAGCTTTGTTTTTCAGATGTTTCAGGATACACCATAAACATCTCCAGAGTGTCTGTTGGCAATTTACATCCCGCCCATCAGCATAACAAGGCTCCCTGTTCTCCATGGCCTGTCCTGTGTTTCTGGTTTTTACACTTTTTTCAGATGGCCCTTTTGACGAATGGGAAATGAGACTTCATTGTAGTGCGGATTTCCATTGCTGGAGTGCTTGGTTGGCCAAAAAGGGCATATGCGTTTTTTCCTGAATATATTCAGGAAAAAATGTTTACGCACTTTTGTCCAAGTGCATCAGTGTCAAAGATCTGCCGCTTTTCACATGCTTTAAATGCAATTCCAATCTACCTCCTGAAATATGATTCCTGCAATTCTGCCTCGTTTTCAAGTCCTCTTTGCAGACTTACTTCAATATATTTTTGCCAATAGCTGTCATTTATATCTCTGCAGGTTTGTGAATTACAGTGCCCGTGATTTCCTTTCTTAACTCGTTTCCTTGAAAGCTGGCCACAGAACCGCAGGTTTGCTTTAGGCCATAATCAGGGTCCGACACGGCACTCTGAGCCTTTGGTTAATTCCTCTTCCTGGTGGGAAATTAGAGTTAAATGTGCCCCTCCGGACACCTGCCTCACTCCCAGCCCCTTGGTTATGTGTGTCCTGTAGTTTGAGGCCACATGTGCTGGGTTCCTCACCTTTGGCTGATGTGGCCCCACTGGTGTGAGGACACTCCTGCCTGGTTCCCATCCCCTTGGTGATGTGGACCCTCCGGTGAGAGTCTGATCCTGGCTGGGTTCCTCACACTTCTGAGAGGTGGGCCCTCTTCTCTGAGGTCACTCCTGCCTGGCTGGCCCACCCCGCCTTGACGACGTCGGCTCTCTCGTGGGAGTTGGTGCCTGCTGCGAGTCTCCTCCCCTTGGTAATGAGGGCCCTCTGGCGTCAGGCCCTAACTCCTGGCCTCCCAAAATTTTCTGATGTGCGCCCTGTGGTGCGAGTACACTCCTGCCAGGTTCCCAACACCATGGGAATGTGGGCCTTCTGCTCTGAGGTCCCAACGGTGGGTTGCTCAGTTTCATGATGAGGGCCCTCTGGTGTGAGTTCACTCCGGCCTGGATCCCATAGCCTCGCTGCTCCTGGCCACCTGCGGGGAGGTTACAACTGCGGGATTCCTCACCTTTTTTCTTCTATGGGCCCTCTGTTTTGAGACTCCTCCTGCCTGCCTCACTCCCAGCCCCTTGGTGATGTGTGTCCTCTGGTTTGAGGCCACGTGTGCTGGGTCACTCACATTTCGTTGATGAGGTCCCACTGGTGTGAGGACACTCCAGCCTGGTTCCCATTCTCTTGGTGATGTGGGCCCTCTGGTGAGAGTCTGATCCTCCTTGGGTTCCTCACACTTTTGTGAGGTGGGCCCTCTGCTCTGAGGTCACTCTTGCCTGGCTGGCACACCCCGCATTGGCGACGGCGGCCCACTGGTAGCAGTTGGAGCCTGCTGGGAGCCTCCTCTCCTCGGTGATGAGAGCCCTCTGGTGTCAGGCCCTAACTGCTGGGCTCCCCACATTTTCTGATGTGTGCCCACTGGTGCGATGACACTCCTACTTGGTTCCCTTCCCCATGGGGATGTGGGCCTTGTGCTCTGAGGTCACAACGGCTGGTTTGCTCACAGTTTCATGATGAGGGCCCTCTGTTGTGAGTTCATCACTGCCTGGATCCCATAGCCTCGGTGCTCTGGGCCGCCTGCTGGGATGTTCCAACTGCTGGATTCCTCACCTTTTTTATACAATGGGCCATGTGTTGTGAGGTTAATCCTGCCTGCCTCGCTCCAAGACCCATGGTGATGTGGGTCCTCTGGTTTGAGGCCACATTTTCTTGTTACCTCAACTTTTGATGATATGGCCCCACGGGTGTGATGACACTCCTGCCTGGTTCACAGCCCCTTGCTGATGTGGGCACTCTGGTGAGAGTCTGATCCTGGCTGGGTTCCTTACCCTTCTGTGAGGTGGGCCCTCTGATGTGAGGTCACTCCTGCCTGGCTGGCTCACGTCGCCTTGATGATGTGGGCCCTCTGTTGGCCACTAAAGCATTCTGGGAGCCTCCTACCCTCTTTAATGAGGGCCCTGGAAAAAACGCATATGCACATTTTGACCAAGTGCATCATTGTCCAGGATCTGCCTCTTCTCCTATGCTTTCAGAGCACTTCCCGTCTACGTCCTGAAATCATATTCCAGGAATACTGCCCCGCTTTCAAGTCCTCCTCGCAGCCTTACTTCAATATATTTTTGTATGATACCTGTCATTAATAACTCTGCAGGTTTGTTAAATACAGTGTCCCTGAGCTCCTTTCTTCAACATGCTTTCTTGTGAGCTGGCCGCAAAACCGCAGGGTTGCTTCAGGCCGTAATCTGGTTTCGGCACGGCACGCTGAGCCTTTGGTAAATTCCTCTTTCTGGTGAGAAATGAGCATTCAATTTGCCCGTGGAGACACCTACAGCTAGTCTCTCATTGGTTCTCCCTATTCCTGTTCATCTTGTGCAGAAATTGCAAACTGTGCCAAACAGGAGGTTAAAGGCACTGACTCTCCAAGTGGGTAGAGGGTTAGTAAAGCATCTGGAATGGTGAACCCGAGTACCAGGGAACGAAACCTGAGAGCCATTTAAAATGGTTTCCCAGTCTCACAGTGGACAATACTCTGGGTTTCCCATGCATGTTTTAGCTGAAGGAAGAATTCCTTAAACCTGGAGATTATTGACCCATGGAATGGGTACCATGCAGTATGACTAAAAAGGGTTTGAATTTGCTCACCGAACCTCACCAATGCTATCAGTTCGAAGTGTCCAACCTTATGCCTCACCCAGCTCTGGGTGTAGATGTGGTAAATCCAGGTTTCATCACAAGCCCTGAATCAATTATTTAAGAATTGCTGTCTCTTTCACTGTCATTGTGTTTTGTTTTTGTAATTTAGTTTGATAATGGGATTTATCGGATTTTCACTGCTGCGTTCATGCCGCTGTACAAACGCTTGATTTTCCTACAGAGAAATATAAATCCACGGGTTTTAAGATTCTTACTAGTCAGGTATATTCCTAGGCGTTGAATATGTGGTGTTGAGTCCATGTCGTTGAACAAGGAGTAGGTCTTGACTATTACATATTTGGCTTATGGAACGGTATCTGTGCTATTTTCAATCTCTGGTTTTATGCAGCACCCCAACTCACCTTTGCCCTTAAGCAAGCATAAGTTGGTTTTCTAAATTTGAGTCCCTGTTCTGTTTTGTAATTCAGTTCATGTGTAGCCAAGTTTACATTCCGTGTATTAGTGATATCTTATGATGTTTCATTTTCTGTGTGACTTATTTCACTTAGAATCACTGTAGCTGAATCCACTCATTATGCCGTGATGGGCCTGATGACATAGATTTCATTGCTGAGTGATATTCCATTGTACGTACGTACCACAATTTCTTTATCCATTTTTCGCTTTCTTGGACATTTAACTTGTACCGTAGACGAGGTTCTTGTAAACAGAGCCGTCCGAAACTTTGGGGTGGCTGTGTGTTTTTGATTTTAATTTCCCTAAGCTATAGGACCATAAGTGGAAGTGCCATAGGCTGTGTTGCTTTGTTTCCTACGTGTTTCTGGAAACACCATACACTTCTCCAGAGTGGTTGTTGGCAATTTACATCCCGCCCATCAGCATGACAAGGCTCCCTCTTCTCCATGGTCTGTGCTGCCTTTCTGGATTTTACACTTTTTTCAGATGGCCCTTTTGACCGGGGGGCAGTGAGACTTCATTGTAGTGCAGATTTCCTTTACACGCTTGCTTGGTTGTCCAAAAAGGGCGTATGCGTTTTTTCCTGAATATATTCAGGAAAAAACGCATACGCCCTTTTTGGCCAAGTGCATCATTGTCGTCGTTCTGCCTCTTTTCCTATGCTTTAAATGCAATTCCAGTCTACCCCCTGAAATCGTTTTCCTGAAATTCTGCCCCACTTTCAAGTCCTCTTCGCAGCCTTCCCTCAATATATTTTTAGACCATAGCTGTCATTTATAACTCTGCAGGTTTGTGAATTACAGTGCCCCTGAGCTCCTTTCTTCAACTCGCTTTCTTGTGAGCTGGCCGCAAACCCGCAGGAATGCTTCAGGCCCTAATCTGGTTCCGGCACGGCATGCTGAGCCTTTGGTTAATTCCTCTTCCTGGTGGGAAATGAGCGTTAAATTTGCCCATGCAGACACCTTCACACGAGTCGTCATGGTGCCCCTTTGCCCCGGTTATCTCTATGGAGGTTGGAGTTGGAGGGCCTCCTCACTCAAGGTCAGTGTGCCCACGGAGCCAACCCTGCAACTTCAGGGCATGTTTGGTGGTTAGGATCACCACGTGGGGTCCTTTTACCTTAGGAGGGAGGTGGCCTTTTGGGCTGCTGATTTCCAGGTTTTCGGATACTGCCAGTATCTTGGCCAGATGTGGCGGTGGACCAATCCCCTTGGTGACCGTAGTTTATCCTACCTGGATCGCATTCTTGCATTGTTCCATTTCAAGTGGTCCCAGGTTTTGCACTAATACTCCAATGGCGATTCACCGTTCACCAGGAATGTAAAGGTCAAAGGGTTTAGCTAAATTAGGGAGTTCCTGTGCAATGGTCTGAATTGACTGCTCTTTCCATTCTTGAAAGGCCACTTCTGCATTCTATTCAAAAGGATCATCACCTTTTCCTTTCAGTGTTTCATATAGAGGCCGAGCTAGTAGACTGTAGTTAGGGATCCAGAAGCAGCAAACCCTGGCCTCCCCAGGAACCCCTAAGCTGTCTTCTAGTTTTAGAAATGGGTAAGGCTGTAAATTGTTTCTTCCCTTTCCTGGGATGGGCTTCTCCGACCTTCTGTGAGAATGAAGCCCAGGCAGGTCACCGTAGTCTGTGATATTTGAGCTTTTTTTGGACAACTTGTATCCTTTATTGGCTTCGTAGTTCAGAGGTCTCCTTAGTAGGGCTGGCGATCAGAATGTCGTCTGCATATTGAAGGAGTGTTTCCTTTTCCAGAGGTAGAACTTTTAGGTCTTTAGCTGAGCTTTCCCCAAAGATGGTGTGGGAATTTTTGAACCCTTGGGACAACACGGCCCGGAAGTATTGTTTTAGTTGTATGTTGAGTCCTGCCACTCACAAGCCAAAATTTCTTGTGACTCTGGGACTAATAGAATACAAAAGAAGGCATCATTGAAGACTAATACAGAATACCATGTCCTGGTGGTTGGTAGAATGACCAGCAGGGTGTAGGGTTTAGGAACTACTGGAGGTATATCCTCAGTGGCTTAACTGACTGTCCTGACATCCTTTACCAGGACTCCAGCAGCCCATGGGGCTCTCGAGGTCAGGCCAATCCCAGGATATGGAGCTCACCTGGGCAGGTACCCCAACCCAGCCCACGGGGCTCTCATGTTCAGGACCCTCCCAGGATATGGTGTTCCCTGGGCAGGTCCCCCTGCAGCCCATGGGGCTCTCGTGGTCAGGCCCCTCCCAGGATACAGAGCTACCCTTGCAGGTACCATGGCAGGGCTGGGAACACAGGAACCCTGCATATCGCCCTCATTGCAGAGCACTCCCAGCTCACCTGTCACTCAGATCTGACACAGAGCACCTCAGAGCAGGACTTGAACTAACAAACAGCAGCTCCGACAGGTCTGTGACCCTGGGCATCACTCTGTGTGGCCTCCCTCCACCTGGTCTTCCAGAGACTTCCACTGCACCCGGGGCACCAGGCTTCTGTCTCCACCCAGCAGCCACCCCTCCTCTCCCTGACTCCTGGGTTCCTCTCATTAGGAGAGGGTTTTCTTGAAGTTGTCTCCCACTCATGGGCCAGATAATATAATTAGAAAACAAGCCAGAGCTGCAGCGCCTTGTCTATCCTGACTCTCAGGAGCCCACACCTGTTCCTTGGACCTGGCCGATTCAGCAAGTTCCAGTTTCTGCAACTGTGAGCCCCTGAGGGGTGATTATTGGCTGGCCTGGGAAGCCTGACAGTGCCGGCCAGCCCTCCCCAGGTGTGCCTGGGTTCAGATCAATATAAACACCGCTCCAGGCAGCAAGAGCCCCTGCAGCTGTGCCTGACGCCATTTTCTCTGCCCTGTCAGCAGTCTTGGGGCTGGACTGGTGGGAGGGAGTGAGAGGCCACGGCTTTGTGGGTGGCCCAGTGTGAGTGGGGCTCTGCTGGACTTTCTGCAGCAGTTGCCAAGATGCCACCTGCTAAAGAAGAGGATGTGTCACCCATACCTGCCGCTGGAATTTCTCCCTGGGCAGAGGTGAGTGAGGAAGAAAGCAGTGGGGGCCGGGACAGCAGGGGTATCTCAGGCAGGGAAATGGAAAGCTTCCAGAAGAGCACCCAGGGCCAGGACCACCCTGGCTGGCCTGCAGGCACCAAGTCGGCTGGCATGCTGTCACTCATGTGGCTCCATGGCCCTTCCTCTAGGCTTTCAAGTCCTTGTACATATTCAGGTGTTTTACCTGGGAAGGGTGGGAACATTTCAGCAGCAGCTGGCCTGGGGCTCAGCCCACGTTTACTCACAGATGCCTCGGCACGGTCCCCCAGCTTTGCAATGAGGACGCTTGTTGCGTGGGGCCTGCTGGCTGAATGGGAGATGATTCCCCACCACTGACCAACTTCAGAATTGCTTACAACTGGAGCAAGTGCCCTGATACGGTTTTCCTCTGTGTAACTGGTGGGTTCTGTTTTTTTTTCTTTTTTTCGTTTTTGGTTCAAGGTAGATTTTATTCCTCTTTTTTGTATTTACAGATATAAGCATGGAAATAATTTATTCATATAAATACATGTATGTGAAGGGAAGAATATTTTCTCTGTTTTACTTTTTGTAATTTGAATTTTATTTTATTTTTTTATACAGCAGGTTCTTTTTGGTTATCTCTTTTATACATATAAATGTATATATGCCAATCCCAATCTCTCAACTCCTCCCACCACCACCCCCCAACAGCTTTCCCCCCTTGGTGTCCATACGTTTGTTGTCTACATCTGTTGCTCTATTTCTGCCTTGCAAAACGGTTCATCTGTAAAATTTGTCTAGGTTCCACATATAGGCATTAATATACAAGATTTGTTTTTCTATTTCTGACTTACTTCACTCTGTATGACAGTCTCTAGATCCATCAACGTCTCTACAAATGACCCAATTTCATTCCTTTTTATGGCTTAGTAATATTCCATTTTATATATGTACCACTTCTTTATGCATTCGTCTGTCTGTGGGCATTTAGGTTGCTTCCATTACCTGGATATTGTAAATAGTGATGCAATGAACATTGCGGTGAATGTCTCTTTTTGATTTATGGTTTTGTCTGGGTATATGCCCAGTAGTGGGATTGCTGTATCATATGGTAATTCTATTCTTAATTTTATAAGAAACTCCATAATGTTCTCCACAGTGACTGTATCAATTTACATTCCCAACAATAGTGGAAGAGGGTTCCTTATCTCCACACCCTTTCCAGCATTTGTTGTTTGTAGATTTTCTGATGATGCCCATTCTAACATGTGTGAGGTGATACACCATGGATGAGTCTATTTCGTTGAGCAAAGAGTAGGTCTTGTCTAGTACATATTTGGCTTATGGAACGGTATGTGTGCTAATTTCAATCTCTGGTTTTATACAGCACCCCAACTCAACATTCCCCTTAAGCAAGCATAAGTTTTTATCTAAATGTGAGACTCTGTTCGGTTTTGTATTTCAGTTTATGTGTAGCCAAGTTTACACTCCCTCTATTAGTGATATCTTATGATACTTATCTTTCTCTGTGTGACGTATTTCTCTTAGAATCATCATATTTAAATCCACTCAATTTGCTGCTACAGGCCTGATGACATTGATTTCATTGCTGAGTGATATTCCGTTGTACGTAAGTAGCACAACTCCTTTATCCATTTTTTTCTTTCTGGGATATTTAATTTGTACTGGACTCGAGTTTCTTGTAAACACAGCAGCCCTAAATTTTGTGCTGGCTGTGTCTTGTTGATTTTAATTTTCCTAAGCTATAGGGCTAAAAGTGGAAGTACCCTAGGCTCTGTAGCTTTGTTTTTCAGATGTTTCAGGATACACCATAAACATCTCCAGAGTGTCTGTTGGCAATTTACATCCCGCCCATCAGCATAACAAGGCTCCCTGTTCTCCATGGCCTGTCCTGTGTTTCTGGTTTTTACACTTTTTTCAGATGGCCCTTTTGACGAATGGGAAATGAGACTTCATTGTAGTGCGGATTTCCATTGCTGGAGTGCTTGGTTGGCCAAAAAGGGCATATGCGTTTTTTCCTGAATATATTCAGGAAAAAATGTTTACGCACTTTTGTCCAAGTGCATCAGTGTCAAAGATCTGCCGCTTTTCACATGCTTTAAATGCAATTCCAATCTACCTCCTGAAATATGATTCCTGCAATTCTGCCTCGTTTTCAAGTCCTCTTTGCAGACTTACTTCAATATATTTTTGCCAATAGCTGTCATTTATATCTCTGCAGGTTTGTGAATTACAGTGCCCGTGATTTCCTTTCTTAACTCGTTTCCTTGAAAGCTGGCCACAGAACCGCAGGTTTGCTTTAGGCCATAATCAGGGTCCGACACGGCACTCTGAGCCTTTGGTTAATTCCTCTTCCTGGTGGGAAATTAGAGTTAAATGTGCCCCTCCGGACACCTGCCTCACTCCCAGCCCCTTGGTTATGTGTGTCCTGTAGTTTGAGGCCACATGTGCTGGGTTCCTCACCTTTGGCTGATGTGGCCCCACTGGTGTGAGGACACTCCTGCCTGGTTCCCATCCCCTTGGTGATGTGGACCCTCCGGTGAGAGTCTGATCCTGGCTGGGTTCCTCACACTTCTGAGAGGTGGGCCCTCTTCTCTGAGGTCACTCCTGCCTGGCTGGCCCACCCCGCCTTGACGACGTCGGCTCTCTCGTGGGAGTTGGTGCCTGCTGCGAGTCTCCTCCCCTTGGTAATGAGGGCCCTCTGGCGTCAGGCCCTAACTCCTGGCCTCCCAAAATTTTCTGATGTGCGCCCTGTGGTGCGAGTACACTCCTGCCAGGTTCCCAACACCATGGGAATGTGGGCCTTCTGCTCTGAGGTCCCAACGGTGGGTTGCTCAGTTTCATGATGAGGGCCCTCTGGTGTGAGTTCACTCCGGCCTGGATCCCATAGCCTCGCTGCTCCTGGCCACCTGCGGGGAGGTTACAACTGCGGGATTCCTCACCTTTTTTCTTCTATGGGCCCTCTGTTTTGAGACTCCTCCTGCCTGCCTCACTCCCAGCCCCTTGGTGATGTGTGTCCTCTGGTTTGAGGCCACGTGTGCTGGGTCACTCACATTTCGTTGATGAGGTCCCACTGGTGTGAGGACACTCCAGCCTGGTTCCCATTCTCTTGGTGATGTGGGCCCTCTGGTGAGAGTCTGATCCTCCTTGGGTTCCTCACACTTTTGTGAGGTGGGCCCTCTGCTCTGAGGTCACTCTTGCCTGGCTGGCACACCCCGCATTGGCGACGGCGGCCCACTGGTAGCAGTTGGAGCCTGCTGGGAGCCTCCTCTCCTCGGTGATGAGAGCCCTCTGGTGTCAGGCCCTAACTGCTGGGCTCCCCACATTTTCTGATGTGTGCCCACTGGTGCGATGACACTCCTACTTGGTTCCCTTCCCCATGGGGATGTGGGCCTTGTGCTCTGAGGTCACAACGGCTGGTTTGCTCACAGTTTCATGATGAGGGCCCTCTGTTGTGAGTTCATCACTGCCTGGATCCCATAGCCTCGGTGCTCTGGGCTGCCTGCTGGGATGTTCCAACTGCTGGATTCCTCACCTTTTTTATACAATGGGCCATGTGTTGTGAGGTTAATCCTGCCTGCCTCGCTCCAAGACCCATGGTGATGTGGGTCCTCTGGTTTGAGGCCACATTTTCTTGTTACCTCAACTTTTGATGATATGGCCCCACGGGTGTGATGACACTCCTGCCTGGTTCACAGCCCCTTGCTGATGTGGGCACTCTGGTGAGAGTCTGATCCTGGCTGGGTTCCTTACCCTTCTGTGAGGTGGGCCCTCTGATGTGAGGTCACTCCTGCCTGGCTGGCTCACGTCGCCTTGATGATGTGGGCCCTCTGTTGGCCACTAAAGCATTCTGGGAGCCTCCTACCCTCTTTAATGAGGGCCCTGGGAAAAACGCATATGCACATTTTGACCAAGTGCATCATTGTCCAGGATCTGCCTCTTCTCCTATGCTTTCAGAGCACTTCCCGTCTACGTCCTGAAATCATATTCCAGGAATACTGCCCCGCTTTCAAGTCCTCCTCGCAGCCTTACTTCAATATATTTTTGTATGATACCTGTCATTAATAACTCTGCAGGTTTGTTAAATACAGTGTCCCTGAGCTCCTTTCTTCAACATGCTTTCTTGTGAGCTGGCCGCAAAACCGCAGGATTGCTTCAGGCCGTAATCTGGTTTCGGCACGGCACGCTGAGCCTTTGGTAAATTCCTCTTTCTGGTGAGAAATGAGCATTCAATTTGCCCGTGGAGACACCTACAGCTAGTCTCTCATTGGTTCTCCCTATTCCTGTTCATCTTGTGCAGAAATTGCAAACTGTGCCAAACAGGAGGTTAAAGGCACTGACTCTCCAAGTGGGTAGAGGGTTAGTAAAGCATCTGGAATGGTGAACCCGAGTACCAGGGAACGAAACCTGAGAGCCATTTAAAATGGTTTCCCAGTCTCACAGTGGACAATACTCTGGGTTTCCCATGCATGTTTTAGCTGAAGGAAGAATTCCTTAAACCTGGAGATTATTGACCCATGGAATGGGTACCATGCAGTATGACTAAAAAGGGTTTGAATTTGCTCACCGAACCTCACCAATGCTATCAGTTCGAAGTGTCCAACCTTATGCCTCACCCAGCTCTGGGTGTAGATGTGGTAAATCCAGGTTTCATCACAAGCCCTGAATCAATTATTTAAGAATTGCTGTCTCTTTCACTGTCATTGTGTTTTGTTTTTGTAATTTAGTTTGATAATGGGATTTATCGGATTTTCACTGCTGCGTTCATGCCGCTGTACAAACGCTTGATTCTCCTACAGAGAAATATAAATCCACGGGTTTTAAGATTCTTACTAGTCAGGTATATTCCTAGGCGTTGAATATGTGGTGTTGAGTCCATGTCGTTGAACAAGGAGTAGGTCTTGACTATTACATATTTGGCTTATGGAACGGTATCTGTGCTATTTTCAATCTCTGGTTTTATGCAGCACCCCAACTCACCTTTGCCCTTAAGCAAGCATAAGTTGGTTTTCTAAATTTGAGTCCCTGTTCTGTTTTGTAATTCAGTTCATGTGTAGCCAAGTTTACATTCCGTGTATTAGTGATATCTTATGATGTTTCATTTTCTGTGTGACTTATTTCACTTAGAATCACTGTAGCTGAATCCACTCATTATGCCGTGATGGGCCTGATGACATAGATTTCATTGCTGAGTGATATTCCATTGTACGTACGTACCACAATTTCTTTATCCATTTTTCGCTTTCTTGGACATTTAACTTGTACCGTAGACGAGGTTCTTGTAAACAGAGCCGTCCGAAACTTTGGGGTGGCTGTGTGTTTTTGATTTTAATTTCCCTAAGCTATAGGACCATAAGTGGAAGTGCCATAGGCTGTGTTGCTTTGTTTCCTACGTGTTTCTGGAAACACCATACACTTCTCCAGAGTGGTTGTTGGCAATTTACATCCCGCCCATCAGCATGACAAGGCTCCCTCTTCTCCATGGTCTGTGCTGCCTTTCTGGATTTTACACTTTTTTCAGATGGCCCTTTTGACCGGGGGGCAGTGAGACTTCATTGTAGTGCAGATTTCCTTTACACGCTTGCTTGGTTGTCCAAAAAGGGCGTATGCGTTTTTTCCTGAATATATTCAGGAAAAAACGCATACGCCCTTTTTGGCCAAGTGCATCATTGTCGTCGTTCTGCCTCTTTTCCTATGCTTTAAATGCAATTCCAGTCTACCCCCTGAAATCGTTTTCCTGAAATTCTGCCCCACTTTCAAGTCCTCTTCGCAGCCTTCCCTCAATATATTTTTAGACCATAGCTGTCATTTATAACTCTGCAGGTTTGTGAATTACAGTGCCCCTGAGCTCCTTTCTTCAACTCGCTTTCTTGTGAGCTGGCCGCAAACCCGCAGGAATGCTTCAGGCCCTAATCTGGTTCCGGCACGGCATGCTGAGCCTTTGGTTAATTCCTCTTCCTGGTGGGAAATGAGCGTTAAATTTGCCCGTGCAGACACCTTCACACGAGTCGTCATGGTGCCCCTTTGCCCCGGTTATCTCTATGGAGGTTGGAGTTGGAGGGCCTCCTCACTCAAGGTCAGTGTGCCCACGGAGCCAACCCTGCAACTTCAGGGCATGTTTGGTGGTTAGGATCACCACGTGGGGTCCTTTTACCTTAGGAGGGAGGTGGCCTTTTGGGCTGCTGATTTCCAGGTTTTCGGATACTGCCAGTATCTTGGCCAGATGTGGCGGTGGACCAATCCCCTTGGTGACCGTAGTTTATCCTACCTGGATCGCATTCTTGCATTGTTCCATTTCAAGTGGTCCCAGGTTTTGCACTAATACTCCAATGGCGATTCACCGTTCACCAGGAATGTAAAGGTCAAAGGGTTTAGCTAAATTAGGGAGTTCCTGTGCAATGGTCTGAATTGACTGCTCTTTCCATTCTTGAAAGGCCACTTCTGCATTCTATTCAAAAGGATCATCACCTTTTCCTTTCAGTGTTTCATATAGAGGCCGAGCTAGTAGACTGTAGTTAGGGATCCAGAAGCAGCAAACCCTGGCCTCCCCAGGAACCCCTAAGCTGTCTTCTAGTTTTAGAAATGGGTAAGGCTGTAAATTGTTTCTTCCCTTTCCTGGGATGGGCTTCTCCGACCTTCTGTGAGAATGAAGCCCAGGCAGGTCACCGTAGTCTGTGATATTTGAGCTTTTTTTGGACAACTTGTATCCTTTATTGGCTTCGTAGTTCAGAGGTCTCCTTAGTAGGGCTGGCGATCAGAATGTCGTCTGCATATTGAAGGAGTGTTTCCTTTTCCAGAGGTAGAACTTTTAGGTCTTTAGCTGAGCTTTCCCCAAAGATGGTGTGGGAATTTTTGAACCCTTGGGACAACACGGCCCGGAAGTATTGTTTTAGTTGTATGTTGAGTCCTGCCACTCACAAGCCAAAATTTCTTGTGACTCTGGGACTAATAGAATACAAAAGAAGGCATCATTGAAGACTAATACAGAATACCATGTCCTGGTGGTTGGTAGAATGACCAGCAGGGTGTAGGGTTTAGGAACTACTGGAGGTATATCCTCAGTGGCTTAACTGACTGTCCTGACATCCTTTACCAGGACTCCAGCAGCCCATGGGGCTCTCGAGGTCAGGCCAATCCCAGGATATGGAGCTCACCTGGGCAGGTACCCCAACCCAGCCCACGGGGCTCTCATGTTCAGGACCCTCCCAGGATATGGTGTTCCCTGGGCAGGTCCCCCTGCAGCCCATGGGGCTCTCGTGGTCAGGCCCCTCCCAGGATACAGAGCTACCCTTGCAGGTACCATGGCAGGGCTGGGAACACAGGAACCCTGCATATCGCCCTCATTGCAGAGCACTCCCAGCTCACCTGTCACTCAGATCTGACACAGAGCACCTCAGAGCAGGACTTGAACTAACAAACAGCAGCTCCGACAGGTCTGTGACCCTGGGCATCACTCTGTGTGGCCTCCCTCCACCTGGTCTTCCAGAGACTTCCACTGCACCCGGGGCACCAGGCTTCTGTCTCCACCCAGCAGCCACCCCTCCTCTCCCTGACTCCTGGGTTCCTCTCATTAGGAGAGGGTTTTCTTGAAGTTGTCTCCCACTCATGGGCCAGATAATATAATTAGAAAACAAGCCAGAGCTGCAGCGCCTTGTCTATCCTGACTCTCAGGAGCCCACACCTGTTCCTTGGACCTGGCCGATTCAGCAAGTTCCAGTTTCTGCAACTGTGAGCCCCTGAGGGGTGATTATTGGCTGGCCTGGGAAGCCTGACAGTGCCGGCCAGCCCTCCCCAGGTGTGCCTGGGTTCAGATCAATATAAACACCGCTCCAGGCAGCAAGAGCCCCTGCAGCTGTGCCTGACGCCATTTTCTCTGCCCTGTCAGCAGTCTTGGGGCTGGACTGGTGGGAGGGAGTGAGAGGCCACGGCTTTGTGGGTGGCCCAGTGTGAGTGGGGCTCTGCTGGACTTTCTGCAGCAGTTGCCAAGATGCCACCTGCTAAAGAAGAGGATGTGTCACCCATACCTGCCGCTGGAATTTCTCCCTGGGCAGAGGTGAGTGAGGAAGAAAGCAGTGGGGGCCGGGACAGCAGGGGTATCTCAGGCAGGGAAATGGAAAGCTTCCAGAAGAGCACCCAGGGCCAGGACCACCCTGGCTGGCCTGCAGGCACCAAGTCGGCTGGCATGCTGTCGCTCATGTGGCTCCATGGCCCTTCCTCTAGGCTTTCAAGTCCTTGTACATATTCAGGTGTTTTACCTGGGAAGGGTGGGAACATTTCAGCAGCAGCTGGCCTGGGGCTCAGCCCACGTTTACTCACAGATGCCTCGGCACGGTCCCCCAGCTTTGCAATGAGGACGCTTGTTGCGTGGGGCCTGCTGGCTGAATGGGAGATGATTCCCCACCACTGACCAACTTCAGAATTGCTTACAACTGGAGCAAGTGCCCTGATACGGTTTTCCTCTGTGTAACTGGTGGGTTCTGTTTTTTTTTCTTTTTTTCGTTTTTGGTTCAAGGTAGATTTTATTCCTCTTTTTTGTATTTACAGATATAAGCATGGAAATAATTTATTCATATAAATACATGTATGTGAAGGGAAGAATATTTTCTCTGTTTTACTTTTTGTAATTTGAATTTTATTTTATTTTTTTATACAGCAGGTTCTTTTTGGTTATCTCTTTTATACATATAAATGTATATATGCCAATCCCAATCTCTCAACTCCTCCCACCACCACCCCCCAACAGCTTTCCCCCCTTGGTGTCCATACGTTTGTTGTCTACATCTGTTGCTCTATTTCTGCCTTGCAAAACGGTTCATCTGTAAAATTTGTCTAGGTTCCACATATAGGCATTAATATACAAGATTTGTTTTTCTATTTCTGACTTACTTCACTCTGTATGACAGTCTCTAGATCCATCAACGTCTCTACAAATGACCCAATTTCATTCCTTTTTATGGCTTAGTAATATTCCATTTTATATATGTACCACTTCTTTATGCATTCGTCTGTCTGTGGGCATTTAGGTTGCTTCCATTACCTGGATATTGTAAATAGTGATGCAATGAACATTGCGGTGAATGTCTCTTTTTGATTTATGGTTTTGTCTGGGTATATGCCCAGTAGTGGGATTGCTGTATCATATGGTAATTCTATTCTTAATTTTATAAGAAACTCCATAATGTTCTCCACAGTGACTGTATCAATTTACATTCCCAACAATAGTGGAAGAGGGTTCCTTATCTCCACACCCTTTCCAGCATTTGTTGTTTGTAGATTTTCTGATGATGCCCATTCTAACATGTGTGAGGTGATACACCATGGATGAGTCTATTTCGTTGAGCAAAGAGTAGGTCTTGTCTAGTACATATTTGGCTTATGGAACGGTATGTGTGCTAATTTCAATCTCTGGTTTTATACAGCACCCCAACTCAACATTCCCCTTAAGCAAGCATAAGTTTTTATCTAAATGTGAGACTCTGTTCGGTTTTGTATTTCAGTTTATGTGTAGCCAAGTTTACACTCCCTCTATTAGTGATATCTTATGATACTTATCTTTCTCTGTGTGACGTATTTCTCTTAGAATCATCATATTTAAATCCACTCAATTTGCTGCTACAGGCCTGATGACATTGATTTCATTGCTGAGTGATATTCCGTTGTACGTAAGTAGCACAACTCCTTTATCCATTTTTTTCTTTCTGGGATATTTAATTTGTACTGGACTCGAGTTTCTTGTAAACACAGCAGCCCTAAATTTTGTGCTGGCTGTGTCTTGTTGATTTTAATTTTCCTAAGCTATAGGGCTAAAAGTGGAAGTACCCTAGGCTCTGTAGCTTTGTTTTTCAGATGTTTCAGGATACACCATAAACATCTCCAGAGTGTCTGTTGGCAATTTACATCCCGCCCATCAGCATAACAAGGCTCCCTGTTCTCCATGGCCTGTCCTGTGTTTCTGGTTTTTACACTTTTTTCAGATGGCCCTTTTGACGAATGGGAAATGAGACTTCATTGTAGTGCGGATTTCCATTGCTGGAGTGCTTGGTTGGCCAAAAAGGGCATATGCGTTTTTTCCTGAATATATTCAGGAAAAAATGTTTACGCACTTTTGTCCAAGTGCATCAGTGTCAAAGATCTGCCGCTTTTCACATGCTTTAAATGCAATTCCAATCTACCTCCTGAAATATGATTCCTGCAATTCTGCCTCGTTTTCAAGTCCTCTTTGCAGACTTACTTCAATATATTTTTGCCAATAGCTGTCATTTATATCTCTGCAGGTTTGTGAATTACAGTGCCCGTGATTTCCTTTCTTAACTCGTTTCCTTGAAAGCTGGCCACAGAACCGCAGGTTTGCTTTAGGCCATAATCAGGGTCCGACACGGCACTCTGAGCCTTTGGTTAATTCCTCTTCCTGGTGGGAAATTAGAGTTAAATGTGCCCCTCCGGACACCTGCCTCACTCCCAGCCCCTTGGTTATGTGTGTCCTGTAGTTTGAGGCCACATGTGCTGGGTTCCTCACCTTTGGCTGATGTGGCCCCACTGGTGTGAGGACACTCCTGCCTGGTTCCCATCCCCTTGGTGATGTGGACCCTCCGGTGAGAGTCTGATCCTGGCTGGGTTCCTCACACTTCTGAGAGGTGGGCCCTCTTCTCTGAGGTCACTCCTGCCTGGCTGGCCCACCCCGCCTTGACGACGTCGGCTCTCTCGTGGGAGTTGGTGCCTGCTGCGAGTCTCCTCCCCTTGGTAATGAGGGCCCTCTGGCGTCAGGCCCTAACTCCTGGCCTCCCAAAATTTTCTGATGTGCGCCCTGTGGTGCGAGTACACTCCTGCCAGGTTCCCAACACCATGGGAATGTGGGCCTTCTGCTCTGAGGTCCCAACGGTGGGTTGCTCAGTTTCATGATGAGGGCCCTCTGGTGTGAGTTCACTCCGGCCTGGATCCCATAGCCTCGCTGCTCCTGGCCACCTGCGGGGAGGTTACAACTGCGGGATTCCTCACCTTTTTTCTTCTATGGGCCCTCTGTTTTGAGACTCCTCCTGCCTGCCTCACTCCCAGCCCCTTGGTGATGTGTGTCCTCTGGTTTGAGGCCACGTGTGCTGGGTCACTCACATTTCGTTGATGAGGTCCCACTGGTGTGAGGACACTCCAGCCTGGTTCCCATTCTCTTGGTGATGTGGGCCCTCTGGTGAGAGTCTGATCCTCCTTGGGTTCCTCACACTTTTGTGAGGTGGGCCCTCTGCTCTGAGGTCACTCTTGCCTGGCTGGCACACCCCGCATTGGCGACGGCGGCCCACTGGTAGCAGTTGGAGCCTGCTGGGAGCCTCCTCTCCTCGGTGATGAGAGCCCTCTGGTGTCAGGCCCTAACTGCTGGGCTCCCCACATTTTCTGATGTGTGCCCACTGGTGCGATGACACTCCTACTTGGTTCCCTTCCCCATGGGGATGTGGGCCTTGTGCTCTGAGGTCACAACGGCTGGTTTGCTCACAGTTTCATGATGAGGGCCCTCTGTTGTGAGTTCATCACTGCCTGGATCCCATAGCCTCGGTGCTCTGGGCCGCCTGCTGGGATGTTCCAACTGCTGGATTCCTCACCTTTTTTATACAATGGGCCATGTGTTGTGAGGTTAATCCTGCCTGCCTCGCTCCAAGACCCATGGTGATGTGGGTCCTCTGGTTTGAGGCCACATTTTCTTGTTACCTCAACTTTTGATGATATGGCCCCACGGGTGTGATGACACTCCTGCCTGGTTCACAGCCCCTTGCTGATGTGGGCACTCTGGTGAGAGTCTGATCCTGGCTGGGTTCCTTACCCTTCTGTGAGGTGGGCCCTCTGATGTGAGGTCACTCCTGCCTGGCTGGCTCACGTCGCCTTGATGATGTGGGCCCTCTGTTGGCCACTAAAGCATTCTGGGAGCCTCCTACCCTCTTTAATGAGGGCCCTGGAAAAAACGCATATGCACATTTTGACCAAGTGCATCATTGTCCAGGATCTGCCTCTTCTCCTATGCTTTCAGAGCACTTCCCGTCTACGTCCTGAAATCATATTCCAGGAATACTGCCCCGCTTTCAAGTCCTCCTCGCAGCCTTACTTCAATATATTTTTGTATGATACCTGTCATTAATAACTCTGCAGGTTTGTTAAATACAGTGTCCCTGAGCTCCTTTCTTCAACATGCTTTCTTGTGAGCTGGCCGCAAAACCGCAGGGTTGCTTCAGGCCGTAATCTGGTTTCGGCACGGCACGCTGAGCCTTTGGTAAATTCCTCTTTCTGGTGAGAAATGAGCATTCAATTTGCCCGTGGAGACACCTACAGCTAGTCTCTCATTGGTTCTCCCTATTCCTGTTCATCTTGTGCAGAAATTGCAAACTGTGCCAAACAGGAGGTTAAAGGCACTGACTCTCCAAGTGGGTAGAGGGTTAGTAAAGCATCTGGAATGGTGAACCCGAGTACCAGGGAACGAAACCTGAGAGCCATTTAAAATGGTTTCCCAGTCTCACAGTGGACAATACTCTGGGTTTCCCATGCATGTTTTAGCTGAAGGAAGAATTCCTTAAACCTGGAGATTATTGACCCATGGAATGGGTACCATGCAGTATGACTAAAAAGGGTTTGAATTTGCTCACCGAACCTCACCAATGCTATCAGTTCGAAGTGTCCAACCTTATGCCTCACCCAGCTCTGGGTGTAGATGTGGTAAATCCAGGTTTCATCACAAGCCCTGAATCAATTATTTAAGAATTGCTGTCTCTTTCACTGTCATTGTGTTTTGTTTTTGTAATTTAGTTTGATAATGGGATTTATCGGATTTTCACTGCTGCGTTCATGCCGCTGTACAAACGCTTGATTCTCCTACAGAGAAATATAAATCCACGGGTTTTAAGATTCTTACTAGTCAGGTATATTCCTAGGCGTTGAATATGTGGTGTTGAGTCCATGTCGTTGAACAAGGAGTAGGTCTTGACTATTACATATTTGGCTTATGGAACGGTATCTGTGCTATTTTCAATCTCTGGTTTTATGCAGCACCCCAACTCACCTTTGCCCTTAAGCAAGCATAAGTTGGTTTTCTAAATTTGAGTCCCTGTTCTGTTTTGTAATTCAGTTCATGTGTAGCCAAGTTTACATTCCGTGTATTAGTGATATCTTATGATGTTTCATTTTCTGTGTGACTTATTTCACTTAGAATCACTGTAGCTGAATCCACTCATTATGCCGTGATGGGCCTGATGACATAGATTTCATTGCTGAGTGATATTCCATTGTACGTACGTACCACAATTTCTTTATCCATTTTTCGCTTTCTTGGACATTTAACTTGTACCGTAGACGAGGTTCTTGTAAACAGAGCCGTCCGAAACTTTGGGGTGGCTGTGTGTTTTTGATTTTAATTTCCCTAAGCTATAGGACCATAAGTGGAAGTGCCATAGGCTGTGTTGCTTTGTTTCCTACGTGTTTCTGGAAACACCATACACTTCTCCAGAGTGGTTGTTGGCAATTTACATCCCGCCCATCAGCATGACAAGGCTCCCTCTTCTCCATGGTCTGTGCTGCCTTTCTGGATTTTACACTTTTTTCAGATGGCCCTTTTGACCGGGGGGCAGTGAGACTTCATTGTAGTGCAGATTTCCTTTACACGCTTGCTTGGTTGTCCAAAAAGGGCGTATGCGTTTTTTCCTGAATATATTCAGGAAAAAACGCATACGCCCTTTTTGGCCAAGTGCATCATTGTCGTCGTTCTGCCTCTTTTCCTATGCTTTAAATGCAATTCCAGTCTACCCCCTGAAATCGTTTTCCTGAAATTCTGCCCCACTTTCAAGTCCTCTTCGCAGCCTTCCCTCAATATATTTTTAGACCATAGCTGTCATTTATAACTCTGCAGGTTTGTGAATTACAGTGCCCCTGAGCTCCTTTCTTCAACTCGCTTTCTTGTGAGCTGGCCGCAAACCCGCAGGAATGCTTCAGGCCCTAATCTGGTTCCGGCACGGCATGCTGAGCCTTTGGTTAATTCCTCTTCCTGGTGGGAAATGAGCGTTAAATTTGCCCGTGCAGACACCTTCACACGAGTCGTCATGGTGCCCCTTTGCCCCGGTTATCTCTATGGAGGTTGGAGTTGGAGGGCCTCCTCACTCAAGGTCAGTGTGCCCACGGAGCCAACCCTGCAACTTCAGGGCATGTTTGGTGGTTAGGATCACCACGTGGGGTCCTTTTACCTTAGGAGGGAGGTGGCCTTTTGGGCTGCTGATTTCCAGGTTTTCGGATACTGCCAGTATCTTGGCCAGATGTGGCGGTGGACCAATCCCCTTGGTGACCGTAGTTTATCCTACCTGGATCGCATTCTTGCATTGTTCCATTTCAAGTGGTCCCAGGTTTTGCACTAATACTCCAATGGCGATTCACCGTTCACCAGGAATGTAAAGGTCAAAGGGTTTAGCTAAATTAGGGAGTTCCTGTGCAATGGTCTGAATTGACTGCTCTTTCCATTCTTGAAAGGCCACTTCTGCATTCTATTCAAAAGGATCATCACCTTTTCCTTTCAGTGTTTCATATAGAGGCCGAGCTAGTAGACTGTAGTTAGGGATCCAGAAGCAGCAAACCCTGGCCTCCCCAGGAACCCCTAAGCTGTCTTCTAGTTTTAGAAATGGGTAAGGCTGTAAATTGTTTCTTCCCTTTCCTGGGATGGGCTTCTCTGACCTTCTGTGAGAATGAAGCCCAGGCAGGTCACCGTAGTCTGTGATATTTGAGCTTTTTCTTGGACAACTTGTATCCTTTATTGGCTTCGTAGTTCAGAGGTCTCCTTAGTAGGGCTGGCGATCAGAATGTCGTCTGCATATTGAAGGAGTGTTTCCTTTTCCAGAGGTAGAACTTTTAGGTCTTTAGCTGAGCTTTCCCCAAAGATGGTGTGGGAATTTTTGAACCCTTGGGACAACACGGCCCGGAAGTATTGTTTTAGTTGTATGTTGAGTCCTGCCACTCACAAGCCAAAATTTCTTGTGACTCTGGGACTAATAGAATACAAAAGAAGGCATCATTGAAGACTAATACAGAATACCATGTCCTGGTGGTTGGTAGAATGACCAGCAGGGTGTAGGGTTTAGGAACTACTGGAGGTATATCCTCAGTGGCTTAACTGACTGTCCTGACATCCTTTACCAGGACTCCAGCAGCCCATGGGGCTCTCGAGGTCAGGCCAATCCCAGGATATGGAGCTCACCTGGGCAGGTACCCCAACCCAGCCCACGGGGCTCTCATGTTCAGGACCCTCCCAGGATATGGTGTTCCCTGGGCAGGTCCCCCTGCAGCCCATGGGGCTCTCGTGGTCAGGCCCCTCCCAGGATACAGAGCTACCCTTGCAGGTACCATGGCAGGGCTGGGAACACAGGAACCGTGCATATCGCCCTCATTGCAGAGCACTCCCAGCTCACCTGTCACTCAGATCTGACACAGAGCACCTCAGAGCAGGACTTGAACTAACAAACAGCAGCTCCGACAGGTCTGTGACCCTGGGCATCACTCTGTGTGGCCTCCCTCCACCTGGTCTTCCAGAGACTTCCACTGCACCCGGGGCACCAGGCCTCTGTCTCCACCCACCAGCCACCCCTCCTCTCCCTGACTCCTGGGTTCCTCTCATTAGGAGAGGGTTTTCTTGAAGTTGTCTCCCACTCATGGGCCAGATAATATAATTAGAAAACAAGCCAGAGCTGCAGCCCCTTGTCTATCCTGACTCTCAGGAGCCCACACCTGTTCCTTGGACCTGGCCGATTCAGCAAGTTCCAGTTTCTGCAACTGTGAGCCCCTGAGGGGTGATTATTGGCTGGCCTGGGAAGCCCGACTGTGCCGGCCAGCCCTCCCCAGGTGTGCCTGGGTTCAGATCAATATAAACACCGCTCCAGGCAGCAAGAGCCCCTGCAGCTGTGCCTGACGCCATTTTCTCTGCCCTGTCAGCAGTCTTGGGGCTGGACTGGTGGGAGGGAGTGAGAGGCCACGGCTTTGTGGGTGGCCCAGTGTGAGTGGGGCTCTGCTGGACTTTCTGCAGCAGTTGCCAAGATGCCACCTGCTAAAGAAGAGGATGTGTCACCCATACCTGCCGCTGGAATTTCTCCCTGGGCAGAGGTGAGTGAGGAAGAAAGCAGTGGGGGCCGGGACAGCAGGGGTATCTCAGGCAGGGAAATGGAAAGCTTCCAGAAGAGCACCCAGGGCCAGGACCATCCTGGCTGGCCTGCAGGCACCAAGTCGGCTGGCATGCTGTCACTCATGTGGCTCCATGGCCCTTCCTCTAGGCTTTCAAGTCCTTGTACATATTCAGGTGTTTTACCTGGGAAGGGTGGGAACATTTCAGCAGCAGCTGGCCTGGGGCTCAGCCCACGTTTACTCACAGATGCCTCGGCACGGTCCCCCAGCTTTGCAATGAGGACGCTTGTTGCGTGGGGCCTGCTGGCTGAATGGGAGATGATTCCCCACCACTGACCAACTTCAGAATTGTTTACAACTGGAGCAAGTGCCCTGATACGGTTTTCCTCTGTGTAACTGGTGGGTTCTGTTTTTTTTTCTTTTTTTCGTTTTTGGTTCAAGGTAGATTTTATTCCTCTTTTTTGTATTTACAGATATAAGCATGGAAATAATTTATTCATATAAATACATGTATGTGAAGGGAAGAATATTTTTTCTGTTTTACTTTTTGTAATTTGAATTTTATTTTATTTTTTTATACAGCAGGTTCTTTTTGGTTATCTATTTTATACATATAAATGTATACATGCCAATCCCAATCTCTCAACTCCTCCCACCACCACCCCCCAACAGCTTTCCCCCCTTGGTGTCCATACGTTTGTTGTCTACATCTGTTGCTCTATTTCTGCCTGGCAAAACGGTTCATCTGTACAATTTTTCTAGGTTCCACATATATGCATTAATAGACAAGATTTGTTTTTCTCTTTCTGACTTACTTCACTCTGTATGACAGTCTCTAGATCCATCAACGTCTCTACAAATGACCCAATTTCATTCCTTTTTATGGCTTAGTAATATTCCATTTTATATATGTACCACTTCTTTATGCATTCGTCTGTCTGTGGGCATTTAGGTTGCTTCCATTACCTGGATATTGTAAATAGTGATGCAATGAACATTGCGGTGAATGTCTCTTTTTGATTTATGGTTTTGTCTGGGTATATGCCCAGTAGTGGGATTGCTGTATCATATGGTAATTCTATTCTTAGTTTTATAAGAAACTCCATAATGTTCTCCACAGTGACTGTATCAATTTACATTCCCAACAATAGTGGAAGAGGGTTCCTTATCTCCACACCCTTTCCAGCATTTGTTGTTTGTAGATTTTCTGATGATGCCCATTCTAACAGGTGTGAGGTGATACACCATGGATGAGTCTATTTCGTTGAGCAAAGAGTAGGTCTTGTCTATTACATATTTGGCTTATGGAACGGTATGTGTGCTAATTTCAATCTCTGGTTTTATACAGCACCCCAACTCAACTTTCCCCTTAAGCAAGCATAAGTTTTTATCTAAATGTGAGACTCTGTTCGGTTTTGGAATTCAGTTTATGTGTAGCCAAGTTTACACTCTCTCTATTAGTGATATCTTATGATAATTATCTTGCTCTGTGTGACCTATTTCTCTTAGAATCATCATACTTAAATCCACTCAATTTGCTGCTACAGGCCTGATGACATTGATTTCATTGCTGAGTGATATTCCGTTGTACGTAAGTAGCACAACTCCTTTATCCATTTTTTTCTTTCTGGGATATTTAATTTGTACTGGACTCAAGGTTCTTGTAAACACAGCAGCCCTAAATTTGGTGTTGGCTGTGTCTTGTTGATTTTAATTTTCCTAAGCTATAGGGCCAAAAGTGGAAGTGCCCTAGGGTCTGTAGCTTTGTTTTTCAGATGTTTCAGGATACACCATAAACATCTCCAGAGTGTCTGTTGGCAATTTACATCCCGCCCATCAGCATAACAAGGCTCCCTGTTCTCCATGGCCTGTCCTGTGTTTCTGGTTTTTACACTTTTTTCAGATGGCCCTTTTGACGAATGGGAAATGAGACTTCATTGTAGGGCGGATTTCCATTTCTCGAGTGCTTGGTTGGCCAAAAAGGGCATATGTGTTTTTTCCTGAATATATTCAGGAAAAAATGTTTACGCACTTTTGTCCAAGTGCATCACTGTCAAAGATCTGCCGCTTTTCACATGCTTTAAATGCAATTCCAATCTACCTCCTGAAATATGATTCCTGCAATTCTGCCTCGTTTTCAAGTCCTCTTTGCAGACTTACTTCCATATAATTTTGCCAATAGCTGTCATTTATAACACTGCAGGTTTGTGAATTACAGTGCCCGTGATTTCCTTTCTTAACTCGTTTCCTTGAAAACTGGCCACAGAACCGCAGGTTTGCTTCAGGCCGTAATCAGGGTCCGGCACGGCACTCTGAGACTTTGGTTCATTCCACTTCCTGGTGGGAAATTAGAGTTAAATGTGCCCCTCCAGACACCTGCCTCACTCCTAGCCCCTTGGTGATGTGTGTCCTGTGGTTTGAGGCCACATGTGCTGGGTTCCTCACCTTTGGCTGATGTGGCCCCACTGGTGTGAGGACACTCCTGCCTGGTTCCCATCCCCTTGGTGATGTGGGCCCTCCGGTGAGAGTCTGATCCTGGTTGGGTTCCTCACACTTCTGTGAGGTGGGCCCTCTTCTCTGAGGTCACTCCTGCCTGGCTGGCACACCCCGCCTTGGCGACGTCGGCCCTCTGGTGGGATTTGGTGCCTGCTGGGTGTCTCCTCCCCTCGGTAATGAGGGCCCTCTGGCGTCAGACCCTAACTCCTGGGCTCCCAATATTTTCTGATATGCGCCCTGTGGTTCGAGTACACTCCTGCCAGGTTCCCAACCCCATGGGAATGTGGGCCTTCTGCTCTGAGGTCCCAACCGTGGGTTGCTCAGTTTCATGATGAGGGCCCTCTGCTGTGAGTTCTCTCCGGCCTGGATCCCATAGCCTCGCTGCTCCTGGCCACCTGCTGGGAGGTTACAACTGCGGGATTCCTCACCTTTTTTCTTCTATGGGCCCTGTGTTTTGAGACTCCTCCTGCCTGCCTCACTCCCAGCCCCTTGGTGATGTGTGTCCTCTGGTTTGAGGCCACGTATGCTGGGTCCCTCGCCTTTCGATGATGTGGCCCCACTGGTGTGAGGACACTCCTGCCTGGTTCCTATCCCCTTGATGATGTGGGCCCTCTGGTGAGAGTCTGATCCTGGCTGGGTTCCTCACCCTTCTGTGAGGGGGGCCCTCTGCTGTGAGGTCACTCCTGCCTGGCTGGCACACCCCACCTGGGCAACATCGGCCCTCTTGTGGCAGTTGGAGCCTGCTGGGAACCTCCCCTCGGTGATGGGGGCCCTCTTGCCTCAGGCCCTAACTGCTGGGTACCCACATTTTCTGATACGTGCTAAGTGGTGCGAGGACACTCCTGCGAGGTTCCCATCCCCATGGGCATGTGGGCCTTCTGCTCTAAGGTCCCAACACCTGTGTTGTTCACCGTTTCATGATGTTGGCTCTCTGGTGTTAGTTCACCCAGGCCTAGATCCCATAGCCTCTGTGCTCTGAGCGGCCTGCTGGGAGGTTCCTACTGCTGGATTCCTTACCTTTTTTATTCTTTGGGTCCTGTGTTTTCATGCTCCTACTTCCTGACTCACTCCCAGCCCATTTGTGATGTAGGTCCTCTTGTTTAAGGCCACATGTACCAGTTTCCTCACCTTTATTGATGTGGCCCCACTGGTGTGAGGACACTCCTGCCTGGTTCCCATCCCCTTGGTGATGTGGGCCCTCTGGTGAGAGTCTGATCCTGTCTGGATTCCTCACACTTCTGTGAGGTGGGCCCTCTGCTGTGAGGTAACTCCTGCCTGGCTTGCTCCCATTGCCTTGGTGACGTCGGCCCTCTGGTGGCATTTGGAGCCTGCTGGTAGCCTCCTCTCCTACGTGATGAGGGCCCTCTGGCGCCAGGCCATAACTGCTGGGTTCCCACATTTTCTGATACGTGCTAAGTTGTGCGAGGACACTCCTGCGAGGTTCCCATCCCCATGGGGATGTGGGCCTTCTGCTCTGAGGTCCCACAGGCTGGGTTGCTCACAGATTCATGATGTGGGCCCTCTGCTGTGAGTTCACTGTGGCCTGGATCCCATAGACTCCATGCTCTGGGCCACCTGCTGGGAGGTTCAAACTGCTGGATTCCTCACATTTTTTATTCTGTGGGCCCTGTGTTGTTAGGCTACTCCTGCCTGCCTCACTCGGAGCACCTTGGAAATGTGGGTCCTCTGGTTTAGGCCACATGTGCTGGGTTCCTCACCTTTCTATAATGTGGCCACACTGGTGTGAGGACACTCCTGCCTTGTTCCGATCCCCTTGGTGATGTGGGCCCTCTGGTGAGAGTCTTATCCTGGCTGGGTTCCTCACCCTTCTGTGAGGTAGGCCCTCTGCTGTGAGGTCACTCCTGCCTGGCTGGCACACGTCAACGTGGCGACGTGGGCCCTCAGTTGGGAGTTGGTGCCTGCTGGGAGTCTCCTCCCCTCGGTAATGAGGGCCCTCTGGCGTCAGACCCTAACTCCTGGGCTCCCAAAATTTTCTGATGTGCGCCCTGTGGTGCGAGTACACTCCTGCCAGGATCCCAACCCCATGGGAATGTGGGCCTTCTGCTCTAAGGTCCCAACGGCTGGGTTGCTCACAGTTTCATAATGAGGGCCCTCTGTTTTGAGTTCAGTCAGGCCTGGATCCCATAGCCTCGCTGCTCCTGGCCACCTGCTGGGAGGTTCCAACTGCGGGATCCCTCACCTTTTTTACGCTATGGGCCCTCTGTTTGGAGGCTCCTCCTGCCTGCCTCACTCCCAGCCCCTTGGTGATGTGTGTCCTGTAGTTTGAGGCCACGTGTGCTGGGTCCGTCACATTTCGGTGATGTGACCACACTGGTGTGAGAACACTCCTGCCTGGTTTCCATTCCCTTGGTGATGTGGGCCCTCCGGTGAGAGTCTGATCCTCTTTGGGTTCCTCACACTTTTGTGTGGTTGGCCCTCTGCTCTGAGGTCACTCCTGCCTGGCTGGCACACCCTGCATTGGCGACATCGGCCTTCTGGTAGCAGTTGGAGCTTGCTGGGAGCCTCCTCTCCTCAGTGATGAGGGCCCTCTGGCGTCCGGCCCTAACTGCTGGGCTCCCCACCTTTTCTGATGTGTGCCCACTGGTGCGATGACACTCCTGCTTGGTTCCCTTCCCCATGGGGATGTGGGCCTTGTGCTCTGAGGTTACAACGGCTGGGTTGCTTACAGTATCACGATGAGGGCCCTCTGTTGTGAGTTCATCACTGCCTGGATCCCATAGCCTCGGTGCTCTGGGCCGCCTGCTGGGATGTTCCAACTGCTGGATTCCTCACCTTTTTTATACAATGGGCCATGTGTTTTGAGGATAATCCTGCCTGCCTCGCTCCGAGACCCATGGTGATGTGGGTCCTCTGGTTTGAGGCCACATGTGCTGGGTACCTCAACTTTCGATGATGTGGCCCCACGGGTGTGAGGACACTCCTGCCTGGTTCCCAGCCCCTTGCTTATGTGGGCACTCTGGTGAGAGTCTGATCTTGACTGGGTTCCTTACCCTTCTGTGAGGTGGGCCCTCTGATATGAGGTCACTCCTGCCTGGATGGCTCATGTCGCCTTGGCGACGTAGGCCCTCTGTTGGCCACTGAAGCATGCTGGGAGCCTCCTACCCTCTTTAATAAGGGCCCTGGAAGAAACGCATATGCCCTTCTTGACCAAGTGCATCATTGTCGAGGTTCTGCCTCTTCTCCTATACTTTCAGAGGACTTCCCGTCTACCTCCTGAAATCGTATTCCTGGAATTCTGCCCCGCGTTCAAGTCCTCTTTGCAGCCTTACTTCAATATATTTTTGGACGATAGCTGTCATTTATAACTCTGCAGGTTTGTGAATTACAGTGCCCCTGAGCTCCTTTCTTCAACTCGCTTTCTTGTGAGCTGGCCGCAAAACCGCAGGATTGCTTCAGGCCCTAATCTGGTTCCGACACGGCATGCTGAGCCTTTGGCTAATTCCTCTTCCTGGTGGGAAATGAGCGTTAAATTTGTTCGTGCAGACACCTACAGCTAATCTCTCATTGGTTCTCCCTATTCCTGTTCATCTTGCGCAGAAATTCCAAACTGTGCCAAACAGGAGGTTAAAGGCACTGACTCTCCAAGTGGGGAGAGTGTTAGTAAAGCGTCTGGAATGGTAAAACCGAGTACGAGGGGACGAAAACTGAGACGCATTTAAAAAGTTTTCCCGGTGACACGGTGGACCATATTCTGGGTTGCCCATGCATGTTTTAGCTGAAGGAAGAATCCCTTAAACCTGGAGAGTTGGGACCCATGGAATGGGTACCACGCAGTATGACTTCAAAGGGTTGCCTTTGCTCACCGAACGTCACCAATGCTATCAGCCCGAAGTGTCCAGCCTTATGTCTCACTCAGCTCGGGGTGTAGATGTGGTAAATCCACGTTGCATCACAAGCCCTGAATGAATTATTTAAGAATTGCTCTCTATTTCACTGTCATTGTGTTTTGTTTTTGTAATTTATTTTGATAATGGGATTTATCGGATTTTCACTGCTGCGTTTATGCCGCTGTACACATGCTTGATTCTCTTATGGAGACATATAAATCCATGGGTTTTCAGATTCTTACTAGTCAGGTATATTCCTAGGCATTGAATATGGGGTGTTGAGTCCATTTCGTGGAGCAAGGAGTAGGTCCTGACTATTACATATTTGCTTATGGAAAGGTATCTGTGCTAATTTCAATCTCTGGTTTTATGCAGCACCACAACTCACCTTTCCCCTTAAGCAAGCATAAGTTGGTTTTCTAAATTTGAGACCCTTTTCTGTTTTGTAATTGAGTTCATGTGCAGCCATGTTTGCATTCCGTGTATTTGAGATATCTTATGGTGTTTCTTTTTCTGTGTGACTTAGTTAACTTAGAATGATCGTACCTGAATCCACTCATTATGCCGCGACGGGCCTCATGACATAGATTTCATTGCTGAGTGATATTCCATTGTACGTACGTACAACAACTTCTTTATCCATTTTTTGCTTTCTGGGATATTTCACTTGTACCGTAAATGAGGTTCTTGTAAGCAGAGCCGTCCAAAATTTATGGGTGGCTGTGTCTTTTTGATTTTAATTTCCCTAAGCTATAGAACCATAAGTTGAAGTGCCGTAGGCTCCGTTGCTTAGTTTTTTAGGTGTTTGAGGAAACACCATACACTTCTCCAGAGTGGCTGTTGGCAAGTTACATCCCGCCCATCAGCATAACAAGGCTCCCTGTTCTCCATGGCCTGTCCTGCCTTTCTGGATTTTTCACTTTTTTCAGATGTCCCTTTTGACAGGGGGGCAGTGAGACTTCATTGTAATGCAGATTTCTTTACAGGCTTGCTTGTTTGGCCAAAAAGGGCGTATGTGTTTTTTCTTGAATATATTCAGGAAAAAACGCATACGCCCTTTTTGACCAAGTGCATCATTGTCGACTTTCTGTCTCTTTCCTTATGCTTTAAATGCAATTCCAGTCTGCCCCTGAACTCGTTTTCCTGCAATTCTGCCCCGCTTTCAAGTCCTCTACGCAGCCTTACTTCAATACATTTTTGGACAATAGCTGACATTTATAACTCTGCAGGTTTGTGAATGACAGTGCGCCTGAGCTCCTTTCTTCTACTCGCTTTCTTGTGAGCTGGCCGCAAACCCGCAGGATTGCTTCAAGCCCTAATCTGGTTCCGGCACAGCATGCTGATCCTTTGGTAAATTCCTCTTCCTGGTGGGAAATGAGTGTTATATTTGAACGTGCAGACACCTAGAGCTAGTCTCTCATTGGTTCTCCCTATTCTTGTTCATCTTGCGCAGAAATTGCAAACTGTGCCAAACAGGAGGTTAAAGGCACTGACTCTCTAAGTGGGGAGAGTATTAGTAAAGGGTCTTCAATCGTCAACCCGAGTAAAAGGGGACGAAAACTGAGATGCATTTGAAAAGGTTTCCCGGTCACACGGTGCACCATACTGTGGGTTTCCCATGCATGTTTTAGCTGAAGGAAGAATCCCTTAAACCTGGAGAGTTGGGACCCATGGAATGGGTGCCATGCAGTATGACTTCAAAGGGCCTGCATTTTCTCAACGAACCTCACCAATGCTATCAGGCTGAAGTGTACAGCCTTATGTCTCACTCAGCTCTGGTTGTAGATGTGGTAAATCCAGGTTGCATCACAAGCCCTGAATGAATTATTTAAGAATTGCTCTCTATTTCACTGTCATTGTGTTTGTTTTTGTAATTCATTTTGATAATGGGTTTTATCGGATTTTCTCTGCTGCATTCATGCCGCTGTACACACACTTGAGTCTCTTATGGAGACATATAAATCCATGGGTTTGAAGATACTTACTAGTCAGGTGTATTCCTAGGCGTTGAATATGGGGTGTTTAGTCCATTTCGTTGAGCAAGGGCTAGGTCTTGACTATTACATATTTGGCTTATGGAAAGGTATCTGTGCTAATTTCTATCTCTGGTTTTATGCAGCACCCCAACTCACTTTTCCCCTTAAGCAAGCATAAGGTGGTTTTCTAAATTTGAGACCCTGTTCTGTTTTGTAATTCAGTTCATGTGTAGCCAAGTTTACATTCCGTGTATTAGTGATATCTTATGATGTTTCATTTTCTGTGTGACTTATTTCACTTAGAATCATCGTACCTGAATCCACTCATTATGCCACGATGGGCCTGATGACATAGATTTCATTGCTGAGTGATATTCCATTGAATGTGTGTTCCACAACTTCTTTATCCATTTTTCACATTCTGGGGTATTTAACTTGTACCGTAGACGAGATTCCTGTAAACAGAGCCGTCTGAAACTTTGGGGTGGCTGTCTGTTTTTGATTTTAATTTCCGTGATCTATAAGACCATAAGTGGAAGTGCCGTAGTCTCCGTTGCTTTGTTTCTTAGGTGTTTCAGGAAACACCATACACTTCTCCAGAGTGGCTGTTGGCAATTTACATCCCGCCCATCAGCATAACAAGGCTCCCTGTTCTCCATGGCCTGTGCTGTCTTTCTGGATTTTACACTTTTTTCAGATGGCCCTTTTGACCTGGGGGCAGTGAGACTTCTTTGTAGTGCAGATTTCTTTAACATGCTGGCTTGGTTGGCCAAAAAGGGCGTATGCGTTTTTTCCTGAATATATTCAGGAAAAAACGCATACGCCCTTTTTGGCCAAGTGCATCATTGTCGACGTTCTGCCTCTTTTCCTATGCTTTAAATGCAATTCCAGTCTACCCCCTGAAATCGTTTTCCTGCAATTCTGCCCCGCTTTCCAGTCCTCTTCGCAGCCTTCCTTCAATATATTTTTGGACGATAGCTGTCATTTATAACTCTGCAGGTTTGTGAATTACAGTGCCCCTGAGCTCCTTTCTTCAACTCGCTTTCTTGTGAGCTGGCCGCAAACCCGCAGGAATGCTTCAGGCCCTAATCTGGTTCCGGCACGGCATGCTGAGCCTTTGGTTAATTCCTCTTCCTGGTGGGAAATGAGCGTTCCATTTGCCCGTCCAGACACCTACAGCTAGTCTCTCATTGGTTCTCCCTATTCCTGTTCATCTTGCGCAGAAATTGCAAACTGTGCCAAACAGGAGGTTAAAGGCACTGACTCTCCAAGTGGGGAGAGTGTTAGTAAACGGTCTGGAATGGTGAACCCGAGTAAAAGGGGACGAAAACTGAGATGCATTTGAAAACGTTTCCCGGTCACACAGTGCACTGTACTGTGGGTTTCCCATGCATGTTTTAGCTGAAGGAAGAATCCCTTAAACCTGGAGAGTTGGGACCCATGGAATGGGTACCATGCAGTATGACTTCAAAGGGTCTGCATTTGCTCATCGAACCTCACCAATGCTATCAGCCCGAAGTGTCCAGCCTTATGTCTCACTCAGCTCTGGGTGTAGATGTGGTAAATCCAGGTCGCATCACAAGCCCTGAATGAATTATTTAAGAATTGCTCTCTATTTCACTGTCATTGTGTTTGTTTTTGTAATTCATTTTGATAATGGGTTTTATCGGATTTTCTCTGCTGCATTCATGCCGCTGTACACACACTTGAGTCTCTTACGGAGACATATAAATCCATGGGTTTGAAGGTTCTTACTAGTCATGTGTAATCCTAGGCGTTGAATATGGGGTGTTTAGTCCATTTCGTTGAGCAAGGGCTAGGTCTTGACTATTACATATTTGGCTTATGGAAAGGTATCTGTGCTAATTTCTATCTCTGGTTTTATGCAGCACCACAACTCACCTTTCCCCTTAAGCAAGCATAAGTTGGTTTTCTAAATTTGAGACCCTGCTCTGTTTTGTAATTCAGTTCATGTGTAGCCAAGTTTACATTCCGTGTATTAGTGATATCTTATGATGTTTCATTTTCTGTGTGACTTATTTCACTTAGAATCATCGTACGTGAATCCACTCATTATGCCGCGACGGGCCTGATGACATAGATTTCATTGGTGAGTGATATTCCTTTGTACGTACGTACCACACTTCTTTATCCATTTTTCGCTTTCTGGGATATTTAACTTGTACCGTAGACGAGGTTCTTGTAAACAGAGCCGTAAACAGAAACTTTGCGGTGGCTGTGTGTTTTTGATTTTAATTTCCCTAAGCTATAGGAAAATAAGTGGTAATGCCGTAGGCTCCGTTGCTTTGTTTTTTAGGTTTTTGAGGAAACACCATACACATCTCCAGAGTGGCTGTTGGCAATTTACATCCCGCCCATCAGCATAACAAGGCTCCCTGTTCTCCATGGCCTGTGCTGCCTTTCTGGATTTTACACTTTTTTCAGATGGCCCTTTTGAACGGGGGGCAGTGAGACTTCATTGTAGTGCAGATTTCTTTAACATGCTTGCTTGGTTGGCCAAAAAGGGCGTATGGGTTTTTTCCTGAATATATTCAGGAAAAAACGCATACGCCCTTTTTGGCCAAGTGCATCATTGTCGACGTTCTGCCTCATTTCCTATGCTTTAAATGCAATTCCAGTCTACCCCCTGAAATCGTTTTCTTGCAATTCTGCCCCGCTTTCAAGTCCTCTTCGCAGCCTTCCTTCAGTATATTTTTGGGTGATAGCTGTCATTTATAACTCTGCAGGTTTGTGAATTACAGTGTCCCTGAGCTCCTTTCTTCAACTCGCTTTCTTGTGAGCTGGCCGCAAACCCGCAGGATTGCTTCAGGCCCTAATCTGGTTCCGGCACGGCATGCTGAGCCTTTGGTTAATTCCTCTTCCTGGTGGGAAATGAGCGTTAAATTTGCCCGTGCAGACACCTTCACACGAGTCTTCATGGTGCCACTTTGCCCCGGTTATCTCGATGGAGGTTGGAGTTGGAGGGCCTCCTCGCTCAAGGTCAGTGTGCCCATGGAGCCAACCCTGCAACTTCAGGGCATGGTTGGGTGTTAGGATCACCACGTGGGGTCCTTTTCCCTTCGGAGGGAGGTGGCCTTTTGGGCTGCTGATTTCCAGGTTTTCAGATACTGCCAGTATCTTGGCCAGATGTGGCGGTGGGCCAAGCCCCTTGGTGACCGTAGTTTATCCTACCTGGATCGCATTCTTGAATTGTTCCATTTCAAGTGGTCCCAGGTTTTGCACTAATACTCCAATGGCGATTCACCGTTCACCAGGAATGTAAAGGTCAAAGGGTTTAGCTAAATTAGGGAGTTCCAGGGCAAGGGTCTGAATTGACTGCTCTTTCCATTCTTGAAAGGCCACTTCTGCATTCTATTCAAAAGGATCATCATCTTTTCCTTTCAGTGTTTCATATAGAGGCCCAGCTAGTAGACTGTAGTTAGGGATCCAGAAGCAGCAAACCCTGGCCTCCCCAGGAACCCCTAAGCTGTCTTCTAGTTTCAGAAATGGGTAAGGCTGTAAATTGTTTCTTCCCTTTCCTGGGATGGGCTTCTCCGACCTTCTGTGAGAATGAAGCCCAGGCAGGTCACCGTAGTCTGTGATATTTGAGCTTTGTCTTGGACAACTTGTATCCTTTATTGGCTTGGTAGTTCAGAGGTCTCCTTAGTAGGGCTGGCGATCAGAATGTCGTCTGCATATTGAAGGAGTGTTTCCTTTTCCAGAGGTAGAACTTTTAGTTCTTTAGCTGAGCTTTCCCCAAAGATGGTGTGGGAATTTTTGAACCCTTGGGGCAACACGGCCCGGAAGTATTGTTTTAGTTGTATGTTGAGTCCTGCCACTCACAAGCCAAAATTTCTTGTGACTCTGGGACTAATAGAATACAAAAGAAGGCATCATTGAAGACTAATACAGAGTACCATGTCCTGGTGGTTGGTAGAATGACCAGCAGGGTGTAGGATTTAGGAACTACTGGAGGTATATCCTCGGTGGCTTCACTGACTGTCCTGACATCGTTTACCAGGACTCCAGCAGCCCATGGGGCTCTCGAGGTCAGGCCAATCCCAGGATATGGAGCTCACCTGGGCAGGTACCCCACCCCCACCCCAGCCCATGGGGCTCTCGTGTTCAGGCCCCTCCCAGGATATGGGGTTCCCTGGGCAGGTTCCCCTGCAGCCCATGGGGCTCTCGTGGTCAGGCCCCTCCCAGGATACAGAGCTACCCTTACAGGTACCATGGCAGGGCTGGGAACACAGGAACCCTGCATATCGCCCTCATTGCAGAGCACTCCCAGCTCACCTGTCACTCAGATCTGACACAGAGCACCTCAGAGCAGGACTTGAACTAACAAACAGCAGCTCCGACAGGTCTGTGACCCTGGGCATCACACTGTGTGGCCTCCCTCCACCTGGTCTTCCAGAGACTTCCACTGCACCCGGGGCACCAGGCCTCTGTCTCCACCCACCAGCCACCCCTCCTCTCCCTGACTCCTGGGTTCCTCTCATTAGGAGAGGGTTTTCTTGAAGTTGTCTCCCACTCATGGGCCAGATAATATAATTAGAAAACAAGCCAGAGCTGCAGCCCCTTGTCTATCCTGACTCTCAGGAGCCCACACCTGTTCCTTGGACCTGGCCGATTCAGCAAGTTCCAGTTTCTGCAACTGTGAGCCCCTGAGGGGTGATTATTGGCTGGCCTGGGAAGCCCGACCGTGCCGGCCAGCCCTCCCCAGGTGTGCCTGGGTTCAGATCAATATAAACACCGCTCCAGGCAGCAAGAGCCCCTGCAGCTGTGCCTGACGCCATTTTCTCTGCCCTGTCAGCAGTCTTGGGGCTGGACTGGTGGGAGGGAGTGAGAGGCCACGGCTTTGTGGGTGGCCCAGTGTGAGTGGGGCTCTGCTGGACTTTCTGCAGCAGTTGCCAAGATGCCACCTGCTAAAGAAGAGGATGTGTCACCCATACCTGCCGCTGGAATTTCTCCCTGGGCAGAGGTGAGTGAGGAAGAAAGCAGTGGGGGCCGGGACAGCAGGGGTATCTCAGGCAGGGAAATGGAAAGCTTCCAGAAGAGCACCCAGGGCCAGGACCATCCTGGCTGGCCTGCAGGCACCAAGTCGGCTGGCATGCTGTCACTCATGTGGCTCCATGGCCCTTCCTCTAGGCTTTCAAGTCCTTGTACATATTCAGGTGTTTTACCTGGGAAGGGTGGGAACATTTCAGCAGCAGCTGGCCTGGGGCTCAGCCCACGTTTACTCACAGATGCCTCGGCACGGTCCCCCAGCTTTGCAATGAGGACGCTTGTTGCGTGGGGCCTGCTGGCTGAATGGGAGATGATTCCCCACCACTGACCAACTTCAGAATTGTTTACAACTGGAGCAAGTGCCCTGATACGGTTTTCCTCTGTGTAACTGGTGGGTTCTGTTTTTTTTTCTTTTTTTCGTTTTTGGTTCAAGGTAGATTTTATTCCTCTTTTTTGTATTTACAGATATAAGCATGGAAATAATTTATTCATATAAATACATGTATGTGAAGGGAAGAATATTTTTTCTGTTTTACTTTTTGTAATTTGAATTTTATTTTATTTTTTTATACAGCAGGTTCTTTTTGGTTATCTATTTTATACATATAAATGTATACATGCCAATCCCAATCTCTCAACTCCTCCCACCACCACCCCCCAACAGCTTTCCCCCCTTGGTGTCCATACGTTTGTTGTCTACATCTGTTGCTCTATTTCTGCCTGGCAAAACGGTTCATCTGTACAATTTTTCTAGGTTCCACATATATGCATTAATAGACAAGATTTGTTTTTCTCTTTCTGACTTACTTCACTCTGTATGACAGTCTCTAGATCCATCAACGTCTCTACAAATGACCCAATTTCATTCCTTTTTATGGCTTAGTAATATTCCATTTTATATATGTACCACATCTTTATGCATTCGTCTGTCTGTGGGCATTTAGGTTGCTTCCATTACCTGGATATTGTAAATAGTGATGCAATGAACATTGCGGTGAATGTCTCTTTTTGATTTATGGTTTTGTCTGGGTATATGCCCAGTAGTGGGATTGCTGTATCATATGGTAATTCTATTCTTAGTTTTATAAGAAACTCCATAATGTTCTCCACAGTGACTGTATCAATTTACATTCCCAACAATAGTGGAAGAGGGTTCCTTATCTCCACACCCTTTCCAGCATTTGTTGTTTGTAGATTTTCTGATGATGCCCATTCTAACAGGTGTGAGGTGATACACCATGGATGAGTCTATTTCGTTGAGCAAAGAGTAGGTCTTGTCTATTACATATTTGGCTTATGGAACGGTATGTGTGCTAATTTCAATCTCTGGTTTTATACAGCACCCCAACTCAACTTTCCCCTTAAGCAAGCATAAGTTTTTATCTAAATGTGAGACTCTGTTCGGTTTTGGAATTCAGTTTATGTGTAGCCAAGTTTACACTCTCTCTATTAGTGATATCTTATGATAATTATCTTGCTCTGTGTGACCTATTTCTCTTAGAATCATCATACTTAAATCCACTCAATTTGCTGCTACAGGCCTGATGACATTGATTTCATTGCTGAGTGATATTCCGTTGTACGTAAGTAGCACAACTCCTTTATCCATTTTTTTCTTTCTGGGATATTTAATTTGTACTGGACTCAAGGTTCTTGTAAACACAGCAGCCCTAAATTTTGTGTTGGCTGTGTCTTGTTGATTTTAATTTTCCTAAGCTATAGGGCCAAAAGTGGAAGTGCCCTAGGGTCTGTAGCTTTGTTTTTCAGATGTTTCAGGATACACCATAAACATCTCCAGAGTGTCTGTTGGCAATTTACATCCCGCCCATCAGCATAACAAGGCTCCCTGTTCTCCATGGCCTGTCCTGTGTTTCTGGTTTTTACACTTTTTTCAGATGGCCCTTTTGACGAATGGGAAATGAGACTTCATTGTAGGGCGGATTTCCATTTCTCGAGTGCTTGGTTGGCCAAAAAGGGCATATGTGTTTTTTCCTGAATATATTCAGGAAAAAATGTTTACGCACTTTTGTCCAAGTGCATCACTGTCAAAGATCTGCCGCTTTTCACATGCTTTAAATGCAATTCCAATCTACCTCCTGAAATATGATTCCTGCAATTCTGCCTCGTTTTCAAGTCCTCTTTGCAGACTTACTTCCATATAATTTTGCCAATAGCTGTCATTTATAACACTGCAGGTTTGTGAATTACAGTGCCCGTGATTTCCTTTCTTAACTCGTTTCCTTGAAAACTGGCCACAGAACCGCAGGTTTGCTTCAGGCCGTAATCAGGGTCCGGCACGGCACTCTGAGACTTTGGTTCATTCCACTTCCTGGTGGGAAATTAGAGTTAAATGTGCCCCTCCAGACACCTGCCTCACTCCTAGCCCCTTGGTGATGTGTGTCCTGTGGTTTGAGGCCACATGTGCTGGGTTCCTCACCTTTGGCTGATGTGGCCCCACTGGTGTGAGGACACTCCTGCCTGGTTCCCATCCCCTTGGTGATGTGGGCCCTCCGGTGAGAGTCTGATCCTGGTTGGGTTCCTCACACTTCTGTGAGGTGGGCCCTCTTCTCTGAGGTCACTCCTGCCTGGCTGGCACACCCCGCCTTGGCGACGTCGGCCCTCTGGTGGGATTTGGTGCCTGCTGGGTGTCTCCTCCCCTCGGTAATGAGGGCCCTCTGGCGTCAGACCCTAACTCCTGGGCTCCCAATATTTTCTGATATGCGCCCTGTGGTTCGAGTACACTCCTGCCAGGTTCCCAACCCCATGGGAATGTGGGCCTTCTGCTCTGAGGTCCCAACCGTGGGTTGCTCAGTTTCATGATGAGGGCCCTCTGCTGTGAGTTCTCTCCGGCCTGGATCCCATAGCCTCGCTGCTCCTGGCCACCTGCTGGGAGGTTACAACTGCGGGATTCCTCACCTTTTTTCTTCTATGGGCCCTGTGTTTTGAGACTCCTCCTGCCTGCCTCACTCCCAACCCCTTGGTGATGTGTGTCCTCTGGTTTGAGGCCACGTATGCTGGGTCCCTCGCCTTTCGATGATGTGGCCCCACTGGTGTGAGGACACTCCTGCCTGGTTCCTATCCCCTTGATGATGTGGGCCCTCTGGTGAGAGTCTGATCCTGGCTGGGTTCCTCACCCTTCTGTGGGGTGGGCCCTCTGCTGTGAGGTCACTCCTGCCTGGCTGGCACACCCCACCTGGGCAACATCGGCCCTCTTGTGGCAGTTGGAGCCTGCTGGGAACCTCCCCTCGGTGATGGGGGCCCTCTTGCCTCAGGCCCTAACTGCTGGGTACCCACATTTTCTGATACGTGCTAAGTGGTGCGAGGACACTCCTGCGAGGTTCCCATCCCCATGGGCATGTGGGCCTTCTGCTCTAAGGTCCCAACACCTGTGTTGTTCACCGTTTCATGATGTTGGCTCTCTGGTGTTAGTTCACCCAGGCCTAGATCCCATAGCCTCTGTGCTCTGAGCGGCCTGCTGGGAGGTTCCTACTGCTGGATTCCTTACCTTTTTTATTCTTTGGGTCCTGTGTTTTCATGCTCCTACTTCCTGACTCACTCCCAGCCCATTTGTGATGTAGGTCCTCTTGTTTAAGGCCACATGTACCAGTTTCCTCACCTTTATTGATGTGGCCCCACTGGTGTGAGGACACTCCTGCCTGGTTCCCATCCCCTTGGTGATGTGGGCCCTCTGGTGAGAGTCTGATCCTGTCTGGATTCCTCACACTTCTGTGAGGTGGGCCCTCTGCTGTGAGGTAACTCCTGCCTGGCTTGCTCCCATTGCCTTGGTGACGTCGGCCCTCTGGTGGCATTTGGAGCCTGCTGGTAGCCTCCTCTCCTCCGTGATGAGGGCCCTCTGGCGCCAGGCCATAACTGCTGGGTTCCCACATTTTCTGATACGTGCTAAGTTGTGCGAGGACACTCCTGCGAGGTTCCCATCCCCATGGGGATGTGGGCCTTCTGCTCTGAGGTCCCACTGGCTGGGTTGCTCACAGATTCATGATGTGGGCCCTCTGCTGTGAGTTCACTGTGGCCTGGATCCCATAGACTCCATGCTCTGGGCCACCTGCTGGGAGGTTCAAACTGCTGGATTCCTCACATTTTTTATTCTGTGGGCCCTGTGTTGTTAGGCTACTCCTGCCTGCCTCACTCGGAGCACCTTGGAAATGTGGGTCCTCTGGTTTAGGCCACATGTGCTGGGTTCCTCACCTTTCTATAATGTGGCCACACTGGTGTGAGGACACTCCTGCCTTGTTCCGATCCCCTTGGTGATGTGGGCCCTCTGGTGAGAGTCTTATCCTGGCTGGGTTCCTCACCCTTCTGTGAGGTAGGCCCTCTGCTGTGAGGTCACTCCTGCCTGGCTGGCACACGTCAACGTGGCGACGTGGGCCCTCAGTTGGGAGTTGGTGCCTGCTGGGAGTCTCCTCCCCTCGGTAATGAGGGCCCTCTGGCGTCAGACCCTAACTCCTGGGCTCCCAAAATTTTCTGATGTGCGCCCTGTGGTGCGAGTACACTCCTGCCAGGATCCCAACCCCATGGGAATGTGGGCCTTCTGCTCTAAGGTCCCAACGGCTGGGTTGCTCACAGTTTCATAATGAGGGCCCTCTGTTTTGAGTTCAGTCAGGCCTGGATCCCATAGCCTCGCTGCTCCTGGCCACCTGCTGGGAGGTTCCAACTGCGGGATCCCTCACCTTTTTTACGCTATGGGCCCTCTGTTTGGAGGCTCCTCCTGCCTGCCTCACTCCCAGCCCCTTGGTGATGTGTGTCCTGTAGTTTGAGGCCACGTGTGCTGGGTCCGTCACATTTCGGTGATGTGACCACACTGGTGTGAGAACACTCCTGCCTGGTTTCCATTCCCTTGGTGATGTGGGCCCTCCGGTGAGAGTCTGATCCTCTTTGGGTTCCTCACACTTTTGTGTGGTTGGCCCTCTGCTCTGAGGTCACTCCTGCCTGGCTGGCACACCCTGCATTGGCGACATCGGCCTTCTGGTAGCAGTTGGAGCTTGCTGGGAGCCTCCTCTCCTCAGTGATGAGGGCCCTCTGGCGTCCGGCCCTAACTGCTGGGCTCCCCACCTTTTCTGATGTGTGCCCACTGGTGCGATGACACTCCTGCTTGGTTCCCTTCCCCATGGGGATGTGGGCCTTGTGCTCTGAGGTTACAACGGCTGGGTTGCTTACAGTATCACGATGAGGGCCCTCTGTTGTGAGTTCATCACTGCCTGGATCCCATAGCCTCGGTGCTCTGGGCCGCCTGCTGGGATGCTCCAACTGCTGGATTCCTCACCTTTTTTATACAATGGGCCATGTGCTTTGAGGTTAATCCTGCCTGCCTCGCTCCAAGACCCATGGTGATGTGGGTCCTCTGGTTTGAGGCCACATGTGCTGGGTACCTCAACTTTCGATGATGTGGCCCCACGGGTGTGAGGACACTCCTGCCTGGTTCCCAGCCCCTTGCTTATGTGGGCACTCTGGTGAGAGTCTGATCTTGACTGGGTTCCTTACCCTTCTGTGAGGTGGGCCCTCTGATGTGAGGTCACTCCTGCCTGGATGGCTCATGTCGCCTTGGCGACGTAGGCCCTCTGTTGGCCACTGAAGCATGCTGGGAGCCTCCTACCCTCTTTAATAAGGGCCCTGGAAGAAACGCATATGCCCTTCTTGACCAAGTGCATCATTGTCGAGGTTCTGCCTCTTCTCCTATACTTTCAGAGGACTTCCCGTCTACCTCCTGAAATCGTATTCCTGGAATTCTGCCCCGCGTTCAAGTCCTCTTTGCAGCCTTACTTCAATATATTTTTGGACGATAGCTGTCATTTATAACTCTGCAGGTTTGTGAATTACAGTGCCCCTGAGCTCCTTTCTTCAACTCGCTTTCTTGTGAGCTGGCCGCAAAACCGCAGGATTGCTTCAGGCCCTAATCTGGTTCCGACACGGCATGCTGAGCCTTTGGCTAATTCCTCTTCCTGGTGGGAAATGAGCGTTAAATTTGTTCGTGCAGACACCTACAGCTAATCTCTCATTGGTTCTCCCTATTCCTGTTCATCTTGCGCAGAAATTCCAAACTGTGCCAAACAGGAGGTTAAAGGCACTGACTCTCCAAGTGGGGAGAGTGTTAGTAAAGCGTCTGGAATGGTAAAACCGAGTACGAGGGGACGAAAACTGAGACGCATTTAAAAAGTTTTCCCGGTCACACGGTGGACCATATTCTGGGTTTCCCATGCATGTTTTACCTGAAGGAAGAATCCCTTCAACCTGGAGAGTTGGGACCCATGGAATGGGTACCACGCAGTATGACTTCAAAGGGTTGCCTTTGCTCACCGAACGTCACCAATGCTATCAGCCCAAAGTGTCCAGCCTTATGTCTCACTCAGCTCGGGGTGTAGATGTGGTAAATCCACGTTGCATCACAAGCCCTGAATGAATTATTTAAGAATTGCTCTCTATTTCACTGTCATTGTGTTCTGTTTTTGTAATTTATTTTGATAATGGGATTTATCGGATTTTCACTGCTGCGTTTATGCTGCTGTACACATGCTTGATTCTCTTATGGAGACATATAAATCCATGGGTTTTCAGATTCTTACTAGTCAGGTATATTCCTAGGCATTGAATATGGGGTGTTGAGTCCATTTCGTGGAGCAAGGAGTAGGTCCTGACTATTACATATTTGCTTATGGAAAGGTATCTGTGCTAATTTCAATCTCTGGTTTTATGCAGCACCATAACTCACCTTTCCCCTTAAGCAAGCATAAGTTGGTTTTCTAAATTTGAGACCCTTTTCTGTTTTGTAATTGAGTTCATGTGCAGCCATGTTTGCATTCCGTGTATTTGAGATATCTTATGGTGTTTCTTTTTCTGTGTGACTTAGTTAACTTAGAATGATCGTACCTGAATCCACTCATTATGCCGCTACGGGCCTCATGACATAGATTTCATTGCTGAGTGATATTCCATTGTACGTACGTACAACAACTTCTTTATCCATTTTTTGCTTTCTGGGATATTTCACTTGTACCGTAAATGAGGTTCTTGTAAGCAGAGCCATCCAAAATTTATGGGTGGCTGTGTCTTTTTGATTTTAATTTCCCTAAGCTATAGAACCATAAGTTGAAGTGCCGTAGGCTCCGTTGCTTAGTTTTTTAGGTGTTTGAGGAAACACCATACACTTCTCCAGAGTGGCTGTTGGCAAGTTACATCCCGCCCATCAGCATAACAAGGCTCCCTGTTCTCCATGGCCTGTCCTGCCTTTCTGGATTTTTCACTTTTTTCAGATGTCCCTTTTGACAGGGGGGCAGTGAGACTTCATTGTAATGCAGATTTCTTTACAGGCTTGCTTGTTTGGCCAAAAAGGGCGTATGTGTTTTTTCTTGAATATATTCAGGAAAAAACGCATACGCCCTTTTTGACCAAGTGCATCATTGTCGACTTTCTGTCTCTTTCCTTATGCTTTAAATGCAATTCCAGTCTGCCCCTGAACTCGTTTTCCTGCAATTCTGCCCCGCTTTCAAGTCCTCTACGCAGCCTTACTTCAATACATTTTTGGACAATAGCTGACATTTATAACTCTGCAGGTTTGTGAATGACAGTGCGCCTGAGCTCCTTTCTTCTTCTCGCTTTCTTGTGAGCTGGCCGCAAACCCGCAGGATTGCTTCATGCCCTAATCTGGTTCCGGCACAGCATGCTGATCCTTTGGTAAATTCCTCTTCCTGGTGGGAAATGAGTGTTATATTTGAACGTGCAGACACCTAGAGCTAGTCTCTCATTGGTTCTCCCTATTCTTGTTCATCTTGCGCAGAAATTGCAAACTGTGCCAAACAGGAGGTTAAAGGCACTGACTCTCTAAGTGGGGAGAGTATTAGTAAAGGGTCTTCAATCGTGAACCCGAGTAAAAGGGGACGAAAACTGAGATGCATTTGAAAAGGTTTCCCGGTCACACGGTGCACCATACTGTGGGTTTCCCATGCATGTTTTAGCTGAAGGAAGAATCCCTTAAACCTGGAGAGTTGGGACCCATGGAATGGGTACCATGCAGTATGACTTCAAAGGGCCTGCATTTTCTCAACAAACCTCACCAATGCTATCAGGCTGAAGTGTACAGCCTTATGTCTCACTCAGCTCTGGTTGTAGATGTGGTAAATCCAGGTTGCATCACAAGCCCTGAATGAATTATTTAAGAATTGCTCTCTATTTCACTGTCATTGTGTTTGTTTTTGTAATTCATTTTGATAATGGGATTTATCGGATTTTCTCTGCTGCATTCATGCCGCTGTACACACACTTGAGTCTCTTATGGAGACATATAAATCCATGGGTTTGAAGATACTTACTAGTCAGGTGTATTCCTAGGCGTTGAATATGGGGTGTTTAGTCCATTTCGTTGAGCAAGGGCTAGGTCTTGACTATTACATATTTGGCTTATGGAAAGGTATCTGTGCTAATTTCTATCTCTGGTTTTATGCAGCACCCCAACTCACTTTTCCCCTTAAGCAAGCATAAGGTGGTTTTCTAAATTTGAGACCCTGTTCTGTTTTGTAATTCAGTTCATGTGTAGCCAAGTTTACATTCCGTGTATTAGTGATATCTTATGATGTTTCATTTTCTGTGTGACTTATTTCACTTAGAATCATCGTACCTGAATCCACTCATTATGCCACGATGGGCCTGATGACATAGATTTCATTGCTGAGTGATATTCCATTGAATGTGTGTACCACAACTTCTTTATCCATTTTTCACATTCTGGGATATTTAACTTGTACCGTAGACGAGATTCCTGTAAACAGAGCCGTCTGAAACTTTGGGGTGGCTGTCTGTTTTTGATTTTAATTTCCGTGATCTATAAGACCATAAGTGGAAGTGCCGTAGTCTCCGTTGCTTTGTTTCTTAGGTGTTTCAGGAAACACCATACACTTCTCCAGAGTGGCTGTTGGCAATTTACATCCCGCCCATCAGCATAACAAGGCTCCCTGTTCTCCATGGCCTGTGCTGTCTTTCTGGATTTTACACTTTTTTCAGATGGCCCTTTTGACCTGGGGGCAGTGAGACTTCTTTGTAGTGCAGATTTCTTTAACATGCTGGCTTGGTTGGCCAAAAAGGGCGTATGCGTTTTTTCCTGAATATATTCAGGAAAAAACGCATACGCCCTTTTTGGCCAAGTGCATGATTGTCGACGTTCTGCCTCTTTTCCTATGCTTTAAATGCAATTCCAGTCTACCCCCTGAAATCGTTTTCCTGCAATTCTGCCCCGCTTTCCAGTCCTCTTCGCAGCCTTCCTTCAATATATTTTTGGACGATAGCTGTCATTTATAACTCTGCATGTTTGTGAATTACAGTGCCCCTGAGCTCCTTTCTTCAACTCGCTTTCTTGTGAGCTGGCCGCAAACCCGCAGGAATGCTTCAGGCCCTAATCTGGTTCCGGCACGGCATGCTGAGCCTTTGGTTAATTCCTCTTCCTGGTGGGAAATGAGCGTTCCATTTGCCCGTCCAGACACCTACAGCTAGTCTCTCATTGGTTCTCCCTATTCCTGTTCATCTTGCGCAGAAATTGCAAACTGTGCCAAACAGGAGGTTAAAGGCACTGACTCTCCAAGTGGGGAGAGTGTTAGTAAACGGTCTGGAATGGTGAACCCGAGTAAAAGGGGACGAAAACTGAGATGCATTTGAAAACGTTTCCCGGTCACACAGTGCACTGTACTGTGGGTTTCCCATGCATGTTTTAGCTGAAGGAAGAATCCCTTAAACCTGGAGAGTTGGGACCCATGGAATGGGTACCATGCAGTATGACTTCAAAGGGTCTGCATTTGCTCATCGAACCTCACCAATGCTATCAGCCCGAAGTGTCCAGCCTTATGTCTCACTCAGCTCTGGGTGTAGATGTGGTAAATCCAGGTCGCATCACAAGCCCTGAATGAATTATTTAAGAATTGCTCTCTATTTCACTGTCATTGTGTTTGTTTTTGTAATTCATTTTGATAATGGGTTTTATCGGATTTTCTCTGCTGCATTCATGCCGCTGTACACACACTTGAGTCTCTTACGGAGACATATAAATCCATGGGTTTGAAGGTTCTTACTAGTCATGTGTAATCCTAGGCGTTGAATATGGGGTGTTTAGTCCATTTCGTTGAGCAAGGGCTAGGTCTTGACTATTACATATTTGGCTTATGGAAAGGTATCTGTGCTAATTTCTATCTCTGGTTTTATGCAGCACCACAACTCACCTTTCCCCTTAAGCAAGCATAAGTTGGTTTTCTAAATTTGAGACCCTGCTCTGTTTTGTAATTCAGTTCATGTGTAGCCAAGTTTACATTCCGTGTATTAGTGATATCTTATGATGTTTCATTTTCTGTGTGACTTATTTCACTTAGAATCATCGTACCTGAATCCACTCATTATGCCGCGACGGGCCTGATGACATAGATTTCATTGGTGAGTGATATTCCTTTGTACGTACGTACCACACTTCTTTATCCATTTTTCGCTTTCTTGGATATTTAACTTGTACCGTAGACGAGGTTCTTGTAAACAGAGCCGTAAACAGAAACTTTGCGGTGGCTGTGTGTTTTTGATTTTAATTTCCCTAAGCTATAGGAAAATAAGTGGTAATGCCGTAGGCTCCGTTGCTTTGTTTTTTAGGTTTTTGAGGAAACACCATACACATCTCCAGAGTGGCTGTTGGCAATTTACATCCCGCCCATCAGCATAACAAGGCTCCCTGTTCTCCATGGCCTGTGCTGCCTTTCTGGATTTTACACTTTTTTCAGATGGCCCTTTTGAACGGGGGGCAGTGAGACTTCATTGTAGTGCAGATTTCTTTAACATGCTTGCTTGGTTGGCCAAAAAGGGCGTATGCGTTTTTTCCTGAATATATTCAGGAAAAAACGCATACGCCCTTTTTGGCCAAGTGCATCATTGTCGACGTTCTGCCTCATTTCCTATGCTTTAAATGCAATTCCAGTCTACCCCCTGAAATCGTTTTCTTGCAATTCTGCCCCGCTTTCAAGTCCTCTTCGCAGCCTTCCTTCAGTATATTTTTGGGTGATAGCTGTCATTTATAACTCTGCAGGTTTGTGAATTACAGTGTCCCTGAGCTCCTTTCTTCAACTCGCTTTCTTGTGAGCTGGCCGCAAACCCGCAGGATTGCTTCAGGCCCTAATCTGGTTCCGGCACGGCATGCTGAGCCTTTGGTTAATTCCTCTTCCTGGTGGGAAATGAGCGTTAAATTTGCCCGTGCAGACACCTTCACACGAGTCTTCATGGTGCCACTTTGCCCCGGTTATCTCGATGGAGGTTGGAGTTGGAGGGCCTCCTCGCTCAAGGTCAGTGTGCCCATGGAGCCAACCCTGCAACTTCAGGGCATGGTTGGGTGTTAGGATCACCACGTGGGGTCCTTTTCCCTTCGGAGGGAGGTGGCCTTTTGGGCTGCTGATTTCCAGGTTTTCAGATACTGCCAGTATCTTGGCCAGATGTGGCGGTGGGCCAAGCCCCTTGGTGACCGTAGTTTATCCTACCTGGATCGCATTCTTGCATTGTTCCATTTCAAGTGGTCCCAGGTTTTGCACTAATACTCCAATGGCGATTCACCGTTCACCAGGAATGTAAAGGTCAAAGGGTTTAGCTAAATTAGGGAGTTCCAGGGCAAGGGTCTGAATTGACTGCTCTTTCCATTCTTGAAAGGCCACTTCTGCATTCTATTCAAAAGGATCATCATCTTTTCCTTTCAGTGTTTCATATAGAGGCCCAGCTAGTAGACTGTAGTTAGGGATCCAGAAGCAGCAAACCCTGGCCTCCCCAGGAACCCCTAAGCTGTCTTCTAGTTTCAGAAATGGGTAAGGCTGTAAATTGTTTCTTCCCTTTCCTGGGATGGGCTTCTCCGACCTTCTGTGAGAATGAAGCCCAGGCAGGTCACCGTAGTCTGTGATATTTGAGCTTTGTCTTGGACAACTTGTATCCTTTATTGGCTTGGTAGTTCAGAGGTCTCCTTAGTAGGGCTGGCGATCAGAATGTCGTCTGCATATTGAAGGAGTGTTTCCTTTTCCAGAGGTAGAACTTTTAGTTCTTTAGCTGAGCTTTCCCCAAAGATGGTGTGGGAATTTTTGAACCCTTGGGGCAACACGGCCCGGAAGTATTGTTTTAGTTGTATGTTGAGTCCTGCCACTCACAAGCCAAAATTTCTTGTGACTCTGGGACTAATAGAATACAAAAGAAGGCATCATTGAAGACTAATACAGAGTACCATGTCCTGGTGGTTGGTAGAATGACCAGCAGGGTGTAGGATTTAGGAACTACTGGAGGTATATCCTCGGTGGCTTCACTGACTGTCCTGACATCCTTTACCAGGACTCCAGCAGCCCATGGGGCTCTCGAGGTCAGGCCAATCCCAGGATATGGAGCTCACCTGGGCAGGTACCCCACCCCCACCCCAGCCCATGGGGCTCTCGTGTTCAGGCCCCTCCCAGGATATGGGGTTCCCTGGGCAGGTTCCCCTGCAGCCCATGGGGCTCTCGTGGTCAGGCCCCTCCCAGGATACAGAGCTACCCTTACAGGTACCATGGCAGGGCTGGGAACACAGGAACCCTGCATATCGCCCTCATTGCAGAGCACTCCCAGCTCACCTGTCACTCAGATCTGACACAGAGCACCTCAGAGCAGGACTTGAACTAACAAACAGCAGCTCCGACAGGTCTGTGACCCTGGGCATCACACTGTGTGGCCTCCCTCCACCTGGTCTTCCAGAGACTTCCACTGCACCCGGGGCACCAGGCCTCTGTCTCCACCCACCAGCCACCCCTCCTCTCCCTGACTCCTGGGTTCCTCTCATTAGGAGAGGGTTTTCTTGAAGTTGTCTCCCACTCATGGGCCAGATAATATAATTAGAAAACAAGCCAGAGCTGCAGCCCCTTGTCTATCCTGACTCTCAGGAGCCCACACCTGTTCCTTGGACCTGGCCGATTCAGCAAGTTCCAGTTTCTGCAACTGTGAGCCCCTGAGGGGTGATTATTGGCTGGCCTGGGAAGCCCGACCGTGCCGGCCAGCCCTCCCCAGGTGTGCCTGGGTTCAGATCAATATAAACACCGCTCCAGGCAGCAAGAGCCCCTGCAGCTGTGCCTGACGCCATTTTCTCTGCCCTGTCAGCAGTCTTGGGGCTGGACTGGTGGGAGGGAGTGAGAGGCCACGGCTTTGTGGGTGGCCCAGTGTGAGTGGGGCTCTGCTGGACTTTCTGCAGCAGTTGCCAAGATGCCACCTGCTAAAGAAGAGGATGTGTCACCCATACCTGCCGCTGGAATTTCTCCCTGGGCAGAGGTGAGTGAGGAAGAAAGCAGTGGGGGCCGGGACAGCAGGGGTATCTCAGGCAGGGAAATGGAAAGCTTCCAGAAGAGCACCCAGGGCCAGGACCATCCTGGCTGGCCTGCAGGCACCAAGTCGGCTGGCATGCTGTCACTCATGTGGCTCCATGGCCCTTCCTCTAGGCTTTCAAGTCCTTGTACATATTCAGGTGTTTTACCTGGGAAGGGTGGGAACATTTCAGCAGCAGCTGGCCTGGGGCTCAGCCCACGTTTACTCACAGATGCCTCGGCACGGTCCCCCAGCTTTGCAATGAGGACGCTTGTTGCGTGGGGCCTGCTGGCTGAATGGGAGATGATTCCCCACCACTGACCAACTTCAGAATTGTTTACAACTGGAGCAAGTGCCCTGATACGGTTTTCCTCTGTGTAACTGGTGGGTTCTGTTTTTTTTTCTTTTTTTTCGTTTTTGGTTCAAGGTAGATTTTATTCCTCTTTTTTGTATTTACAGATATAAGCATGGAAATAATTTATTCATATAAATACATGTATGTGAAGGGAAGAATATTTTTTCTGTTTTACTTTTTGTAATTTGAATTTTATTTTATTTTTTTATACAGCAGGTTCTTTTTGGTTATCTATTTTATACATATAAATGTATACATGCCAATCCCAATCTCTCAACTCCTCCCACCACCACCCCCCAACAGCTTTCCCCCCTTGGTGTCCATACGTTTGTTGTCTACATCTGTTGCTCTATTTCTGCCTGGCAAAACGGTTCATCTGTACAATTTTTCTAGGTTCCACATATATGCATTAATAGACAAGATTTGTTTTTCTCTTTCTGACTTACTTCACTCTGTATGACAGTCTCTAGATCCATCAACGTCTCTACAAATGACCCAATTTCATTCCTTTTTATGGCTTAGTAATATTCCATTTTATATATGTACCACTTCTTTATGCATTCGTCTGTCTGTGGGCATTTAGGTTGCTTCCATTACCTGGATATTGTAAATAGTGATGCAATGAACATTGCGGTGAATGTCTCTTTTTGATTTATGGTTTTGTCTGGGTATATGCCCAGTAGTGGGATTGCTGTATCATATGGTAATTCTATTCTTAGTTTTATAAGAAACTCCATAATGTTCTCCACAGTGACTGTATCAATTTACATTCCCAACAATAGTGGAAGAGGGTTCCTTATCTCCACACCCTTTCCAGCATTTGTTGTTTGTAGATTTTCTGATGATGCCCATTCTAACAGGTGTGAGGTGATACACCATGGATGAGTCTATTTCGTTGAGCAAAGAGTAGGTCTTGTCTATTACATATTTGGCTTATGGAACGGTATGTGTGCTAATTTCAATCTCTGGTTTTATACAGCACCCCAACTCAACTTTCCCCTTAAGCAAGCATAAGTTTTTATCTAAATGTGAGACTCTGTTCGGTTTTGGAATTCAGTTTATGTGTAGCCAAGTTTACACTCTCTCTATTAGTGATATCTTATGATAATTATCTTGCTCTGTGTGACCTATTTCTCTTAGAATCATCATACTTAAATCCACTCAATTTGCTGCTACAGGCCTGATGACATTGATTTCATTGCTGAGTGATATTCCGTTGTACGTAAGTAGCACAACTCCTTTATCCATTTTTTTCTTTCTGGGATATTTAATTTGTACTGGACTCAAGGTTCTTGTAAACACAGCAGCCCTAAATTTTGTGTTGGCTGTGTCTTGTTGATTTTAATTTTCCTAAGCTATAGGGCCAAAAGTGGAAGTGCCCTAGGGTCTGTAGCTTTGTTTTTCAGATGTTTCAGGATACACCATAAACATCTCCAGAGTGTCTGTTGGCAATTTACATCCCGCCCATCAGCATAACAAGGCTCCCTGTTCTCCATGGCCTGTCCTGTGTTTCTGGTTTTTACACTTTTTTCAGATGGCCCTTTTGACGAATGGGAAATGAGACTTCATTGTAGTGCGGATTTCCATTTCTCGAGTGCTTGGTTGGCCAAAAAGGGCATATGTGTTTTTTCCTGAATATATTCAGGAAAAAATGTTTACGCACTTTTGTCCAAGTGCATCACTGTCAAAGATCTGCCGCTTTTCACATGCTTTAAATGCAATTCCAATCTACCTCCTGAAATATGATTCCTGCAATTCTGCCTCGTTTTCAAGTCCTCTTTGCAGACTTACTTCCATATAATTTTGCCAATAGCTGTCATTTATAACACTGCAGGTTTGTGAATTACAGTGCCCGTGATTTCCTTTCTTAACTCGTTTCCTTGAAAACTGGCCACAGAACCGCAGGTTTGCTTCAGGCCGTAATCAGGGTCCGGCACGGCACTCTGAGACTTTGGTTCATTCCACTTCCTGGTGGGAAATTAGAGTTAAATGTGCCCCTCCAGACACCTGCCTCACTCCTAGCCCCTTGGTGATGTGTGTCCTGTGGTTTGAGGCCACATGTGCTGGGTTCCTCACCTTTGGCTGATGTGGCCCCACTGGTGTGAGGACACTCCTGCCTGGTTCCCATCCCCTTGGTGATGTGGGCCCTCCGGTGAGAGTCTGATCCTGGTTGGGTTCCTCACACTTCTGTGAGGTGGGCCCTCTTCTCTGAGGTCACTCCTGCCTGGCTGGCACACCCCGCCTTGGCGACGTCGGCCCTCTGGTGGGATTTGGTGCCTGCTGGGTGTCTCCTCCCCTCGGTAATGAGGGCCCTCTGGCGTCAGACCCTAACTCCTGGGCTCCCAATATTTTCTGATATGCGCCCTGTGGTTCGAGTACACTCCTGCCAGGTTCCCAACCCCATGGGAATGTGGGCCTTCTGCTCTGAGGTCCCAACCGTGGGTTGCTCAGTTTCATGATGAGGGCCCTCTGCTGTGAGTTCTCTCCAGCCTGGATCCCATAGCCTCGCTGCTCCTGGCCACCTGCTGGGAGGTTACAACTGCGGGATTCCTCACCTTTTTTCTTCTATGGGCCCTCTGTTTTGAGACTCCTCCTGCCTGCCTCACTCCCAACCCCTTGGTGATGTGTGTCCTCTGGTTTGAGGCCACGTATGCTGGGTCCCTCGCCTTTCGATGATGTGGCCCCACTGGTGTGAGGACACTCATGCCTGGTTCCTATCCCCTTGATGATGTGGGCCCTCTGGTGAGAGTCTGATCCTGGCTGGGTTCCTCACCCTTCTGTGAGGGGGGCCCTCTGCTGTGAGGTCACTCCTGCCTGGCTGGCACACCCCACCTGGGCAACATCGGCCCTCTTGTGGCAGTTGGAGCCTGCTGGGAACCTCCCCTCGGTGATGGGGGCCCTCTTGCCTCAGGCCCTAACTGCTGGGTACCCACATTTTCTGATACGTGCTAAGTGGTGCGAGGACACTCCTGCGAGGTTCCCATCCCCATGGGCATGTGGGCCTTCTGCTCTAAGGTCCCAACACCTGTGTTGTTCACCGTTTCATGATGTTGGCTCTCTGGTGTTAGTTCACCCAGGCCTAGATCCCATAGCCTCTGTGCTCTGAGCGGCCTGCTGGGAGGTTCCTACTGCTGGATTCCTTACCTTTTTTATTCTTTGGGTCCTGTGTTTTCATGCTCCTACTTCCTGACTCACTCCCAGCCCATTTGTGATGTAGGTCCTCTTGTTTAAGGCCACATGTACCAGTTTCCTCACCTTTATTGATGTGGCCCCACTGGTGTGAGGACACTCCTGCCTGGTTCCCATCCCCTTGGTGATGTGGGCCCTCTGGTGAGAGTCTGATCCTGTCTGGATTCCTCACACTTCTGTGAGGTGGGCCCTCTGCTGTGAGGTAACTCCTGCCTGGCTTGCTCCCATTGCCTTGGTGACGTCGGCCCTCTGGTGGCATTTGGAGCCTGCTGGTAGCCTCCTCTCCTCCGTGATGAGGACCCTCTGGCGCCAGGCCATAACTGCTGGGTTCCCACATTTTCTGATACGTGCTAAGTTGTGCGAGGACACTACTGCGAGGTTCCCATCCCCATGGGGATGTGGGCCTTCTGCTCTGAGGTCCCACTGGCTGGGTTGCTCACAGTTTCATGATGTGGGCCCTCTGCTGTGAGTTCACTGTGGCCTGGATCCCATAGACTCCATGCTCTGGGCCACCTGCTGGGAGGTTCAAACTGCTGGATTCCTCACATTTTTTATTCTGTGGGCCCTGTGTTGTTAGGCTACTCCTGCCTGCCTCACTCGGAGCACCTTGGAAATGTGGGTCCTCTGGTTTAGGCCACATGTGCTGGGTTCCTCACCTTTCTATAATGTGGCCACACTGGTGTGAGGACACTCCTGCCTTGTTCCGATCCCCTTGGTGATGTGGGCCCTCTGGTGAGAGTCTTATCCTGGCTGGGTTCCTCACCCTTCTGTGAGGTAGGCCCTCTGCTGTGAGGTCACTCCTGCCTGGCTGGCACACGTCAACGTGGCGACGTGGGCCCTCAGTTGGGAGTTGGTGCCTGCTGGGAGTCTCCTCCCCTCGGTAATGAGGGCCCTCTGGCGTCAGACCCTAACTCCTGGGCTCCCAAAATTTTCTGATGTGCGCCCTGTGGTGCGAGTACACTCCTGCCAGGATCCCAACCCCATGGGAATGTGGGCCTTCTGCTCTAAGGTCCCAACGGCTGGGTTGCTCACAGTTTCATGATGAGGGCCCTCTGTTTTGAGTTCAGTCAGGCCTGGATCCCATAGCCTCACTGCTCCTGGCCACCTGCTAGGAGGTTCCAACTGCAGGATCCCTCACCTTTTTTACGCTATGGGCCCTCTGTTTGGAGGCTCCTCCTGCCTGCCTCACTCCCAGCCCCTTGGTGATGTGTGTCCTGTAGTTTGAGGCCACGTGTGCTGGGTCCGTCACATTTCGGTGATGTGACCACACTGGTGTGAGAACACTCCTGCCTGGTTTCCATTCCCTTGGTGATGTGGGCCCTCCGGTGAGAGTCTGATCCTCTTTGGGTTCCTCACACTTTTGTGTGGTTGGCCCTCTGCTCTGAGGTCACTCCTGCCTGGCTGGCACACCCTGCATTGGCGACGTCGGCCTTCTGGTAGCAGTTGGAGCTTGCTGGGAGCCTCCTCTCCTCAGTGATGAGGGCCCTCTGGCGTCCGGCCCTAACTGCTGGGCTCCCCACCTTTTCTGATGTGTGCCCACTGGTGCGATGACACTCCTGCTTGGTTCCCTTCCCCATGGGGATGTGGGCCTTGTGCTCTGAGGTTACAACGGCTGGGTTGCTTACAGTATCACGATGAGGGCCCTCTGTTGTGAGTTCATCACTGCCTGGATCCCATAGCCTCGGTGCTCTGGGCCGCCTGCTGGGATGCTCCAACTGCTGGATTCCTCACCTTTTTTATACAATGGGCCATGTGTTTTGAGGTTAATCCTGCCTGCCTCGCTCCGAGACCCATGGTGATGTGGGTCCTCTGGTTTGAGGCCACATGTGCTGGGTACCTCAACTTTCGATGATGTGGCCCCATGGGTGTGAGGACACTCCTGCCTGGTTCCCAGCCCCTTGCTTATGTGGGCACTCTGGTGAGAGTCTGATCTTGACTGGGTTCCTTACCCTTCTGTGAGGTGGGCCCTCTGATGTGAGGTCACTCCTGCCTGGATGGCTCATGTCGCCTTGGCGACGTAGGCCCTCTGTTGGCCACTGAAGCATGCTGGGAGCCTCCTACCCTCTTTAATAAGGGCCCTGGAAGAAACGCATATGCCCTTTTTGACCAAGTGCATCATTGTCGAGGTTCTGCCTCTTCTCCTATACTTTCAGAGGACTTCCCGTCTACCTCCTGAAATCGTATTCCTGGAATTCTGCCCCGCGTTCAAGTCCTCTTTGCAGCCTTACTTCAATATATTTTTGGACGATAGCTGTCATTTATAACTCTGCAGGTTTGTGAATTACAGTGCCCCTGAGCTCCTTTCTTCAACTCGCTTTCTTGTGAGCTGGCCGCAAAACCGCAGGATTGCTTCAGGCCCTAATCTGGTTCCGACACGGCATGCTGAGCCTTTGGCTAATTCCTCTTCCTGGTGGGAAATGAGCGTTAAATTTGTTCGTGCAGACACCTACAGCTAATCTCTCATTGGTTCTCCCTATTCCTGTTCATCTTGCGCAGAAATTCCAAACTGTGCCAAACAGGAGGTTAAAGGCACTGACTCTCCAAGTGGGGAGAGTGTTAGTAAAGCGTCTGGAATGGTAAAACCGAGTACGAGGGGACGAAAACTGAGACGCATTTAAAAAGTTTTCCCGGTGACACGGTGGACCATATTCTGGGTTGCCCATGCATGTTTTACCTGAAGGAAGAATCCCTTCAACCTGGAGAGTTGGGACCCATGGAATGGGTACCACGCAGTATGACTTCAAAGGGTTGCCTTTGCTCACCGAACGTCACCAATGCTATCAGCCCGAAGTGTCCAGCCTTATGTCTCACTCAGCTCGGGGTGTAGATGTGGTAAATCCACGTTGCATCACAAGCCCTGAATGAATTATTTAAGAATTGCTCTCTATTTCACTGTCATTGTGTTCTGTTTTTGTAATTTATTTTGATAATGGGATTTATCGGATTTTCACTGCTGCGTTTATGCCGCTGTACACATGCTTGATTCTCTTATGGAGACATATAAATCCATGGGTTTTCAGATTCTTACTAGTCAGGTATATTCCTAGGCATTGAATATGGGGTGTTGAGTCCATTTCGTGGAGCAAGGAGTAGGTCCTGACTATTACATATTTGCTTATGGAAAGGTATCTGTGCTAATTTCAATCTCTGGTTTTATGCAGCACCATAACTCACCTTTCCCCTTAAGCAAGCATAAGTTGGTTTTCTAAATTTGAGACCCTTTTCTGTTTTGTAATTGAGTTCATGTGCAGCCATGTTTGCATTCCATGTATTTGAGATATCTTATGGTGTTTCTTTTTCTGTGTGACTTAGTTAACTTAGAATGATCGTACCTGAATCCACTCATTATGCCGCGACGGGCCTCATGACATAGATTTCATTGCTGAGTGATATTCCATTGTACGTACGTACAACAACTTCTTTATCCATTTTTTGCTTTCTGGGATATTTCACTTGTACCGTAAATGAGGTTCTTGTAAGCAGAGCCATCCAAAATTTATGGGTGGCTGTGTCTTTTTGATTTTAATTTCCCTAAGCTATAGAACCATAAGTTGAAGTGCCGTAGGCTCCGTTGCTTAGTTTTTTAGGTGTTTGAGGAAACACCATACACTTCTCCAGAGTGGCTGTTGGCAAGTTACATCCCGCCCATCAGCATAACAAGGCTCCCTGTTCTCCATGGCCTGTCCTGCCTTTCTGGATTTTTCACTTTTTTCAGATGTCCCTTTTGACAGGGGGGCAGTGAGACTTCATTGTAATGCAGATTTCTTTACAGGCTTGCTTGTTTGGCCAAAAAGGGCGTATGTGTTTTTTCTTGAATATATTCAGGAAAAAACGCATACGCCCTTTTTGACCAAGTGCATCATTGTCGACTTTCTGTCTCTTTCCTTATGCTTTAAATGCAATTCCAGTCTGCCCCTGAACTCGTTTTCCTGCAATTCTGCCCCGCTTTCAAGTCCTCTACGCAGCCTTACTTCAATACATTTTTGGACAATAGCTGACATTTATAACTCTGCAGGTTTGTGAATGACAGTGCGCCTGAGCTCCTTTCTTCTACTCGCTTTCTTGTGAGCTGGCCGCAAACCCGCAGGATTGCTTCATGCCCTAATCTGGTTCCGGCACAGCATGCTGATCCTTTGGTAAATTCCTCTTCCTGGTGGGAAATGAGTGTTATATTTGAACGTGCAGACACCTAGAGCTAGTCTCTCATTGGTTCTCCCTATTCTTGTTCATCTTGCGCAGAAATTGCAAACTGTGCCAAACAGGAGGTTAAAGGCACTGACTCTCTAAGTGGGGAGAGTATTAGTAAAGGGTCTTCAACCGTGAACCCGAGTAAAAGGGGACGAAAACTGAGATGCATTTGAAAAGGTTTCCCGGTCACACGGTGCACCATACTGTGGGTTTCCCATGCATGTTTTAGCTGAAGGAAGAATCCCTTAAACCTGGAGAGTTGGGACCCATGGAATGGGTACCATGCAGTATGACTTCAAAGGGCCTGCATTTTCTCAACAAACCTCACCAATGCTATCAGGCTGAAGTGTACAGCCTTATGTCTCACTCAGCTCTGGTTGTAGATGTGGTAAATCCAGGTTGCATCACAAGCCCTGAATGAATTATTTAAGAATTGCTCTCTATTTCACTGTCATTGTGTTTGTTTTTGTAATTCATTTTGATAATGGGATTTATCGGATTTTCTCTGCTGCATTCATGCCGCTGTACACACACTTGAGTCTCTTATGGAGACATATAAATCCATGGGTTTGAAGATACTTACTAGTCAGGTGTATTCCTAGGCGTTGAATATGGGGTGTTTAGTCCATTTCGTTGAGCAAGGGCTAGGTCTTGACTATTACATATTTGGCTTATGGAAAGGTATCTGTGCTAATTTCTATCTCTGGTTTTATGCAGCACCCCAACTCACTTTTCCCCTTAAGCAAGCATAAGGTGGTTTTCTAAATTTGAGACCCTGTTGTGTTTTGTAATTCAGTTCATGTGTAGCCAAGTTTACATTCCGTGTATTAGTGATATCTTATGATGTTTCATTTTCTGTGTGACTTATTTCACTTAGAATCATCGTACCTGAATCCACTCATTATGCCACGATGGGCCTGATGACATAGATTTCATTGCTGAGTGATATTCCATTGAATGTGTGTACCACAACTTCTTTATCCATTTTTCACATTCTGGGATATTTAACTTGTACCGTAGACGAGATTCCTGTAAACAGAGCCGTCTGAAACTTTGGGGTGGCTGTCTGTTTTTGATTTTAATTTCCGTGATCTATAAGACCATAAGTGGAAGTGCCGTAGTCTCCGTTGCTTTGTTTCTTAGGTGTTTCAGGAAACACCATACACTTCTCCAGAGTGGCTGTTGGCAATTTACATCCCGCCCATCAGCATAACAAGGCTCCCTGTTCTCCATGGCCTGTGCTGTCTTTCTGGATTTTACACTTTTTTCAGATGGCCCTTTTGACCTGGGGGCAGTGAGACTTCTTTGTAGTGCAGATTTCTTTAACATGCTGGCTTGGTTGGCCAAAAAGGGCGTATGCGTTTTTTCCTGAATATATTCAGGAAAAAACGCATACGCCCTTTTTGGCCAAGTGCATGATTGTCGACGTTCTGCCTCTTTTCCTATGCTTTAAATGCAATTCCAGTCTACCCCCTGAAATCGTTTTCCTGCAATTCTGCCCCGCTTTCCAGTCCTCTTCGCAGCCTTCCTTCAATATATTTTTGGACGATAGCTGTCATTTATAACTCTGCATGTTTGTGAATTACAGTGCCCCTGAGCTCCTTTCTTCAACTCGCTTTCTTGTGAGCTGGCCGCAAACCCGCAGGAATGCTTCAGGCCCTAATCTGGTTCCGGCACGGCATGCTGAGCCTTTGGTTAATTCCTCTTCCTGGTGGGAAATGAGCGTTCCATTTGCCCGTCCAGACACCTACAGCTAGTCTCTCATTGGTTCTCCCTATTCCTGTTCATCTTGCGCAGAAATTGCAAACTGTGCCAAACAGGAGGTTAAAGGCACTGACTCTCCAAGTGGGGAGAGTGTTAGTAAACGGTCTGGAATGGTGAACCCGAGTAAAAGGGGACGAAAACTGAGATGCATTTGAAAACGTTTCCCGGTCACACAGTGCACTGTACTGTGGGTTTCCCATGCATGTTTAAGCTGAAGGAAGAATCCCTTAAACCTGGAGAGTTGGGACCCTTGGAATGGGTACCATGCAGTATGACTTCAAAGGGTCTGCATTTGCTCATCGAACCTCACCAATGCTATCAGCCCGAAGTGTCCAGCCTTATATCTCACTCAGCTCTGGGTGTAGATGTGGTAAATCCAGGTCGCATCACAAGCCCTGAATGAATTATTTAAGAATTGCTCTCTATTTCACTGTCATTGTGTTTGTTTTTGTAATTCATTTTGATAATGGGTTTTATCGGATTTTCTCTGCTGCATTCATGCCGCTGTACACACACTTGAGTCTCTTACGGAGACATATAAATCCATGGGTTTGAAGGTTCTTACTAGTCATGTGTAATCCTAGGCGTTGAATATGGGGTGTTTAGTCCATTTCGTTGAGCAAGGGCTAGGTCTTGACTATTACATATTTGGCTTATGGAAAGGTATCTGTGCTAATTTCTATCTCTGGTTTTATGCAGCACCACAACTCACCTTTCCCCTTAAGCAAGCATAAGTTGGTTTTCTAAATTTGAGACCCTGCTCTGTTTTGTAATTCAGTTCATGTGTAGCCAAGTTTACATTCCGTGTATTAGTGATATCTTATGATGTTTCATTTTCTGTGTGACTTATTTCACTTAGAATCATCGTACCTGAATCCACTCATTATGCCGCGACGGGCCTGATGACATAGATTTCATTGGTGAGTGATATTCCTTTGTACGTACGTACCACACTTCTTTATCCATTTTTCGCTTTCTGGGATATTTAACTTGTACCGTAGACGAGGTTCTTGTAAACAGAGCCGTAAACAGAAACTTTGCGGTGGCTGTGTGTTTTTGATTTTAATTTCCCTAAGCTATAGGAAAAAAAGTGGTAATGCCGTAGGCTCCATTGCTTTGTTTTTTAGGTTTTTGAGGAAACACCATACACATCTCCAGAGTGGCTGTTGGCAATTTACATCCCGCCCATCAGCATAACAAGGCTCCCTGTTCTCCATGGCCTGTGCTGCCTTTCTGGATTTTACACTTTTTTCAGATGGCCCTTTTGAACGGGGGGCAGTGAGACTTCATTGTAGTGCAGATTTCTTTAACATGCTTGCTTGGTTGGCCAAAAAGGGCGTATGCGTTTTTTCCTGAATATATTCAGGAAAAAACGCATACGCCCTTTTTGGCCAAGTGCATCATTGTCGACGTTCTGCCTCATTTCCTATGCTTTAAATGCAATTCCAGTCTACCCCCTGAAATCGTTTTCTTGCAATTCTGCCCCGCTTTCAAGTCCTCTTCGCAGCCTTCCTTCAGTATATTTTTGGGTGATAGCTGTCATTTATAACTCTGCAGGTTTGTGAATTACAGTGTCCCTGAGCTCCTTTCTTCAACTCGCTTTCTTGTGAGCTGGCCGCAAACCCGCAGGATTGCTTCAGGCCCTAATCTGGTTCCGGCACGGCATGCTGAGCCTTTGGTTAATTCCTCTTCCTGGTGGGAAATGAGCGTTAAATTTGCCCGTGCAGACACCTTCACACGAGTCTTCATGGTGCCACTTTGCCCCGGTTATCTCGATGGAGGTTGGAGTTGGAGGGCCTCCTCGCTCAAGGTCAGTGTGCCCATGGAGCCAACCCTGCAACTTCAGGGCATGGTTGGGTGTTAGGATCACCACGTGGGGTCCTTTTCCCTTCGGAGGGAGGTGGCCTTTTGGGCTGCTGATTTCCAGGTTTTCAGATACTGCCAGTATCTTGGCCAGATGTGGCGGTGGGCCAAGCCCCTTGGTGACCGTAGTTTATCCTACCTGGATCGCATTCTTGAATTGTTCCATTTCAAGTGGTCCCAGGTTTTGCACTAATACTCCAATGGCGATTCACCGTTCACCAGGAATGTAAAGGTCAAAGGGTTTAGCTAAATTAGGGAGTTCCAGGGCAAGGGTCTGAATTGACTGCTCTTTCCATTCTTGAAAGGCCACTTCTGCATTCTATTCAAAAGGATCATCATCTTTTCCTTTCAGTGTTTCATATAGAGGCCCAGCTAGTAGACTGTAGTTAGGGATCCAGAAGCAGCAAACCCTGGCCTCCCCAGGAACCCCTAAGCTGTCTTCTAGTTTCAGAAATGGGTAAGGCTGTAAATTGTTTCTTCCCTTTCCTGGGATGGGCTTCTCCGACCTTCTGTGAGAATGAAGCCCAGGCAGGTCACCGTAGTCTGTGATATTTGAGCTTTGTCTTGGACAACTTGTATCCTTTATTGGCTTGGTAGTTCAGAGGTCTCCTTAGTAGGGCTGGCGATCAGAATGTCGTCTGCATATTGAAGGAGTGTTTCCTTTTCCAGAGGTAGAACTTTTAGTTCTTTAGCTGAGCTTTCCCCAAAGATGGTGTGGGAATTTTTGAACCCTTGGGGCAACACGGCCCGGAAGTATTGTTTTAGTTGTATGTTGAGTCCTGCCACTCACAAGCCAAAATTTCTTGTGACTCTGGGACTAATAGAATACAAAAGAAGGCATCATTGAAGACTAATACAGAGTACCATGTCCTGGTGGTTGGTAGAATGACCAGCAGGGTGTAGGATTTAGGAACTACTGGAGGTATATCCTCGGTGGCTTCACTGACTGTCCTGACATCGTTTACCAGGACTCCAGCAGCCCATGGGGCTCTCGAGGTCAGGCCAATCCCAGGATATGGAGCTCACCTGGGCAGGTACCCCACCCCCACCCCAGCCCATGGGGCTCTCGTGTTCAGGCCCCTCCCAGGATATGGGGTTCCCTGGGCAGGTTCCCCTGCAGCCCATGGGGCTCTCGTGGTCAGGCCCCTCCCAGGATACAGAGCTACCCTTACAGGTACCATGGCAGGGCTGGGAACACAGGAACCCTGCATATCGCCCTCATTGCAGAGCACTCCCAGCTCACCTGTCACTCAGATCTGACACAGAGCACCTCAGAGCAGGACTTGAACTAACAAACAGCAGCTCCGACAGGTCTGTGACCCTGGGCATCACACTGTGTGGCCTCCCTCCACCTGGTCTTCCAGAGACTTCCACTGCACCCGGGGCACCAGGCCTCTGTCTCCACCCACCAGCCACCCCTCCTCTCCCTGACTCCTGGGTTCCTCTCATTAGGAGAGGGTTTTCTTGAAGTTGTCTCCCACTCATGGGCCAGATAATATAATTAGAAAACAAGCCAGAGCTGCAGCCCCTTGTCTATCCTGACTCTCAGGAGCCCACACCTGTTCCTTGGACCTGGCCGATTCAGCAAGTTCCAGTTTCTGCAACTGTGAGCCCCTGAGGGGTGATTATTGGCTGGCCTGGGAAGCCCGACCGTGCCGGCCAGCCCTCCCCAGGTGTGCCTGGGTTCAGATCAATATAAACACCGCTCCAGGCAGCAAGAGCCCCTGCAGCTGTGCCTGACGCCATTTTCTCTGCCCTGTCAGCAGTCTTGGGGCTGGACTGGTGGGAGGGAGTGAGAGGCCACGGCTTTGTGGGTGGCCCAGTGTGAGTGGGGCTCTGCTGGACTTTCTGCAGCAGTTGCCAAGATGCCACCTGCTAAAGAAGAGGATGTGTCACCCATACCTGCCGCTGGAATTTCTCCCTGGGCAGAGGTGAGTGAGGAAGAAAGCAGTGGGGGCCGGGACAGCAGGGGTATCTCAGGCAGGGAAATGGAAAGCTTCCAGAAGAGCACCCAGGGCCAGGACCATCCTGGCTGGCCTGCAGGCACCAAGTCGGCTGGCATGCTGTCACTCATGTGGCTCCATGGCCCTTCCTCTAGGCTTTCAAGTCCTTGTACATATTCAGGTGTTTTACCTGGGAAGGGTGGGAACATTTCAGCAGCAGCTGGCCTGGGGCTCAGCCCACGTTTACTCACAGATGCCTCGGCACGGTCCCCCAGCTTTGCAATGAGGACGCTTGTTGCGTGGGGCCTGCTGGCTGAATGGGAGATGATTCCCCACCACTGACCAACTTCAGAATTGTTTACAACTGGAGCAAGTGCCCTGATACGGTTTTCCTCTGTGTAACTGGTGGGTTCTGTTTTTTTTTCTTTTTTTCGTTTTTGGTTCAAGGTAGATTTTATTCCTCTTTTTTGTATTTACAGATATAAGCATGAAAATAATTTATTCATATAAATACATGTATGTGAAGGGAAGAATATTTTTTCTGTTTTACTTTTTGTAATTTGAATTTTATTTTATTTTTTTATACAGCAGGTTCTTTTTGGTTATCTATTTTATACATATAAATGTATATATGCCAATCCCAATCTCTCAACTCCTCCCACCACCACCCCCCAACAGCTTTCCCCCCTTGGTGTCCATACGTTTGTTGTCTACATCTGTTGCTCTATTTCTGCCTGGCAAAACGGTTCATCTGTACAATTTTTCTAGGTTCCACATATATGCATTAATAGACAAGATTTGTTTTTCTCTTTCTGACTTACTTCACTCTGTATGACAGTCTCTAGATCCATCAACGTCTCTACAAATGACCCAATTTCATTCCTTTTTATGGCTTAGTAATATTCCATTTTATATATGTACCACATCTTTATGCATTCGTCTGTCTGTGGGCATTTAGGTTGCTTCCATTACCTGGATATTGTAAATAGTGATGCAATGAACATTGCGGTGAATGTCTCTTTTTGATTTATGGTTTTGTCTGGGTATATGCCCAGTAGTGGGATTGCTGTATCATATGGTAATTCTATTCTTAGTTTTATAAGAAACTCCATAATGTTCTCCACAGTGACTGTATCAATTTACATTCCCAACAATAGTGGAAGAGGGTTCCTTATCTCCACACCCTTTCCAGCATTTGTTGTTTGTAGATTTTCTGATGATGCCCATTCTAACAGGTGTGAGGTGATACACCATGGATGAGTCTATTTCGTTGAGCAAAGAGTAGGTCTTGTCTATTACATATTTGGCTTATGGAATGGTATGTGTGCTAATTTCAATCTCTGGTTTTATACAGCACCCCAACTCAACTTTCCCCTTAAGCAAGCATAAGTTTTTATCTAAATGTGAGACTCTGTTCGGTTTTGGAATTCAGTTTATGTGTAGCCAAGTTTACACTCTCTCTATTAGTGATATCTTATGATAATTATCTTTCTCTGTGTGACCTATTTCTCTTAGAATCATCATACTTAAATCCACTCAATTTGCTGCTACAGGCCTGATGACATTGATTTCATTGCTGAGTGATATTCCGTTGTACGTAAGTAGCACAACTCCTTTATCCATTTTTTTCTTTCTGGGATATTTAATTTGTACTGGACTCAAGGTTCTTGTAAACACAGCAGCCCTAAATTTTGTGTTGGCTGTGTCTTGTTGATTTTAATTTTCCTAAGCTATAGGGCCAAAAGTGGAAGTGCCCTAGGGTCTGTAGCTTTGTTTTTCAGATGTTTCAGGATACACCATAAACATCTCCAGAGTGTCTGTTGGCAATTTACATCCCGCCCATCAGCATAACAAGGCTCCCTGTTCTCCATGGCCTGTCCTGTGTTTCTGGTTTTTACACTTTTTTCAGATGGCCCTTTTGACCAATGGGAAATGAGACTTCATTGTAGTGCGGATTTCCATTTCTCGAGTGCTTGGTTGGCCAAAAAGGGCATATGCGTTTTTTCCTGAATATATTCAGGAAAAAATGTTTACGCACTTTTGTCCAAGTGCATCACTGTCAAAGATCTGCCGCTTTTCACATGCTTTAAATGCAATTCCAATCTACCTCCTGAAATATGATTCCTGCAATTCTGCCTCGTTTTCAAGTCCTCTTTGCAGACTTACTTCCATATAATTTTGCCAATAGCTGTCATTTATAACACTGCAGGTTTGTGAATTACAGTGCCCGTGATTTCCTTTCTTAACTCGTTTCCTTGAAAACTGGCCACAGAACCGCAGGTTTGCTTCAGGCCGTAATCAGGGTCCGGCACGGCACTCTGAGACTTTGGTTCATTCCACTTCCTGGTGGGAAATTAGAGTTAAATGTGCCCCTCCAGACACCTGCCTCACTCCTAGCCCCTTGGTGATGTGTGTCCTGTGGTTTGAGGCCACATGTGCTGGGTTCCTCACCTTTGGCTGATGTGGCCCCACTGGTGTGAGGACACTCCTGCCTGGTTCCCATCCCCTTGGTGATGTGGGCCCTCCGGTGAGAGTCTGATCCTGGTTGGGTTCCTCACACTTCTGTGAGGTGGGCCCTCTTCTCTGAGGTCACTCCTGCCTGGCTGGCACACCCCGCCTTGGCGACGTCGGCCCTCTGGTGGGATTTGGTGCCTGCTGGGTGTCTCCTCCCCTCGGTAATGAGGGCCCTCTGGCGTCAGACCCTAACTCCTGGGCTCCCAATATTTTCTGATATGCGCCCTGTGGTTCGAGTACACTCCTGCCAGGTTCCCAACCCCATGGGAATGTGGGCCTTCTGCTCTGAGGTCCCAACCGTGGGTTGCTCAGTTTCATGATGAGGGCCCTCTGCTGTGAGTTCTCTCCGGCCTGGATCCCATAGCCTCGCTGCTCCTGGCCACCTGCTGGGAGGTTACAACTGCGGGATTCCTCACCTTTTTTCTTCTATGGGCCCTGTGTTTTGAGACTCCTCCTGCCTGCCTCACTCCCAGCCCCTTGGTGATGTGTGTCCTCTGGTTTGAGGCCACGTATGCTGGGTCCCTCGCCTTTCGATGATGTGGCCCCACTGGTGTGAGGACACTCCTGCCTGGTTCCTATCCCCTTGATGATGTGGGCCCTCTGGTGAGAGTCTGATCCTGGCTGGGTTCCTCACCATTCTGTGGGGTGGGCCCTCTGCTGTGAGGTCACTCCTGCCTGGCTGGCACACCCCACCTGGGCAACATCGGCCCTCTTGTGGCAGTTGGAGCCTGCTGGGAACCTCCCCTCGGTGATGGGGGCCCTCTTGCCTCAGGCCCTAACTGCTGGGTACCCACATTTTCTGATACGTGCTAAGTGGTGCGAGGACACTCCTGCGAGGTTCCCATCCCCATGGGCATGTGGGCCTTCTGCTCTAAGGTCCCAACACCTGTGTTGTTCACCGTTTCATGATGTTGGCTCTCTGGTGTTAGTTCACCCAGGCCTAGATCCCATAGCCTCTGTGCTCTGAGCGGCCGGCTGGGAGGTTCCTACTGCTGGATTCCTTACCTTTTTTATTCTTTGGGTCCTGTGTTTTCATGCTCCTACATCCTGACTCACTCCCAGCCCATTTGTGATGTAGGTCCTCTTGTTTAAGGCCACATGTACCAGTTTCCTCACCTTTATTGATGTGGCCCCACTGGTGTGAGGACACTCCTGCCTGGTTCCCATCCCCTTGGTGATGTGGGCCCTCTGGTGAGAGTCTGATCCTGTCTGGATTCCTCACACTTCTGTGAGGTGGGCCCTCTGCTGTGAGGTAACTCCTGCCTGGCTTGCTCCCATTGCCTTGGTGACGTCGGCCCTCTGGTGGCATTTGGAGCCTGCTGGTAGCCTCCTCTCCTCCGTGATGAGGGCCCTCTGGCGCCAGGCCATAACTGCTGGGTTCCCACATTTTCTGATACGTGCTAAGTTGTGCGAGGACACTCCTGCGAGGTTCCCATCCCCATGGGGATGTGGGCCTTCTGCTCTGAGGTCCCACTGGCTGGGTTGCTCACAGATTCATGATGTGGGCCCTCTGCTGTGAGTTCACTGTGGCCTGGATCCCATAGACTCCATGCTCTGGGCCACCTGCTGGGAGGTTCAAACTGCTGGATTCCTCACATTTTTTATTCTGTGGGCCCTGTGTTGTTAGGCTACTCCTGCCTGCCTCACTCGGAGCACCTTGGAAATGTGGGTCCTCTGGTTTAGGCCACATGTGCTGGGTTCCTCACCTTTCTATAATGTGGCCACACTGGTGTGAGGACACTCCTGCCTTGTTCCGATCCCCTTGGTGATGTGGGCCCTCTGGTGAGAGTCTTATCCTGGCTGGGTTCCTCACCCTTCTGTGAGGTAGGCCCTCTGCTGTGAGGTCACTCCTGCCTGGCTGGCACACGTCAACGTGGCGACGTGGGCCCTCAGTTGGGAGTTGGTGCCTGCTGGGAGTCTCCTCCCCTCGGTAATGAGGGCCCTCTGGCGTCAGACCCTAACTCCTGGGCTCCCAAAATTTTCTGATGTGCGCCCTGTGGTGCGAGTACACTCCTGCCAGGATCCCAACCCCATGGGAATGTGGGCCTTCTGCTCTAAGGTCCCAACGGCTGGGTTGCTCACAGTTTCATAATGAGGGCCCTCTGTTTTGAGTTCAGTCAGGCCTGGATCCCATAGCCTCGCTGCTCCTGGCCACCTGCTGGGAGGTTCCAACTGTGGGATCCCTCACCTTTTTTACGGTATGGGCCCTCTGTTTGGAGGCTCCTCCTGCCTGCCTCACTCCCAGCCCCTTGGTGATGTGTGTCCTGTAGTTTGAGGCCACGTGTGCTGGGTCCGTCACATTTCGGTGATGTGACCACACTGGTGTGAGGACACTCCTGCCTGGTTTCCATTCCCTTGGTGATGTGGGCCCTCCGGTGAGAGTCTGATCCTCTTTGGGTTCCTCACACTTTTGTGTGGTTGGCCCTCTGCTCTGAGGTCACTCCTGCCTGGCTGGCACACCCTGCATTGGCGACATCGGCCTTCTGGTAGCAGTTGGAGCTTGCTGGGAGCCTCCTCTCCTCAGTGATGAGGGCCCTCTGGCGTCCGGCCCTAACTGCTGGGCTCCCCACCTTTTCTGATGTGTGCCCACTGGTGCGATGACACTCCTGCTTGGTTCCCTTCCCCATGGGGATGTGGGCCTTGTGCTCTGAGGTTACAACGGCTGGGTTGCTTACAGTATCACGATGAGGGCCCTCTGTTGTGAGTTCATCACTGCCTGGATCCCATAGCCTCGGTGCTCTGGGCCGCCTGCTGGGATGCTCCAACTGCTGGATTCCTCACCTTTTTTATACAATGGGCCATGTGTTTTGAGGTTAATCCTGCCTGCCTCGCTCCGAGACCCATGGTGATGTGGGTCCTCTGGTTTGAGGCCACATGTGCTGGGTACCTCAACTTTCGATGATGTGGCCCCACGGGTGTGAGGACACTCCTGCCTGGTTCCCAGCCCCTTGCTTATGTGGGCACTCTGGTGAGAGTCTGATCTTGACTGGGTTCCTTACCCTTCTGTGAGGTGGGCCCTCTGATGTGAGGTCACTCCTGCCTGGATGGCTCATGTCGCCTTGGCGACGTAGGCCCTCTGTTGGCCACTGAAGCATGCTGGGAGCCTCCTACCCTCTTTAATAAGGGCCCTGGAAGAAACGCATATGCCCTTTTTGACCAAGTGCATCATTGTCGAGGTTCTGCCTCTTCTCCTATACTTTCAGAGGACTTCCCGTCTACCTCCTGAAATCGTATTCCTGGAATTCTGCCCCGCGTTCAAGTCCTCTTTGCAGCCTTACTTCAATATATTTTTGGACGATAGCTGTCATTTATAACTCTGCAGGTTTGTGAATTACAGTGCCCCTGAGCTCCTTTCTTCAACTCGCTTTCTTGTGAGCTGGCCGCAAAACCGCAGGATTGCTTCAGGCCCTAATCTGGTTCCGACACGGCATGCTGAGCCTTTGGCTAATTCCTCTTCCTGGTGGGAAATGAGCGTTAAATTTGTTCGTGCAGACACCTACAGCTAATCTCTCATTGGTTCTCCCTATTCCTGTTCATCTTGCGCAGAAATTCCAAACTGTGCCAAACAGGAGGTTAAAGGCACTGACTCTCCAAGTGGGGAGAGTGTTAGTAAAGCGTCTGGAATGGTAAAACCAAGTACGAGGGGACGAAAACTGAGACGCATTTAAAAAGTTTTCCCGGTGACACGGTGGACCATATTCTGGGTTGCCCATGCATGTTTTAGCTGAAGGAAGAATCCCTTCAACCTGGAGAGTTGGGACCCATGGAATGGGTACCACGCAGTATGACTTCAAAGGGTTGCCTTTGCTCACCGAACGTCACCAATGCTATCAGCCCGAAGTGTCCAGCCTTATGTCTCACTCAGCTCGGGGTGTAGATGTGGTAAATCCACGTTGCATCACAAGCTCTGAATGAATTATTTAAGAATTGCTCTCTATTTCACTGTCATTGTGTTTTGTTTTTGTAATTTATTTTGATAATGGGATTTATCGGATTTTCACTGCTGCGTTTATGCCGCTGTACACATGCTTGATTCTCTTATGGAGACATATAAATCCATGGGTTTTCAGATTCTTACTAGTCAGGTATATTCCTAGGCATTGAATATGGGGTGTTGAGTCCATTTCGTGGAGCAAGGAGTAGGTCCTGACTATTACATATTTGCTTATGGAAAGGTATCTGTGCTAATTTCAATCTCTGGTTTTATGCAGCACCACAACTCACCTTTCCCCTTAAGCAAGCAAAAGTTGGTTTTCTAAATTTGAGACCCTTTTCTGTTTTGTAATTGAGTTCATGTGCAGCCATGTTTGCATTCCGTGTATTTGAGATATCTTATGGTGTTTCTTTTTCTGTGTGACTTAGTTAACTTAGAATGATCGTACCTGAATCCACTCATTATGCCGCGACGGGCCTCACGACATAGATTTCATTGCTGAGTGATATTCCATTGTACGTACGTACAACAACTTCTTTATCCATTTTTTGCTTTCTGGGATATTTCACTTGTACCGTAAATGAGGTTCTTGTAAGCAGAGCCGTCCAAAATTTATGGGTGGCTGTGTCTTTTTGATTTTAATTTCCCTAAGCTATAGAACCATAAGTTGAAGTGCCGTAGGCTCCGTTGCTTAGTTTTTTAGGTGTTTGAGGAAACACCATACACTTCTCCAGAGTGGCTGTTGGCAAGTTACATCCCGCCCATCAGCATAACAAGGCTCCCTGTTCTCCATGGCCTGTCCTGCCTTTCTGGATTTTTCACTTTTTTCAGATGTCCCTTTTGACAGGGGGGCAGTGAGACTTCATTGTAATGCAGATTTCTTTACAGGCTTGCTTGTTTGGCCAAAAAGGGCGTATGTGTTTTTTCTTGAATATATTCAGGAAAAAACGCATACGCCCTTTTTGACCAAGTGCATCATTGTCGACTTTCTGTCTCTTTCCTTATGCTTTAAATGCAATTCCAGTCTGCCCCTGAACTCGTTTTCCTGCAATTCTGCCCCGCTTTCAAGTCCTCTACGCAGCCTTACTTCAATACATTTTTGGACAATAGCTGACATTTATAACTCTGCAGGTTTGTGAATGACAGTGCGCCTGAGCTCCTTTCTTCTACTCGCTTTCTTGTGAGCTGGCCGCAAACCCGCAGGATTGCTTCATGCCCTAATCTGGTTCCGGCACAGCATGCTGATCCTTTGGTAAATTCCTCTTCCTGGTGGGAAATGAGTGTTATATTTGAACGTGCAGACACCTAGAGCTAGTCTCTCATTGGTTCTCCCTATTCTTGTTCATCTTGCGCAGAAATTGCAAACTGTGCCAAACAGGAGGTTAAAGGCACTGACTCTCTAAGTGGGGAGAGTATTAGTAAAGGGTTTTCAATCGTGAACCCGAGTAAAAGGGGACGAAAACTGAGATGCATTTGAAAAGGTTTCCCGGTCACACGGTGCACCATACTGTGGGTTTCCCATGCATGTTTTAGCTGAAGGAAGAATCCCTTAAACCTGGAGAGTTGGGACCCATGGAATGGGTACCATGCAGTATGACTTCAAAGGGCCTGCATTTTCTCAACAAACCTCACCAATGCTATCAGGCTGAAGTGTACAGCCTTATGTCTCACTCAGCTCTGGTTGTAGATGTGGTAAATCCAGGTTGCATCACAAGCCCTGAATGAATTATTTAAGAATTGCTCTCTATTTCACTGTCATTGTGTTTGTTTTTGTAATTCATTTTGATAATGGGATTTATCGGATTTTCTCTGCTGCATTCATGCCGCTGTACACACACTTGAGTCTCTTATGGAGACATATAAATCCATGGGTTTGAAGATACTTACTAGTCAGGTGTATTCCTAGGCGTTGAATATGGGGTGTTTAGTCCATTTCGTTGAGCAAGGGCTAGGTCTTGACTATTATATATTTGGCTTATGGAAAGGTATCTGTGCTAATTTCTATCTCTGGTTTTATGCAGCACCCCAACTCACTTTTCCCCTTAAGCAAGCATAAGGTGGTTTTCTAAATTTGAGACCCTGTTCTGTTTTGTAATTCAGTTCATGTGTAGCCAAGTTTACATTCCGTGTATTAGTGATATCTTATGATGTTTCATTTTCTGTGTGACTTATTTCACTTAGAATCATCATACCTGAATCCACTCATTATGCCACGATGGGCCTGATGACAGATTTCATTGCTGAGTGATATTCCATTGAATGTGTGTACCACAACTTCTTTATCCATTTTTCACATTCTGGGATATTTAACTTGTACCGTAGACGAGATTCCTGTAAACAGAGCCGTCTGAAACTTTGGGGTGGCTGTCTGTTTTTGATTTTAATTTCCGTGATCTATAAGACCATAAGTGGAAGTGCCGTAGTCTCCGTTGCTTTGTTTCTTAGGTGTTTCAGGAAACACCATACACTTCTCCAGAGTGGCTGTTGGCAATTTACATCCCGCCCATCAGCATAACAAGGCTCCCTGTTCTCCATGGCCTGTGCTGTCTTTCTGGATTTTACACTTTTTTCAGATGGCCCTTTTGACCTGGGGGCAGTGAGACTTCTTTGTAGTGCAGATTTCTTTAACATGCTGGCTTGGTTGGCCAAAAAGGGCGTATGCGTTTTTTCCTGAATATATTCAGGAAAAAACGCATACGCCCTTTTTGGCCAAGTGCATGATTGTCGACGTTCTGCCTCTTTTCCTATGCTTTAAATGCAATTCCAGTCTACCCCCTGAAATCGTTTTCCTGCAATTCTGCCCCGCTTTCCAGTCCTCTTCGCAGCCTTCCTTCAATATATTTTTGGACGATAGCTGTCATTTATAACTCTGCATGTTTGTGAATTACAGTGCCCCTGAGCTCCTTTCTTCAACTCGCTTTCTTGTGAGCTGGCCGCAAACCCGCAGGAATGCTTCAGGCCCTAATCTGGTTCCGGCACGGCATGCTGAGCCTTTGGTTAATTCCTCTTCCTGGTGGGAAATGAGCGTTCCATTTGCCCGTCCAGACACCTACAGCTAGTCTCTCATTGGTTCTCCCTATTCCTGTTCATCTTGCGCAGAAATTGCAAACTGTGCCAAACAGGAGGTTAAAGGCACTGACTCTCCAAGTGGGGAGAGTGTTAGTAAACGGTCTGGAATGGTGAACCCGAGTAAAAGGGGACGAAAACTGAGATGCATTTGAAAACGTTTCCCGGTCACACAGTGCACTGTACTGTGGGTTTCCCATGCATGTTTTAGCTGAAGGAAGAATCCCTTAAACCTGGAGAGTTGGGACCCATGGAATGGGTACCATGCAGTATGACTTCAAAGGGTCTGCATTTGCTCATCGAACCTCACCAATGCTATCAGCCCGAAGTGTCCAGCCTTATGTCTCACTCAGCTCTGGGTGTAGATGTGGTAAATCCAGGTTGCATCACAAGCCCTGAATGAATTATTTAAGAATTGCTCTCTATTTCACTGTCATTGTGTTTGTTTTTGTAATTCATTTTGATAATGGGTTTTATCGGATTTTCTCTGCTGCATTCATGCCGCTGTACACACACTTGAGTCTCTTACGGAGACATATAAATCCATGGGTTTGAAGGTTCTTACTAGTCATGTGTAATCCTAGGCGTTGAATATGGGGTGTTTAGTCCATTTCGTTGAGCAAGGGCTAGGTCTTGACTATTACATATTTGGCTTATGGAAAGGTATCTGTGCTAATTTCTATCTCTGGTTTTATGCAGCACCACAACTCACCTTTCCCCTTAAGCAAGCATAAGTTGGTTTTCTAAATTTGAGACCCTGCTCTGTTTTGTAATTCAGTTCATGTGTAGCCAAGTTTACATTCCGTGTATTAGTGATATCTTATGATGTTTCATTTTCTGTGTGACTTATTTCACTTAGAATCATCGTACGTGAATCCACTCATTATGCCGCGACGGGCCTGATGACATAGATTTCATTGGTGAGTGATATTCCTTTGTACGTACGTACCACACTTCTTTATCCATTTTTCGCTTTCTGGGATATTTAACTTGTACCGTAGACGAGGTTCTTGTAAACAGAGCCGTAAACAGAAACTTTGCGGTGGCTGTGTGTTTTTGCTTTTAATTTCCCTAAGCTATAGGAAAAAAAGTGGTAATGCCGCAGGCTCCATTGCTTTGTTTTTTAGGTTTTTGAGGAAACACCATACACATCTCCAGAGTGGCTGTTGGCAATTTACATCTCGCCCATCAGCATAACAAGGCTCCCTGTTCTCCATGGCCTGTGCTGCCTTTCTGGATTTTACACTTTTTTCAGATGGCCCTTTTGAACGGGGGGCAGTGAGACTTCATTGTAGTGCAGATTTCTTTAACATGCTTGCTTGGTTGGCCAAAAAGGGCGTATGCGTTTTTTCCTGAATTTTCAGGAAATTCCTGAATATTCAGGAAAAAACGCATACGCCCTTTTTGGCCAAGTGCATCATTGTCGACGTTCTGCCTCATTTCCTATGCTTTAAATGCAATTCCAGTCTACCCCCTGAAATCGTTTTCTTGCAATTCTGCCCCGCTTTCAAGTCCTCTTCGCAGCCTTCCTTCAGTATATTTTTGGGTGATAGCTGTCATTTATAACTCTGCAGGTTTGTGAATTACAGTGTCCCTGAGCTCCTTTCTTCAACTCGCTTTCTTGTGAGCTGGCCGCAAACCCGCAGGATTGCTTCAGGCCCTAATCTGGTTCCGGCACGGCATGCTGAGCCTTTGGTTAATTCCTCTTCCTGGTGGGAAATGAGCGTTAAATTTGCCCGTGCAGACACCTTCACACGAGTCTTCATGGTGCCACTTTGCCCCGGTTATCTCGATGGAGGTTGGAGTTGGAGGGCCTCCTCGCTCAAGGTCAGTGTGCCCATGGAGCCAACCCTGCAACTTCAGGGCATGGTTGGGTGTTAGGATCACCACGTGGGGTCCTTTTCCCTTCGGAGGGAGGTGGCCTTTTGGGCTGCTGATTTCCAGGTTTTCAGATACTGCCAGTATCTTGGCCAGATGTGGCGGTGGGCCAAGCCCCTTGGTGACCGTAGTTTATCCTACCTGGATCGCATTCTTGAATTGTTCCATTTCAAGTGGTCCCAGGTTTTGCACTAATACTCCAATGGCGATTCACCGTTCACCAGGAATGTAAAGGTCAAAGGGTTTAGCTAAATTAGGGAGTTCCAGGGCAAGGGTCTGAATTGACTGCTCTTTCCATTCTTGAAAGGCCACTTCTGCATTCTATTCAAAAGGATCATCATCTTTTCCTTTCAGTGTTTCATATAGAGGCCCAGCTAGTAGACTGTAGTTAGGGATCCAGAAGCAGCAAACCCTGGCCTCCCCAGGAACCCCTAAGCTGTCTTCTAGTTTCAGAAATGGGTAAGGCTGTAAATTGTTTCTTCCCTTTCCTGGGATGGGCTTCTCCGACCTTCTGTGAGAATGAAGCCCAGGCAGGTCACCGTAGTCTGTGATATTTGAGCTTTGTCTTGGACAACTTGTATCCTTTATTGGCTTGGTAGTTCAGAGGTCTCCTTAGTAGGGCTGGCGATCAGAATGTCGTCTGCATATTGAAGGAGTGTTTCCTTTTCCAGAGGTAGAACTTTTAGTTCTTTAGCTGAGCTTTCCCCAAAGATGGTGTGGGAATTTTTGAACCCTTGGGGCAACACGGCCCGGAAGTATTGTTTTAGTTGTATGTTGAGTCCTGCCACTCACAAGCCAAAATTTCTTGTGACTCTGGGACTAATAGAATACAAAAGAAGGCATCATTGAAGACTAATACAGAGTACCATGTCCTGGTGGTTGGTAGAATGACCAGCAGGGTGTAGGATTTAGGAACTACTGGAGGTATATCCTCGGTGGCTTCACTGACTGTCCTGACATCGTTTACCAGGACTCCAGCAGCCCATGGGGCTCTCGAGGTCAGGCCAATCCCAGGATATGGAGCTCACCTGGGCAGGTACCCCACCCCCACCCCAGCCCATGGGGCTCTCGTGTTCAGGCCCCTCCCAGGATATGGGGTTCCCTGGGCAGGTTCCCCTGCAGCCCATGGGGCTCTCGTGGTCAGGCCCCTCCCAGGATACAGAGCTACCCTTACAGGTACCATGGCAGGGCTGGGAACACAGGAACCCTGCATATCGCCCTCATTGCAGAGCACTCCCAGCTCACCTGTCACTCAGATCTGACACAGAGCACCTCAGAGCAGGACTTGAACTAACAAACAGCAGCTCCGACAGGTCTGTGACCCTGGGCATCACACTGTGTGGCCTCCCTCCACCTGGTCTTCCAGAGACTTCCACTGCACCCGGGGCACCAGGCCTCTGTCTCCACCCACCAGCCACCCCTCCTCTCCCTGACTCCTGGGTTCCTCTCATTAGGAGAGGGTTTTCTTGAAGTTGTCTCCCACTCATGGGCCAGATAATATAATTAGAAAACAAGCCAGAGCTGCAGCCCCTTGTCTATCCTGACTCTCAGGAGCCCACACCTGTTCCTTGGACCTGGCCGATTCAGCAAGTTCCAGTTTCTGCAACTGTGAGCCCCTGAGGGGTGATTATTGGCTGGCCTGGGAAGCCCGACCGTGCCGGCCAGCCCTCCCCAGGTGTGCCTGGGTTCAGATCAATATAAACACCGCTCCAGGCAGCAAGAGCCCCTGCAGCTGTGCCTGACGCCATTTTCTCTGCCCTGTCAGCAGTCTTGGGGCTGGACTGGTGGGAGGGAGTGAGAGGCCACGGCTTTGTGGGTGGCCCAGTGTGAGTGGGGCTCTGCTGGACTTTCTGCAGCAGTTGCCAAGATGCCACCTGCTAAAGAAGAGGATGTGTCACCCATACCTGCCGCTGGAATTTCTCCCTGGGCAGAGGTGAGTGAGGAAGAAAGCAGTGGGGGCCGGGACAGCAGGGGTATCTCAGGCAGGGAAATGGAAAGCTTCCAGAAGAGCACCCAGGGCCAGGACCATCCTGGCTGGCCTGCAGGCACCAAGTCGGCTGGCATGCTGTCACTCATGTGGCTCCATGGCCCTTCCTCTAGGCTTTCAAGTCCTTGTACATATTCAGGTGTTTTACCTGGGAAGGGTGGGAACATTTCAGCAGCAGCTGGCCTGGGGCTCAGCCCACGTTTACTCACAGATGCCTCGGCACGGTCCCCCAGCTTTGCAATGAGGACGCTTGTTGCGTGGGGCCTGCTGGCTGAATGGGAGATGATTCCCCACCACTGACCAACTTCAGAATTGTTTACAACTGGAGCAAGTGCCCTGATACGGTTTTCCTCTGTGTAACTGGTGGGTTCTGTTTTTTTTTCTTTTTTTCGTTTTTGGTTCAAGGTAGATTTTATTCCTCTTTTTTGTATTTACAGATATAAGCATGGAAATAATTTATTCATATAAATACATGTATGTGAAGGGAAGAATATTTTTTCTGTTTTACTTTTTGTAATTTGAATTTTATTTTATTTTTTTATACAGCAGGTTCTTTTTGGTTATCTATTTTATACATATAAATGTATATATGCCAATCCCAATCTCTCAACTCCTCCCACCACCACCCCCCAACAGCTTTCCCCCCTTGGTGTCCATACGTTTGTTGTCTACATCTGTTGCTCTATTTCTGCCTGGCAAAACGGTTCATCTGTACAATTTTTCTAGGTTCCACATATATGCATTAATAGACAAGATTTGTTTTTCTCTTTCTGACTTACTTCACTCTGTATGACAGTCTCTAGATCCATCAACGTCTCTACAAATGACCCAATTTCATTCCTTTTTATGGCTTAGTAATATTCCATTTTATATATGTACCACATCTTTATGCATTCGTCTGTCTGTGGGCATTTAGGTTGCTTCCATTACCTGGATATTGTAAATAGTGATGCAATGAACATTGCGGTGAATGTCTCTTTTTGATTTATGGTTTTGTCTGGGTATATGCCCAGTAGTGGGATTGCTGTATCATATGGTAATTCTATTCTTAGTTTTATAAGAAACTCCATAATGTTCTCCACAGTGACTGTATCAATTTACATTCCCAACAATAGTGGAAGAGGGTTCCTTATCTCCACACCCTTTCCAGCATTTGTTGTTTGTAGATTTTCTGATGATGCCCATTCTAACAGGTGTGAGGTGATACACCATGGATGAGTCTATTTCGTTGAGCAAAGAGTAGGTCTTGTCTATTACATATTTGGCTTATGGAATGGTATGTGTGCTAATTTCAATCTCTGGTTTTATACAGCACCCCAACTCAACTTTCCCCTTAAGCAAGCATAAGTTTTTATCTAAATGTGAGACTCTGTTCGGTTTTGGAATTCAGTTTATGTGTAGCCAAGTTTACACTCTCTCTATTAGTGATATCTTATGATAATTCTCTTTCTCTGTGTGACCTATTTCTCTTAGAATCATCATACTTAAATCCACTCAATTTGCTGCTACAGGCCTGATGACATTGATTTCATTGCTGAGTGATATTCCGTTGTACGTAAGTAGCACAACTCCTTTATCCATTTTTTTCTTTCTGGGATATTTAATTTGTACTGGACTCAAGGTTCTTGTAAACACAGCAGCCCTAAATTTTGTGTTGGCTGTGTCTTGTTGATTTTAATTTTCCTAAGCTATAGGGCCAAAAGTGGAAGTGCCCTAGGGTCTGTAGCTTTGTTTTTCAGATGTTTCAGGATACACCATAAACATCTCCAGAGTGTCTGTTGGCAATTTACATCCCGCCCATCAGCATAACAAGGCTCCCTGTTCTCCATGGCCTGTCCTGTGTTTCTGGTTTTTACACTTTTTTCAGATGGCCCTTTTGACCAATGGGAAATGAGACTTCATTGTAGTGCGGATTTCCATTTCTCGAGTGCTTGGTTGGCCAAAAAGGGCATATGCGTTTTTTCCTGAATATATTCAGGAAAAAATGTTTACGCACTTTTGTCCAAGTGCATCACTGTCAAAGATCTGCCGCTTTTCACATGCTTTAAATGCAATTCCAATCTACCTCCTGAAATATGATTCCTGCAATTCTGCCTCGTTTTCAAGTCCTCTTTGCAGACTTACTTCCATATAATTTTGCCAATAGCTGTCATTTATAACACTGCAGGTTTGTGAATTACAGTGCCCGTGATTTCCTTTCTTAACTCGTTTCCTTGAAAACTGGCCACAGAACCGCAGGTTTGCTTCAGGCCGTAATCAGGGTCCGGCACGGCACTCTGAGACTTTGGTTCATTCCACTTCCTGGTGGGAAATTAGAGTTAAATGTGCCCCTCCAGACACCTGCCTCACTCCTAGCCCCTTGGTGATGTGTGTCCTGTGGTTTGAGGCCACATGTGCTGGGTTCCTCACCTTTGGCTGATGTGGCCCCACTGGTGTGAGGACACTCCTGCCTGGTTCCCATCCCCTTGGTGATGTGGGCCCTCCGGTGAGAGTCTGATCCTGGTTGGGTTCCTCACACTTCTGTGAGGTGGGCCCTCTTCTCTGAGGTCACTCCTGCCTGGCTGGCACACCCCGCCTTGGCGACGTCGGCCCTCTGGTGGGATTTGGTGCCTGCTGGGTGTCTCCTCCCCTCGGTAATGAGGGCCCTCTGGCGTCAGACCCTAACTCCTGGGCTCCCAATATTTTCTGATATGCGCCCTGTGGTTCGAGTACACTCCTGCCAGGTTCCCAACCCCATGGGAATGTGGGCCTTCTGCTCTGAGGTCCCAACCGTGGGTTGCTCAGTTTCATGATGAGGGCCCTCTGCTGTGAGTTCTCTCCGGCCTGGATCCCATAGCCTCGCTGCTCCTGGCCACCTGCTGGGAGGTTACAACTGCGGGATTCCTCACCTTTTTTCTTCTATGGGCCCTGTGTTTTGAGACTCCTCCTGCCTGCCTCACTCCCAGCCCCTTGGTGATGTGTGTCCTCTGGTTTGAGGCCACGTATGCTGGGTCCCTCGCCTTTCGATGATGTGGCCCCACTGGTGTGAGGACACTCCTGCCTGGTTCCTATCCCCTTGATGATGTGGGCCCTCTGGTGAGAGTCTGATCCTGGCTGGGTTCCTCACCCTTCTGTGAGGGGGGCCCTCTGCTGTGAGGTCACTCCTGCCTGGCTGGCACACCCCACCTGGGCAACATCGGCCCTCTTGTGGCAGTTGGAGCCTGCTGGGAACCTCCCCTCGGTGATGGGGGCCCTCTTGCCTCAGGCCCTAACTGCTGGGTACCCACATTTTCTGATACGTGCTAAGTGGTGCGAGGACACTCCTGCGAGGTTCCCATCCCCATGGGCATGTGGGCCTTCTGCTCTAAGGTCGCAACACCTGTGTTGTTCACCGTTTCATGATGTTGGCTCTCTGGTGTTAGTTCACCCAGGCCTAGATCCCATAGCCTCTGTGCTCTGAGCGGCCTGCTGGGAGGTTCCTACTGCTGGATTCCTTACCTTTTTTATTCTTTGGGTCCTGTGTTTTCATGCTCCTACTTCCTGACTCACTCCCAGCCCATTTGTGATGTAGGTCCTCTTGTTTAAGGCCACATGTACCAGTTTCCTCACCTTTATTGATGTGGCCCCACTGGTGTGAGGACACTCCTGCCTGGTTCCCATCCCCTTGGTGATGTGGGCCCTCTGGTGAGAGTCTGATCCTGTCTGGATTCCTCACACTTCTGTGAGGTGGGCCCTCTGCTGTGAGGTAACTCCTGCCTGGCTTGCTCCCATTGCCTTGGTGACGTCGGCCCTCTGGTGGCATTTGGAGCCTGCTGGTAGCCTCCTCTCCTCCGTGATGAGGGCCCTCTGGCGCCAGGCCATAACTGCTGGGTTCCCACATTTTCTGATACGTGCTAAGTTGTGCGAGGACACTCCTGCGAGGTTCCCATCCCCATGGGGATGTGGGCCTTCTGCTCTGAGGTCCCACTGGCTGGGTTGCTCACAGTTTCATGATGTGGGCCCTCTGCTGTGAGTTCACTGTGGCCTGGATCCCATAGACTCCATGCTCTGGGCCACCTGCTGGGAGGTTCAAACTGCTGGATTCCTCACATTTTTTATTCTGTGGGCCCTGTGTTGTTAGGCTACTCCTGCCTGCCTCACTCGGAGCACCTTGGAAATGTGGGTCCTCTGGTTTAGGCCACATGTGCTGGGTTCCTCACCTTTCTATAATGTGGCCACACTGGTGTGAGGACACTCCTGCCTTGTTCCGATCCCCTTGGTGATGTGGGCCCTCTGGTGAGAGTCTTATCCTGGCTGGGTTCCTCACCCTTCTGTGAGGTAGGCCCTCTGCTGTGAGGTCACTCCTGCCTGGCTGGCACACGTCAACGTGGCGACGTGGGCCCTCAGTTGGGAGTTGGTGCCTGCTGGGAGTCTCCTCCCCTCGGTAATGAGGGCCCTCTGGCGTCAGACCCTAACTCCTGGGCTCCCAAAATTTTCTGATGTGCGCCCTGTGGTGCGAGTACACTCCTGCCAGGATCCCAACCCCATGGGAATGTGGGCCTTCTGCTCTAAGGTCCCAACGGCTGGGTTGCTCACAGTTTCATGATGAGGGCCCTCTGTTTTGAGTTCAGTCAGGCCTGGATCCCATAGCCTCGCTGCTCCTGGCCACCTGCTGGGAGGTTCCAACTGCGGGATCCCTCACCTTTTTTACGCTATGGGCCCTCTGTTTGGAGGCTCCTCCTGCCTGCCTCACTCCCAGCCCCTTGGTGATGTGTGTCCTGTAGTTTGAGGCCACGTGTGCTGGGTCCGTCACATTTCGGTGATGTGACCACACTGGTGTGAGAACACTCCTGCCTGGTTTCCATTCCCTTGGTGATGTGGGCCCTCCGGTGAGAGTCTGATCCTCTTTGGGTTCCTCACACTTTTGTGTGGTTGGCCCTCTGCTCTGAGGTCACTCCTGCCTGGCTGGCACACCCTGCATTGGCGACGTCGGCCTTCTGGTAGCAGTTGGAGCTTGCTGGGAGCCTCCTCTCCTCAGTGATGAGGGCCCTCTGGCGTCCGGCCCTAACTGCTGGGCTCCCCACCTTTTCTGATGTGTGCCCACTGGTGCGATGACACTCCTGCTTGGTTCCCTTCCCCATGGGGATGTGGGCCTTGTGCTCTGAGGTTACAACGGCTGGGTTGCTTACAGTATCACGATGAGGGCCCTCTGTTGTGAGTTCATCACTGCCTGGATCCCATAGCCTCGGTGCTCTGGGCCGCCTGCTGGGATGTTCCAACTGCTGGATTCCTCACCTTTTTTATACAATGGGCCATGTGTTTTGAGGTTAATCCTGCCTGCCTCGCTCCGAGACCCATGGTGATGTGGGTCCTCTGGTTTGAGGCCACATGTGCTGGGTACCTCAACTTTCGATGATGTGGCCCCACGGGTGTGAGGACACTCCTGCCTGGTTCCCAGCCCCTTGCTTATGTGGGCACTCTGGTGAGAGTCTGATCTTGACTGGGTTCCTTACCCTTCTGTGAGGTGGGCCCTCTGATGTGAGGTCACTCCTGCCTGGATGGCTCATGTCGCCTTGGCGACGTAGGCCCTCTGTTGGCCACTGAAGCATGCTGGGAGCCTCCTACCCTCTTTAATAAGGGCCCTGGAAGAAACGCATATGCCCTTTTTGACCAAGTGCATCATTGTCGAGGTTCTGCCTCTTCTCCTATACTTTCAGAGGACTTCCCGTCTACCTCCTGAAATCGTATTCCTGGAATTCTGCCCCGCGTTCAAGTCCTCTTTGCAGCCTTACTTCAATATATTTTTGGACGATAGCTGTCATTTATAACTCTGCAGGTTTGTGAATTACAGTGCCCCTGAGCTCCTTTCTTCAACTCGCTTTCTTGTGAGCTGGCCGCAAAACCGCAGGATTGCTTCAGGCCCTAATCTGGTTCCGACACGGCATGCTGAGCCTTTGGCTAATTCCTCTTCCTGGTGGGAAATGAGCGTTAAATTTGTTCGTGCAGACACCTACAGCTAATCTCTCATTGGTTCTCCCTATTCCTGTTCATCTTGCGCAGAAATTCCAAACTGTGCCAAACAGGAGGTTAAAGGCACTGACTCTCCAAGTGGGGAGAGTGTTAGTAAAGCGTCTGGAATGGTAAAACCGAGTACGAGGGGACGAAAACTGAGACGCATTTAAAAAGTTTTCCCGGTGACACGGTGGACCATATTCTGGGTTGCCCATGCATGTTTTACCTGAAGGAAGAATCCCTTCAACCTGGAGAGTTGGGACCCATGGAATGGGTACCACGCAGTATGACTTCAAAGGGTTGCCTTTGCTCACCGAACGTCACCAATGCTATCAGCCCGAAGTGTCCAGCCTTATGTCTCACTCAGCTCGGGGTGTAGATGTGGTAAATCCACGTTGCATCACAAGCCCTGAATGAATTATTTAAGAATTGCTCTCTATTTCACTGTCATTGTGTTTTGTTTTTGTAATTTATTTTGATAATGGGATTTATCGGATTTTCACTGCTGCGTTTATGCCGCTGTACACATGCTTGATTCTCTTATGGAGACATATAAATCCATGGGTTTTCAGATTCTTACTAGTCAGGTATATTCCTAGGCATTGAATATGGGGTGTTGAGTCCATTTCGTGGAGCAAGGAGTAGGTCCTGACTATTACATATTTGCTTATGGAAAGGTATCTGTGCTAATTTCAATCTCTGGTTTTATGCAGCACCACAACTCACCTTTCCCCTTAAGCAAGCATAAGTTGGTTTTCTAAATTTGAGACCCTTTTCTGTTTTGTAATTGAGTTCATGTGCAGCCATGTTTGCATTCCGTGTATTTGAGATATCTTATGGTGTTTCTTTTTCTGTGTGACTTAGTTAACTTAGAATGATCGTACCTGAATCCACTCATTATGCCGCGACGGGCCTCACGACATAGATTTCATTGCTGAGTGATATTCCATTGTACGTACGTACAACAACTTCTTTATCCATTTTTTGCTTTCTGGGATATTTCACTTGTACCGTAAATGAGGTTCTTGTAAGCAGAGCCGTCCAAAATTTATGGGTGGCTGTGTCTTTTTGATTTTAATTTCCCTAAGCTATAGAACCATAAGTTGAAGTGCCGTAGGCTCCGTTGCTTAGTTTTTTAGGTGTTTGAGGAAACACCATACACTTCTCCAGAGTGGCTGTTGGCAAGTTACATCCCGCCCATCAGCATAACAAGGCTCCCTGTTCTCCATGGCCTGTCCTGCCTTTCTGGATTTTTCACTTTTTTCAGATGTCCCTTTTGACAGGGGGGCAGTGAGACTTCATTGTAATGCAGATTTCTTTACAGGCTTGCTTGTTTGGCCAAAAAGGGCGTATGTGTTTTTTCTTGAATATATTCAGGAAAAAACGCATACGCCCTTTTTGACCAAGTGCATCATTGTCGACTTTCTGTCTCTTTCCTTATGCTTTAAATGCAATTCCAGTCTGCCCCTGAACTCGTTTTCCTGCAATTCTGCCCCGCTTTCAAGTCCTCTACGCAGCCTTACTTCAATACATTTTTGGACAATAGCTGACATTTATAACTCTGCAGGTTTGTGAATGACAGTGCGCCTGAGCTCCTTTCTTCTACTCGCTTTCTTGTGAGCTGGCCGCAAACCCGCAGGATTGCTTCATGCCCTAATCTGGTTCCGGCACAGCATGCTGATCCTTTGGTAAATTCCTCTTCCTGGTGGGAAATGAGTGTTATATTTGAACGTGCAGACACCTAGAGCTAGTCTCTCATTGGTTCTCCCTATTCTTGTTCATCTTGCGCAGAAATTGCAAACTGTGCCAAACAGGAGGTTAAAGGCACTGACTCTCTAAGTGGGGAGAGTATTAGTAAAGGGTCTTCAATCGTGAACCCGAGTAAAAGGGGACGAAAACTGAGATGCATTTGAAAAGGTTTCCCGGTCACACAGTGCACCATACTGTGGGTTTCCCATGCATGTTTTAGCTGAAGGAAGAATCCCTTAAACCTGGAGAGTTGGGACCCATGGAATGGGTACCATGCAGTATGACTTCAAAGGGCCTGCATTTTCTCAACGAACCTCACCAATGCTATCAGGCTGAAGTGTACAGCCTTATGTCTCACTCAGCTCTGGTTGTAGATGTGGTAAATCCAGGTTGCATCACAAGCCCTGAATGAATTATTTAAGAATTGCTCTCTATTTCACTGTCATTGTGTTTGTTTTTGTAATTCATTTTGATAATGGGATTTATCGGATTTTCTCTGCTGCATTCATGCCGCTGTACACACACTTGAGTCTCTTATGGAGACATATAAATCCATGGGTTTGAAGATACTTACTAGTCAGGTGTATTCCTAGGCGTTGAATATGGGGTGTTTAGTCCATTTCGTTGAGCAAGGGCTAGGTCTTGACTATTACATATTTGGCTTATGGAAAGGTATCTGTGCTAATTTCTATCTCTGGTTTTATGCAGCACCCCAACTCACTTTTCCCCTTAAGCAAGCATAAGGTGGTTTTCTAAATTTGAGACCCTGTTGTGTTTTGTAATTCAGTTCATGTGTAGCCAAGTTTACATTCCGTGTATTAGTGATATCTTATGATGTTTCATTTTCTGTGTGACTTATTTCACTTAGAATCATCGTACCTGAATCCACTCATTATGCCACGATGGGCCTGATGACATAGATTTCATTGCTGAGTGATATTCCATTGAATGTGTGTACCACAACTTCTTTATCCATTTTTCACATTCTGGGATATTTAACTTGTACCGTAGACGAGATTCCTGTAAACAGAGCCGTCTGAAACTTTGGGGTGGCTGTCTGTTTTTGATTTTAATTTCCGTGATCTATAAGACCATAAGTGGAAGTGCCGTAGTCTCCGTTGCTTTGTTTCTTAGGTGTTTCAGGAAACACCATACACTTCTCCAGAGTGGCTGTTGGCAATTTACATCCCGCCCATCAGCATAACAAGGCTCCCTGTTCTCCATGGCCTGTGCTGTCTTTCTGGATTTTACACTTTTTTCAGATGGCCCTTTTGACCTGGGGGCAGTGAGACTTCTTTGTAGTGCAGATTTCTTTAACATGCTGGCTTGGTTGGCCAAAAAGGGCGTATGCGTTTTTTCCTGAATATATTCAGGAAAAAACGCATACGCCCTTTTTGGCCAAGTGCATGATTGTCGACGTTCTGCCTCTTTTCCTATGCTTTAAATGCAATTCCAGTCTACCCCCTGAAATCGTTTTCCTGCAATTCTGCCCCGCTTTCCAGTCCTCTTCGCAGCCTTCCTTCAATATATTTTTGGACGATAGCTGTCATTTATAACTCTGCATGTTTGTGAATTACAGTGCCCCTGAGCTCCTTTCTTCAACTCGCTTTCTTGTGAGCTGGCCGCAAACCCGCAGGAATGCTTCAGGCCCTAATCTGGTTCCGGCACGGCATGCTGAGCCTTTGGTTAATTCCTCTTCCTGGTGGGAAATGAGCGTTCCATTTGCCCGTCCAGACACCTACAGCTAGTCTCTCATTGGTTCTCCCTATTCCTGTTCATCTTGCGCAGAAATTGCAAACTGTGCCAAACAGGAGGTTAAAGGCACTGACTCTCCAAGTGGGGAGAGTGTTAGTAAACGGTCTGGAATGGTGAACCCGAGTAAAAGGGGACGAAAACTGAGATGCATTTGAAAACGTTTCCCGGTCACACAGTGCACTGTACTGTGGGTTTCCCATGCATGTTTAAGCTGAAGGAAGAATCCCTTAAACCTGGAGAGTTGGGACCCATGGAATGGGTACCATGCAGTATGACTTCAAAGGGTCTGCATTTGCTCATCGAACCTCACCAATGCTATCAGCCCGAAGTGTCCAGCCTTATATCTCACTCAGCTCTGGGTGTAGATGTGGTAAATCCAGGTTGCATCACAAGCCCTGAATGAATTATTTAAGAATTGCTCTCTATTTCACTGTCATTGTGTTTGTTTTTGTAATTCATTTTGATAATGGGTTTTATCGGATTTTCTCTGCTGCATTCATGCCGCTGTACACACACTTGAGTCTCTTACGGAGACATATAAATCTATGGGTTTGAAGGTTCTTACTAGTCATGTGTAATCCTAGGCGTTGAATATGGGGTGTTTAGTCCATTTCGTTGAGCAAGGGCTAGGTCTTGACTATTACATATTTGGCTTATGGAAAGGTATCTGTGCTAATTTCTATCTCTGATTTTATGCAGCACCACAACTCACCTTTCCCCTTAAGCAAGCATAAGTTGGTTTTCTAAATTTGAGACCCTGCTCTGTTTTGTAATTCAGTTCATGTGTAGCCAAGTTTACATTCCGTGTATTAGTGATATCTTATGATGTTTCATTTTCTGTGTGACTTATTTCACTTAGAATCATCGTACCTGAATCCACTCATTATGCCGCGACGGGCCTGATGACATAGATTTCATTGGTGAGTGATATTCCTTTGTACGTACGTACCACACTTCTTTATCCATTTTTCGCTTTCTGGGATATTTAACTTGTACCGTAGACGAGGTTCTTGTAAACAGAGCCGTAAACAGAAACTTTGCGGTGGCTGTGTGTTTTTGATTTTAATTTCCCTAAGCTATAGGAAAAAAAGTGGTAATGCCGTAGGCTCCATTGCTTTGTTTTTTAGGTTTTTGAGGAAACACCATACACATCTCCAGAGTGGCTGTTGGCAATTTACATCCCGCCCATCAGCATAACAAGGCTCCCTGTTCTCCATGGCCTGTGCTGCCTTTCTGGATTTTACACTTTTTTCAGATGGCCCTTTTGAACGGGGGGCAGTGAGACTTCATTGTAGTGCAGATTTCTTTAACATGCTTGCTTGGTTGGCCAAAAAGGGCGTATGCGTTTTTTCCTGAATATATTCAGGAAAAAACGCATACGCCCTTTTTGGCCAAGTGCATCATTGTCGACGTTCTGCCTCATTTCCTATGCTTTAAATGCAATTCCAGTCTACCCCCTGAAATCGTTTTCTTGCAATTCTGCCCCGCTTTCAAGTCCTCTTCGCAGCCTTCCTTCAGTATATTTTTGGGTGATAGCTGTCATTTATAACTCTGCAGGTTTGTGAATTACAGTGTCCCTGAGCTCCTTTCTTCAACTCGCTTTCTTGTGAGCTGGCCGCAAACCCGCAGGATTGCTTCAGGCCCTAATCTGGTTCCGGCACGGCATGCTGAGCCTTTGGTTAATTCCTCTTCCTGGTGGGAAATGAGCGTTAAATTTGCCCGTGCAGACACCTTCACACGAGTCTTCATGGTGCCACTTTGCCCCGGTTATCTCGATGGAGGTTGGAGTTGGAGGGCCTCCTCGCTCAAGGTCAGTGTGCCCATGGAGCCAACCCTGCAACTTCAGGGCATGGTTGGGTGTTAGGATCACCACGTGGGGTCCTTTTCCCTTCGGAGGGAGGTGGCCTTTTGGGCTGCTGATTTCCAGGTTTTCAGATACTGCCAGTATCTTGGCCAGATGTGGCGGTGGGCCAAGCCCCTTGGTGACCGTAGTTTATCCTACCTGGATCGCATTCTTGAATTGTTCCATTTCAAGTGGTCCCAGGTTTTGCACTAATACTCCAATGGCGATTCACCGTTCACCAGGAATGTAAAGGTCAAAGGGTTTAGCTAAATTAGGGAGTTCCAGGGCAAGGGTCTGAATTGACTGCTCTTTCCATTCTTGAAAGGCCACTTCTGCATTCTATTCAAAAGGATCATCATCTTTTCCTTTCAGTGTTTCATATAGAGGCCCAGCTAGTAGACTGTAGTTAGGGATCCAGAAGCAGCAAACCCTGGCCTCCCCAGGAACCCCTAAGCTGTCTTCTAGTTTCAGAAATGGGTAAGGCTGTAAATTGTTTCTTCCCTTTCCTGGGATGGGCTTCTCCGACCTTCTGTGAGAATGAAGCCCAGGCAGGTCACCGTAGTCTGTGATATTTGAGCTTTGTCTTGGACAACTTGTATCCTTTATTGGCTTGGTAGTTCAGAGGTCTCCTTAGTAGGGCTGGCGATCAGAATGTCGTCTGCATATTGAAGGAGTGTTTCCTTTTCCAGAGGTAGAACTTTTAGTTCTTTAGCTGAGCTTTCCCCAAAGATGGTGTGGGAATTTTTGAACCCTTGGGGCAACACGGCCCGGAAGTATTGTTTTAGTTGTATGTTGAGTCCTGCCACTCACAAGCCAAAATTTCTTGTGACTCTGGGACTAATAGAATACAAAAGAAGGCATCATTGAAGACTAATACAGAGTACCATGTCCTGGTGGTTGGTAGAATGACCAGCAGGGTGTAGGATTTAGGAACTACTGGAGGTATATCCTCGGTGGCTTCACTGACTGTCCTGACATCCTTTACCAGGACTCCAGCAGCCCATGGGGCTCTCGAGGTCAGGCCAATCCCAGGATATGGAGCTCACCTGGGCAGGTACCCCACCCCCACCCCAGCCCACGGGGCTCTCGTGTTCAGGCCCCTCCCAGGATATGGGGTTCCCTGGGCAGGTTCCCCTGCAGCCCATGGGGCTCTCGTGGTCAGGCCCCTCCCAGGATACAGAGCTACCCTTACAGGTACCATGGCAGGGCTGGGAACACAGGAACCCTGCATATCGCCCTCATTGCAGAGCACTCCCAGCTCACCTGTCACTCAGATCTGACACAGAGCACCTCAGAGCAGGACTTGAACTAACAAACAGCAGCTCCGACAGGTCTGTGACCCTGGGCATCACACTGTGTGGCCTCCCTCCACCTGGTCTTCCAGAGACTTCCACTGCACCCGGGGCACCAGGCCTCTGTCTCCACCCACCAGCCACCCCTCCTCTCCCTGACTCCTGGGTTCCTTTCATTAGGAGAGGGTTTTCTTGAAGTTGTCTCCCACTCATGGGCCAGATAATATAATTAGAAAACAAGCCAGAGCTGCAGCCCCTTGTCTATCCTGACTCTCAGGAGCCCACACCTGTTCCTTGGACCTGGCCGATTCAGCAAGTTCCAGTTTCTGCAACTGTGAGCCCCTGAGGAGTGATTATTGGCTGGCCTGGGAAGCCCGACTGTGCCGGCCAGCCCTCCCCAGGTGTGCCTGGGTTCAGATCAATATAAACACCGCTCCAGGCAGCAAGAGCCCCTGCAGCTGTGCCTGACGCCATTTTCTCTGCCCTGTCAGCAGTCTTGGGGCTGGACTGGTGGGAGGGAGTGAGAGGCCACGGCTTTGTGGGTGGCCCAGTGTGAGTGGGGCTCTGCTGGACTTTCTGCAGCAGTTGCCAAGATGCCACCTGCTAAAGAAGAGGATGTGTCACCCATACCTGCCGCTGGAATTTCTCCCTGGGCAGAGGTGAGTGAGGAAGAAAGCAGTGGGGGCCGGGACAGCAGGGGTATCTCAGGCAGGGAAATGGAAAGCTTCCAGAAGAGCACCCAGGGCCAGGACCATCCTGGCTGGCCTGCAGACACCAAGTCGGCTGGCATGCTGTCACTCATGTGGCTCCATGGCCCTTCCTCTAGGCTTTCAAGTCCTTGTACATATTCAGGTGTTTTACCTGGGAAGGGTGGGAACATTTCAGCAGCAGCTGGCCTGGGGCTCAGCCCACGTTTACTCACAGATGCCTCGGCACGGTCCCCCAGCTTTGCAATGAGGACGCTTGTTGCGTGGGGCCTGCTGGCTGAATGGGAGATGATTCCCCACCACTGACCAACTTCAGAATTTTTTACAACTGGAGCAAGTGCCCTGATACGGTTTTCCTCTGTGTAACTGGTGGGTTCTGTTTTTTTTTCTTTTTTTCGTTTTTGGTTCAAGGTAGATTTTATTCCTCTTTTTTGTATTTACAGATATAAGCATGGAAATAATTTATTCATATAAATACATGTATGTGAAGGGAAGAATATTTTTTCTGTTTTACTTTTTGTAATTTGAATTTTATTTTATTTTTTTATACAGCAGGTTCTTTTTGGTTATCTATTTTATACATATAAATGTATACATGCCAATCCCAATCTCTCAACTCCTCCCACCACCACCCCCCAACAGCTTTCCCCCCTTGGTGTCCATACGTTTGTTGTCTACATCTGTTGCTCTATTTCTGCCTGGCAAAACGGTTCATCTGTACAATTTTTCTAGGTTCCACATATATGCATTAATAGACAAGATTTGTTTTTCTCTTTCTGACTTACTTCACTCTGTATGACAGTCTCTAGATCCATCAACGTCTCTACAAATGACCCAATTTCATTCCTTTTTATGGCTTAGTAATATTCCATTTTATATATGTACCACATCTTTATGCATTCGTCTGTCTGTGGGCATTTAGGTTGCTTCCATTACCTGGATATTGTAAATAGTGATGCAATGAACATTGCGGTGAATGTCTCTTTTTGATTTATGGTTTTGTCTGGGTATATGCCCAGTAGTGGGATTGCTGTATCATATGGTAATTCTATTCTTAGTTTTATAAGAAACTCCATAATGTTCTCCACAGTGACTGTATCAATTTACATTCCCAACAATAGTGGAAGAGGGTTCCTTATCTCCACACCCTTTCCAGCATTTGTTGTTTGTAGATTTTCTGATGATGCCCATTCTAACAGGTGTGAGGTGATACACCATGGATGAGTCTATTTCGTTGAGCAAAGAGTAGGTCTTGTCTATTACATATTTGGCTTATGGAATGGTATGTGTGCTAATTTCAATCTCTGGTTTTATACAGCACCCCAACTCAACTTTCCCCTTAAGCAAGCATAAGTTTTTATCTAAATGTGAGACTCTGTTCGGTTTTGGAATTCAGTTTATGTGTAGCCAAGTTTACACTCTCTCTATTAGTGATATCTTATGATAATTCTCTTTCTCTGTGTGACCTATTTCTCTTAGAATCATCATACTTAAATCCACTCAATTTGCTGCTACAGGCCTGATGACATTGATTTCATTGCTGAGTGATATTCCGTTGTACGTAAGTAGCACAACTCCTTTATCCATTTTTTTCTTTCTGGGATATTTAATTTGTACTGGACTCAAGGTTCTTGTAAACACAGCAGCCCTAAATTTGGTGTTGGCTGTGTCTTGTTGATTTTAATTTTCCTAAGCTATAGGGCCAAAAGTGGAAGTGCCCTAGGGTCTGTAGCTTTGTTTTTCAGATGTTTCAGGATACACCATAAACATCTCCAGAGTGTCTGTTGGCAATTTACATCCCGCCCATCAGCATAACAAGGCTCCCTGTTCTCCATGGCCTGTCCTGTGTTTCTGGTTTTTACACTTTTTTCAGATGGCCCTTTTGACGAATGGGAAATGAGACTTCATTGTAGGGCGGATTTCCATTTCTCGAGTGCTTGGTTGGCCAAAAAGGGCATATGTGTTTTTTCCTGAATATATTCAGGAAAAAATGTTTACGCACTTTTGTCCAAGTGCATCACTGTCAAAGATCTGCCGCTTTTCACATGCTTTAAATGCAATTCCAATCTACCTCCTGAAATATGATTCCTGCAATTCTGCCTCGTTTTCAAGTCCTCTTTGCAGACTTACTTCCATATAATTTTGCCAATAGCTGTCATTTATAACACTGCAGGTTTGTGAATTACAGTGCCCGTGATTTCCTTTCTTAACTCGTTTCCTTGAAAACTGGCCACAGAACCGCAGGTTTGCTTCAGGCCGTAATCAGGGTCCGGCACGGCACTCTGAGACTTTGGTTCATTCCACTTCCTGGTGGGAAATTAGAGTTAAATGTGCCCCTCCAGACACCTGCCTCACTCCTAGCCCCTTGGTGATGTGTGTCCTGTGGTTTGAGGCCACATGTGCTGGGTTCCTCACCTTTGGCTGATGTGGCCCCACTGGTGTGAGGACACTCCTGCCTGGTTCCCATCCCCTTGGTGATGTGGGCCCTCCGGTGAGAGTCTGATCCTGGTTGGGTTCCTCACACTTCTGTGAGGTGGGCCCTCTTCTCTGAGGTCACTCCTGCCTGGCTGGCACACCCCGCCTTGGCGACGTCGGCCCTCTGGTGGGATTTGGTGCCTGCTGGGTGTCTCCTCCCCTCGGTAATGAGGGCCCTCTGGCGTCAGACCCTAACTCCTGGGCTCCCAATATTTTCTGATATGCGCCCTGTGGTTCGAGTACACTCCTGCCAGGTTCCCAACCCCATGGGAATGTGGGCCTTCTGCTCTGAGGTCCCAACCGTGGGTTGCTCAGTTTCATGATGAGGGCCCTCTGCTGTGAGTTCTCTCCGGCCTGGATCCCATAGCCTCGCTGCTCCTGGCCACCTGCTGGGAGGTTACAACTGCGGGATTCCTCACCTTTTTTCTTCTATGGGCCCTGTGTTTTGAGACTCCTCCTGTCTGCCTCACTCCCAACCCCTTGGTGATGTGTGTCCTCTGGTTTGAGGCCACGTATGCTGGGTCCCTCGCCTTTCGATGATGTGGCCCCACTGGTGTGAGGACACTCCTGCCTGGTTCCTATCCCCTTGATGATGTGGGCCCTCTGGTGAGAGTCTGATCCTGGCTGGGTTCCTCACCCTTCTGTGGGGTGGGCCCTCTGCTGTGAGGTCACTCCTGCCTGGCTGGCACACCCCACCTGGGCAACATCGGCCCTCTTGTGGCAGTTGGAGCCTGCTGGGAACCTCCCCTCGGTGATGGGGGCCCTCTTGCCTCAGGCCCTAACTGCTGGGTACCCACATTTTCTGATACGTGCTAAGTGGTGCGAGGACACTCCTGCGAGGTTCCCATCCCCATGGGCATGTGGGCCTTCTGCTCTAAGGTCCCAACACCTGTGTTGTTCACCGTTTCATGATGTTGGCTCTCTGGTGTTAGTTCACCCAGGCCTAGATCCCATAGCCTCTGTGCTCTGAGCGGCCTGCTGGGAGGTTCCTACTGCTGGATTCCTTACCTTTTTTATTCTTTGGGTCCTGTGTTTTCATGCTCCTACTTCCCGACTCACTCCCAGCCCATTTGTGATGTAGGTCCTCTTGTTTAAGGCCACATGTACCAGTTTCCTCACCTTTATTGATGTGGCCCCACTGGTGTGAGGACACTCCTGCCTGGTTCCCATCCCCTTGGTGATGTGGGCCCTCTGGTGAGAGTCTGATCCTGTCTGGATTCCTCACACTTCTGTGAGGTGGGCCCTCTGCTGTGAGGTAACTCCTGCCTGGCTTGCTCCCATTGCCTTGGTGACGTCGGCCCTCTGGTGGCATTTGGAGCCTGCTGGTAGCCTCCTCTCCTCCGTGATGAGGGCCCTCTGGCGCCAGGCCATAACTGCTGGGTTCCCACATTTTCTGATACGTGCTAAGTTGTGCGAGGACACTCCTGCGAGGTTCCCATCCCCATGGGGATGTGGGCCTTCTGCTCTGAGGTCCCACTGGCTGGGTTGCTCACAGATTCATGATGTGGGCCCTCTGCTGTGAGTTCACTGTGGCCTGGATCCCATAGACTCCATGCTCTGGGCCACCTGCTGGGAGGTTCAAACTGCTGGATTCCTCACATTTTTTATTCTGTGGGCCCTGTGTTGTTAGGCTACTCCTGCCTGCCTCACTCGGAGCACCTTGGAAATGTGGGTCCTCTGGTTTAGGCCACATGTGCTGGGTTCCTCACCTTTCTATAATGTGGCCACACTGGTGTGAGGACACTCCTGCCTTGTTCCGATCCCCTTGGTGATGTGGGCCCTCTGGTGAGAGTCTTATCCTGGCTGGGTTCCTCACCCTTCTGTGAGGTAGGCCCTCTGCTGTGAGGTCACTCCTGCCTGGCTGGCACACGTCAACGTGGCGACGTGGGCCCTCATTTGGGAGTTGGTGCCTGCTGGGAGTCTCCTCCCCTCGGTAATGAGGGCCCTCTGGCGTCAGACCCTAACTCCTGGGCTCCCAAAATTTTCTGATGTGCGCCCTGTGGTGCGAGTACACTCCTGCCAGGATCCCAACCCCATGGGAATGTGGGCCTTCTGCTCTAAGGTCCCAACGGCTGGGTTGCTCACAGTTTCATGATGAGGGCCCTCTGTTTTGAGTTCAGTCAGGCCTGGATCCCATAGCCTCGCTGCTCCTGGCCACCTGCTGGGAGGTTCCAACTGCGGGATCCCTCACCTTTTTTACGCTATGGGCCCTCTGTTTGGAGGCTCCTCCTGCCTGCCTCACTCCCAGCCCCTTGGTGATGTGTGTCCTGTAGTTTGAGGCCACGTGTGCTGGGTCCGTCACATTTCGGTGATGTGACCACACTGGTGTGAGAACACTCCTGCCTGGTTTCCATTCCCTTGGTGATGTGGGCCCTCCGGTGAGAGTCTGATCCTCTTTGGGTTCCTCACACTTTTGTGTGGTTGGCCCTCTGCTCTGAGGTCACTCCTGCCTGGCTGGCACACCCTGCATTGGCGACATCGGCCTTCTGGTAGCAGTTGGAGCTTGCTGGGAGCCTCCTCTCCTCAGTGATGAGGGCCCTCTGGCGTCCGGCCCTAACTGCTGGGCTCCCCACCTTTTCTGATGTGTGCCCACTGGTGCGATGACACTCCTGCTTGGTTCCCTTCCCCATGGGGATGTGGGCCTTGTGCTCTGAGGTTACAACGGCTGGGTTGCTTACAGTATCACGATGAGGGCCCTCTGTTGTGAGTTCATCACTGCCTGGATCCCATAGCCTCGGTGCTCTGGGCCGCCTGCTGGGATGCTCCAACTGCTGGATTCCTCACCTTTTTTATACAATGGGCCATGTGTTTTGAGGTTAATCCTGCCTGCCTCGCTCCGAGACCCATGGTGATGTGGGTCCTCTGGTTTGAGGCCACATGTGCTGGGTACCTCAACTTTCGATGATGTGGCCCCACGGGTGTGAGGACACTCCTGCCTGGTTCCCAGCCCCTTGCTTATGTGGGCACTCTGGTGAGAGTCTGATCTTGACTGGGTTCCTTACCCTTCTGTGAGGTGGGCCCTCTGATGTGAGGTCACTCCTGCCTGGATGGCTCATGTCGCCTTGGCGACGTAGGCCCTCTGTTGGCCACTGAAGCATGCTGGGAGCCTCCTACCCTCTTTAATAAGGGCCCTGGAAGAAACGCATATGCCCTTTTTGACCAAGTGCATCATTGTCGAGGTTCTGCCTCTTCTCCTATACTTTCAGAGGACTTCCCGTCTACCTCCTGAAATCGTATTCCTGGAATTCTGCCCCGCGTTCAAGTCCTCTTTGCAGCCTTACTTCAATATATTTTTGGACGATAGCTGTCATTTATAACTCTGCAGGTTTGTGAATTACAGTGCCCCTGAGCTCCTTTCTTCAACTCGCTTTCTTGTGAGCTGGCCGCAAAACCGCAGGATTGCTTCAGGCCCTAATCTGGTTCCGACACGGCATGCTGAGCCTTTGGCTAATTCCTCTTCCTGGTGGGAAATGAGCGTTAAATTTGTTCGTGCAGACACCTACAGCTAATCTCTCATTGGTTCTCCCTATTCCTGTTCATCTTGCGCAGAAATTCCAAACTGTGCCAAACAGGAGGTTAAAGGCACTGACTCTCCAAGTGGGGAGAGTGTTAGTAAAGCGTCTGGAATGGTAAAACCGAGTACGAGGGGACGAAAACTGAGACGCATTTAAAAAGTTTTCCCGGTGACACGGTGGACCATATTCTGGGTTGCCCATGCATGTTTTACCTGAAGGAAGAATCCCTTCAACCTGGAGAGTTGGGACCCATGGAATGGGTACCACGCAGTATGACTTCAAAGGGTTGCCTTTGCTCACCGAACGTCACCAATGCTATCAGCCCGAAGTGTCCAGCCTTATGTCTCACTCAGCTCGGGGTGTAGATGTGGTAAATCCACGTTGCATCACAAGCCCTGAATGAATTATTTAAGAATTGCTCTCTATTTCACTGTCATTGTGTTTTGTTTTTGTAATTTATTTTGATAATGGGATTTATCGGATTTTCACTGCTGCATTCATGCCGCTGTACACACACTTGAGTCTCTTATGGAGACATATAAATCCATGGGTTTGAAGATACTTACTAGTCAGGTGTATTCCTAGGCGTTGAATATGGGGTGTTTAGTCCATTTCGTTGAGCAAGGGCTAGGTCTTGACTATTACATATTTGGCTTATGGAAAGGTATCTGTGCTAATTTCTATCTCTGGTTTTATGCAGCACCCCAACTCACTTTTCCCCTTAAGCAAGCATAAGGTGGTTTTCTAAATTTGAGACCCTGTTCTGTTTTGTAATTCAGTTCATGTGTAGCCAAGTTTACATTCCGTGTATTAGTGATATCTTATGATGTTTCATTTTCTGTGTGACTTATTTCACTTAGAATCATCGTACCTGAATCCACTCATTATGCCACGATGGGCCTGATGACATAGATTTCATTGCTGAGTGATATTCCATTGAATGTGTGTACCACAACTTCTTTATCCATTTTTCACATTCTGGGATATTTAACTTGTACCGTAGACGAGATTCCTGTAAACAGAGCCGTCTGAAACTTTGGGGTGGCTGTCTGTTTTTGATTTTAATTTCCGTGATCTATAAGACCATAAGTGGAAGTGCCGTAGTCTCCGTTGCTTTGTTTCTTAGGTGTTTCAGGAAACACCATACACTTCTCCAGAGTGGCTGTTGGCAATTTACATCCCGCCCATCAGCATAACAAGGCTCCCTGTTCTCCATGGCCTGTGCTGTCTTTCTGGATTTTACACTTTTTTCAGATGGCCCTTTTGACCTGGGGGCAGTGAGACTTCTTTGTAGTGCAGATTTCTTTAACATGCTGGCTTGGTTGGCCAAAAAGGGCGTATGCGTTTTTTCCTGAATATATTCAGGAAAAAACGCATACGCCCTTTTTGGCCAAGTGCATCATTGTCGACGTTCTGCCTCTTTTCCTATGCTTTAAATGCAATTCCAGTCTACCCCCTGAAATCGTTTTCCTGCAATTCTGCCCCGCTTTCCAGTCCTCTTCGCAGCCTTCCTTCAATATATTTTTGGACGATAGCTGTCATTTATAACTCTGCATGTTTGTGAATTACAGTGCCCCTGAGCTCCTTTCTTCAACTCGCTTTCTTGTGAGCTGGCCGCAAACCCGCAGGAATGCTTCAGGCCCTAATCTGGTTCCGGCACGGCATGCTGAGCCTTTGGTTAATTCCTCTTCCTGGTGGGAAATGAGCGTTCCATTTGCCCGTCCAGACACCTACAGCTAGTCTCTCATTGGTTCTCCCTATTCCTGTTCATCTTGCGCAGAAATTGCAAACTGTGCCAAACAGGAGGTTAAAGGCACTGACTCTCCAAGTGGGGAGAGTGTTAGTAAACGGTCTGGAATGGTGAACCCGAGTAAAAGGGGACGAAAACTGAGATGCATTTGAAAACGTTTCCCGGTCACACAGTGCACTGTACTGTGGGTTTCCCATGCATGTTTTAGCTGAAGGAAGAATCCCTTAAACCTGGAGAGTTGGGACCCATGGAATGGGTACCATGCAGTATGACTTCAAAGGGTCTGCATTTGCTCATCGAACCTCACCAATGCTATCAGCCCGAAGTGTCCAGCCTTATGTCTCACTCAGCTCTGGGTGTAGATGTGGTAAATCCAGGTTGCATCACAAGCCCTGAATGAATTATTTAAGAATTGCTCTCTATTTCACTGTCATTGTGTTTGTTTTTGTAATTCATTTTGATAATGGGTTTTATCGGATTTTCTCTGCTGCATTCATGCCGCTGTACACACACTTGAGTCTCTTACGGAGACATATAAATCCATGGGTTTGAAGGTTCTTACTAGTCATGTGTAATCCTAGGCGTTGAATATGGGGTGTTTAGTCCATTTCGTTGAGCAAGGGCTAGGTCTTGACTATTACATATTTGGCTTATGGAAAGGTATCTGTGCTAATTTCTATCTCTGGTTTTATGCAGCACCACAACTCACCTTTCCCCTTAAGCAAGCATAAGTTGGTTTTCTAAATTTGAGACCCTGCTCTGTTTTGTAATTCAGTTCATGTGTAGCCAAGTTTACATTCCGTGTATTAGTGATATCTTATGATGTTTCATTTTCTGTGTGACTTATTTCACTTAGAATCATCGTACCTGAATCCACTCATTATGCCGCGACGGGCCTGATGACATAGATTTCATTGGTGAGTGATATTCCTTTGTACGTACGTACCACACTTCTTTATCCATTTTTCGCTTTCTGGGATATTTAACTTGTACCGTAGACGAGGTTCTTGTAAACAGAGCCGTAAACAGAAACTTTGCGGTGGCTGTGTGTTTTTGATTTTAATTTCCCTAAGCTATAGGAAAAAAAGTGGTAATGCCGTAGGCTCCATTGCTTTGTTTTTTAGGTTTTTGAGGAAACACCATACACATCTCCAGAGTGGCTGTTGGCAATTTACATCCCGCCCATCAGCATAACAAGGCTCCCTGTTCTCCATGGCCTGTGCTGCCTTTCTGGATTTTACACTTTTTTCAGATGGCCCTTTTGAACGGGGGGCAGTGAGACTTCATTGTAGTGCAGATTTCTTTAACATGCTTGCTTGGTTGGCCAAAAAGGGCGTATGCGTTTTTTCCTGAATTTTCAGGAAATTCCTGAATATTCAGGAAAAAACGCATACGCCCTTTTTGGCCAAGTGCATCATTGTCGACGTTCTGCCTCATTTCCTATGCTTTAAATGCAATTCCAGTCTACCCCCTGAAATCGTTTTCTTGCAATTCTGCCCCGCTTTCAAGTCCTCTTCGCAGCCTTCCTTCAGTATATTTTTGGGTGATAGCTGTCATTTATAACTCTGCAGGTTTGTGAATTACAGTGTCCCTGAGCTCCTTTCTTCAACTCGCTTTCTTGTGAGCTGGCCGCAAACCCGCAGGATTGCTTCAGGCCCTAATCTGGTTCCGGCACGGCATGCTGAGCCTTTGGTTAATTCCTCTTCCTGGTGGGAAATGAGCGTTAAATTTGCCCGTGCAGACACCTTCACACGAGTCTTCATGGTGCCACTTTGCCCCGGTTATCTCGATGGAGGTTGGAGTTGGAGGGCCTCCTCGCTCAAGGTCAGTGTGCCCATGGAGCCAACCCTGCAACTTCAGGGCATGGTTGGGTGTTAGGATCACCACGTGGGGTCCTTTTCCCTTCGGAGGGAGGTGGCCTTTTGGGCTGCTGATTTCCAGGTTTTCAGATACTGCCAGTATCTTGGCCAGATGTGGCGGTGGGCCAAGCCCCTTGGTGACCGTAGTTTATCCTACCTGGATCGCATTCTTGAATTGTTCCATTTCAAGTGGTCCCAGGTTTTGCACTAATACTCCAATGGCGATTCACCGTTCACCAGGAATGTAAAGGTCAAAGGGTTTAGCTAAATTAGGGAGTTCCAGGGCAAGGGTCTGAATTGACTGCTCTTTCCATTCTTGAAAGGCCACTTCTGCATTCTATTCAAAAGGATCATCATCTTTTCCTTTCAGTGTTTCATATAGAGGCCCAGCTAGTAGACTGTAGTTAGGGATCCAGAAGCAGCAAACCCTGGCCTCCCCAGGAACCCCTAAGCTGTCTTCTAGTTTCAGAAATGGGTAAGGCTGTAAATTGTTTCTTCCCTTTCCTGGGATGGGCTTCTCCGACCTTCTGTGAGAATGAAGCCCAGGCAGGTCACCGTAGTCTGTGATATTTGAGCTTTGTCTTGGACAACTTGTATCCTTTATTGGCTTGGTAGTTCAGAGGTCTCCTTAGTAGGGCTGGCGATCAGAATGTCGTCTGCATATTGAAGGAGTGTTTCCTTTTCCAGAGGTAGAACTTTTAGTTCTTTAGCTGAGCTTTCCCCAAAGATGGTGTGGGAATTTTTGAACCCTTGGGGCAACACGGCCCGGAAGTATTGTTTTAGTTGTATGTTGAGTCCTGCCACTCACAAGCCAAAATTTCTTGTGACTCTGGGACTAATAGAATACAAAAGAAGGCATCATTGAAGACTAATACAGAGTACCATGTCCTGGTGGTTGGTAGAATGACCAGCAGGGTGTAGGATTTAGGAACTACTGGAGGTATATCCTCGGTGGCTTCACTGACTGTCCTGACATCCTTTACCAGGACTCCAGCAGCACATGGGGCTCTCGAGGTCAGGCCAATCCCAGGATATGGAGCTCACCTGGGCAGGTACCCCACCCCCACCCCAGCCCATGGGGCTCTCGTGTTCAGGCCCCTCCCAGGATATGGGGTTCCCTGGGCAGGTTCCCCTGCAGCCCATGGGGCTCTCGTGGTCAGGCCCCTCCCAGGATACAGAGCTACCCTTACAGGTACCATGGCAGGGCTGGGAACACAGGAACCCTGCATATCGCCCTCATTGCAGAGCACTCCCAGCTCACCTGTCACTCAGATCTGACACAGAGCACCTCAGAGCAGGACTTGAACTAACAAACAGCAGCTCCGACAGGTCTGTGACCCTGGGCATCACACTGTGTGGCCTCCCTCCACCTGGTCTTCCAGAGACTTCCACTGCACCCGGGGCACCAGGCCTCTGTCTCCACCCACCAGCCACCCCTCCTCTCCCTGACTCCTGGGTTCCTCTCATTAGGAGAGGGTTTTCTTGAAGTTGTCTCCCACTCATGGGCCAGATAATATAATTAGAAAACAAGCCAGAGCTGCAGCCCCTTGTCTATCCTGACTCTCAGGAGCCCACACCTGTTCCTTGGACCTGGCCGATTCAGCAAGTTCCAGTTTCTGCAACTGTGAGCCCCTGAGGGGTGATTATTGGCTGGCCTGGGAAGCCCGACCGTGCCGGCCAGCCCTCCCCAGGTGTGCCTGGGTTCAGATCAATATAAACACCGCTCCAGGCAGCAAGAGCCCCTGCAGCTGTGCCTGACGCCATTTTCTCTGCCCTGTCAGCAGTCTTGGGGCTGGACTGGTGGGAGGGAGTGAGAGGCCACGGCTTTGTGGGTGGCCCAGTGTGAGTGGGGCTCTGCTGGACTTTCTGCAGCAGTTGCCAAGATGCCACCTGCTAAAGAAGAGGATGTGTCACCCATACCTGCCGCTGGAATTTCTCCCTGGGCAGAGGTGAGTGAGGAAGAAAGCAGTGGGGGCCGGGACAGCAGGGGTATCTCAGGCAGGGAAATGGAAAGCTTCCAGAAGAGCACCCAGGGCCAGGACCATCCTGGCTGGCCTGCAGGCACCAAGTCGGCTGGCATGCTGTCACTCATGTGGCTCCATGGCCCTTCCTCTAGGCTTTCAAGTCCTTGTACATATTCAGGTGTTTTACCTGGGAAGGGTGGGAACATTTCAGCAGCAGCTGGCCTGGGGCTCAGCCCACGTTTACTCACAGATGCCTCGGCACGGTCCCCCAGCTTTGCAATGAGGACGCTTGTTGCGTGGGGCCTGCTGGCTGAATGGGAGATGATTCCCCACCACTGACCAACTTCAGAATTGTTTACAACTGGAGCAAGTGCCCTGATACGGTTTTCCTCTGTGTAACTGGTGGGTTCTGTTTTTTTTTCTTTTTTTCGTTTTTGGTTCAAGGTAGATTTTATTCCTCTTTTTTGTATTTACAGATATAAGCATGGAAATAATTTATTCATATAAATACATGTATGTGAAGGGAAGAATATTTTTTCTGTTTTACTTTTTGTAATTTGAATTTTATTTTATTTTTTTATACAGCAGGTTCTTTTTGGTTATCTATTTTATACATATAAATGTATATATGCCAATCCCAAACTCTCAACTCCTCCCACCACCACCCCCCAACAGCTTTCCCCCCTTGGTGTCCATACGTTTGTTGTCTACATCTGTTGCTCTATTTCTGCCTGGCAAAACGGTTCATCTGTACAATTTTTCTAGGTTCCACATATATGCATTAATAGACAAGATTTGTTTTTCTCTTTCTGACTTACTTCACTCTGTATGACAGTCTCTAGATCCATCAACGTCTCTACAAATGACCCAATTTCATTCCTTTTTATGGCTTAGTAATATTCCATTTTATATATGTACCACATCTTTATGCATTCGTCTGTCTGTGGGCATTTAGGTTGCTTCCATTACCTGGATATTGTAAATAGTGATGCAATGAACATTGCGGTGAATGTCTCTTTTTGATTTATGGTTTTGTCTGGGTATATGCCCAGTAGTGGGATTGCTGTATCATATGGTAATTCTATTCTTAGTTTTATAAGAAACTCCATAATGTTCTCCACAGTGACTGTATCAATTTACATTCCCAACAATAGTGGAAGAGGGTTCCTTATCTCCACACCCTTTCCAGCATTTGTTGTTTGTAGATTTTCTGATGATGCCCATTCTAACAGGTGTGAGGTGATACACCATGGATGAGTCTATTTCGTTGAGCAAAGAGTAGGTCTTGTCTATTACATATTTGGCTTATGGAACGGTATGTGTGCTAATTTCAATCTCTGGTTTTATACAGCACCCCAACTCAACTTTCCCCTTAAGCAAGCATAAGTTTTTATCTAAATGTGAGACTCTGTTCGGTTTTGGAATTCAGTTTATGTGTAGCCAAGTTTACACTCTCTCTATTAGTGATATCTTATGATAATTATCTTGCTCTGTGTGACCTATTTCTCTTAGAATCATCATACTTAAATCCACTCAATTTGCTGCTACAGGCCTGATGACATTGATTTCATTGCTGAGTGATATTCCGTTGTACGTAAGTAGCACAACTCCTTTATCCATTTTTTTCTTTCTGGGATATTTAATTTGTACTGGACTCAAGGTTCTTGTAAACACAGCAGCCCTAAATTTTGTGTTGGCTGTGTCTTGTTGATTTTAATTTTCCTAAGCTATAGGGCCAAAAGTGGAAGTGCCCTAGGGTCTGTAGCTTTGTTTTTCAGATGTTTCAGGATACACCATAAACATCTCCAGAGTGTCTGTTGGCAATTTACATCCCGCCCATCAGCATAACAAGGCTCCCTGTTCTCCATGGCCTGTCCTGTGTTTCTGGTTTTTACACTTTTTTCAGATGGCCCTTTTGACCAATGGGAAATGAGACTTCATTGTAGTGCGGATTTCCATTTCTCGAGTGCTTGGTTGGCCAAAAAGGGCATATGCGTTTTTTCCTGAATATATTCAGGAAAAAATGTTTACGCACTTTTGTCCAAGTGCATCACTGTCAAAGATCTGCCGCTTTTCACATGCTTTAAATGCAATTCCAATCTACCTCCTGAAATATGATTCCTGCAATTCTGCCTCGTTTTCAAGTCCTCTTTGCAGACTTACTTCCATATAATTTTGCCAATAGCTGTCATTTATAACACTGCAGGTTTGTGAATTACAGTGCCCGTGATTTCCTTTCTTAACTCGTTTCCTTGAAAACTGGCCACAGAACCGCAGGTTTGCTTCAGGCCGTAATCAGGGTCCGGCACGGCACTCTGAGACTTTGGTTCATTCCACTTCCTGGTGGGAAATTAGAGTTAAATGTGCCCCTCCAGACACCTGCCTCACTCCTAGCCCCTTGGTGATGTGTGTCCTGTGGTTTGAGGCCACATGTGCTGGGTTCCTCACCTTTGGCTGATGTGGCCCCACTGGTGTGAGGACACTCCTGCCTGGTTCCCATCCCCTTGGTGATGTGGGCCCTCCGGTGAGAGTCTGATCCTGGTTGGGTTCCTCACACTTCTGTGAGGTGGGCCCTCTTCTCTGAGGTCACTCCTGCCTGGCTGGCACACCCCGCCTTGGCGACGTCGGCCCTCTGGTGGGATTTGGTGCCTGCTGGGTGTCTCCTCCCCTCGGTAATGAGGGCCCTCTGGCGTCAGACCCTAACTCCTGGGCTCCCAATATTTTCTGATATGCGCCCTGTGGTTCGAGTACACTCCTGCCAGGTTCCCAACCCCATGGGAATGTGGGCCTTCTGCTCTGAGGTCCCAACCGTGGGTTGCTCAGTTTCATGATGAGGGCCCTCTGCTGTGAGTTCTCTCCGGCCTGGATCCCATAGCCTCGCTGCTCCTGGCCACCTGCTGGGAGGTTACAACTGCGGGATTCCTCACCTTTTTTCTTCTATGGGCCCTGTGTTTTGAGACTCCTCCTGCCTGCCTCACTCCCAGCCCCTTGGTGATGTGTGTCCTCTGGTTTGAGGCCACGTATGCTGGGTCCCTCGCCTTTCGATGATGTGGCCCCACTGGTGTGAGGACACTCCTGCCTGGTTCCTATCCCCTTGATGATGTGGGCCCTCTGGTGAGAGTCTGATCCTGGCTGGGTTCCTCACCCTTCTGTGAGGGGGGCCCTCTGCTGTGAGGTCACTCCTGCCTGGCTGGCACACCCCACCTGGGCAACATCGGCCCTCTTGTGGCAGTTGGAGCCTGCTGGGAACCTCCCCTCGGTGATGGGGGCCCTCTTGCCTCAGGCCCTAACTGCTGGGTACCCACATTTTCTGATACGTGCTAAGTGGTGCGAGGACACTCCTGCGAGGTTCCCATCCCCATGGGCATGTGGGCCTTCTGCTCTAAGGTCCCAACACCTGTGTTGTTCACCGTTTCATGATGTTGGCTCTCTGGTGTTAGTTCACCCAGGCCTAGATCCCATAGCCTCTGTGCTCTGAGCGGCCTGCTGGGAGGTTCCTACTGCTGGATTCCTTACCTTTTTTATTCTTTGGGTCCTGTGTTTTCATGCTCCTACTTCCTGACTCACTCCCAGCCCATTTGTGATGTAGGTCCTCTTGTTTAAGGCCACATGTACCAGTTTCCTCACCTTTATTGATGTGGCCCCACTGGTGTGAGGACACTCCTGCCTGGTTCCCATCCCCTTGGTGATGTGGGCCCTCTGGTGAGAGTCTGATCCTGTCTGGATTCCTCACACTTCTGTGAGGTGGGCCCTCTGCTGTGAGGTAACTCCTGCCTGGCTTGCTCCCATTGCCTTGGTGACGTCGGCCCTCTGGTGGCATTTGGAGCCTGCTGGTAGCCTCCTCTCCTCCGTGATGAGGGCCCTCTGGCGCCAGGCCATAACTGCTGGGTTCCCACATTTTCTGATACGTGCTAAGTTGTGCGAGGACACTCCTGCGAGGTTCCCATCCCCATGGGGATGTGGGCCTTCTGCTCTGAGGTCCCACTGGCTGGGTTGCTCACAGTTTCATGATGTGGGCCCTCTGCTGTGAGTTCACTGTGGCCTGGATCCCATAGACTCCATGCTCTGGGCCACCTGCTGGGAGGTTCAAACTGCTGGATTCCTCACATTTTTTATTCTGTGGGCCCTGTGTTGTTAGGCTACTCCTGCCTGCCTCACTCGGAGCACCTTGGAAATGTGGGTCCTCTGGTTTAGGCCACATGTGCTGGGTTCCTCACCTTTCTATAATGTGGCCACACTGGTGTGAGGACACTCCTGCCTTGTTCCGATCCCCTTGGTGATGTGGGCCCTCTGGTGAGAGTCTTATCCTGGCTGGGTTCCTCACCCTTCTGTGAGGTAGGCCCTCTGCTGTGAGGTCACTCCTGCCTGGCTGGCACACGTCAACGTGGCGACGTGGGCCCTCAGTTGGGAGTTGGTGCCTGCTGGGAGTCTCCTCCCCTCGGTAATGAGGGCCCTCTGGCGTCAGACCCTAACTCCTGGGCTCCCAAAATTTTCTGATGTGCGCCCTGTGGTGCGAGTACACTCCTGCCAGGATCCCAACCTCATGGGAATGTGGGCCTTCTGCTCTAAGGTCCCAACGGCTGGGTTGCTCACAGTTTCATGATGAGGGCCCTCTGTTTTGAGTTCAGTCAGGCCTGGATCCCATAGCCTCGCTGCTCCTGGCCACCTGCTGGGAGGTTCCAACTGCGGGATCCCTCACCTTTTTTACGCTATGGGCCCTCTGTTTGGAGGCTCCTCCTGCCTGCCTCACTCCCAGCCCCTTGGTGATGTGTGTCCTGTAGTTTGAGGCCACGTGTGCTGGGTCCGTCACATTTCGGTGATGTGACCACACTGGTGTGAGAACACTCCTGCCTGGTTTCCATTCCCTTGGTGATGTGGGCCCTCCGGTGAGAGTCTGATCCTCTTTGGGTTCCTCACACTTTTGTGTGGTTGGCCCTCTGCTCTGAGGTCACTCCTGCCTGGCTGGCACACCCTGCATTGGCGACGTCGGCCTTCTGGTAGCAGTTGGAGCTTGCTGGGAGCCTCCTCTCCTCAGTGATGAGGGCCCTCTGGCGTCCGGCCCTAACTGCTGGGCTCCCCACCTTTTCTGATGTGTGCCCACTGGTGCGATGACACTCCTGCTTGGTTCCCTTCCCCATGGGGATGTGGGCCTTGTGCTCTGAGGTTACAACGGCTGGGTTGCTTACAGTATCACGATGAGGGCCCTCTGTTGTGAGTTCATCACTGCCTGGATCCCATAGCCTCGGTGCTCTGGGCCGCCTGCTGGGATGTTCCAACTGCTGGATTCCTCACCTTTTTTATACAATGGGCCATGTGTTTTGAGGTTAATCCTGCCTGCCTCGCTCCGAGACCCATGGTGATGTGGGTCCTCTGGTTTGAGGCCACATGTGCTGGGTACCTCAACTTTCGATGATGTGGCCCCACGGGTGTGAGGACACTCCTGCCTGGTTCCCAGCCCCTTGCTTATGTGGGCACTCTGGTGAGAGTCTGATCTTGACTGGGTTCCTTACCCTTCTGTGAGGTGGGCCCTCTGATGTGAGGTCACTCCTGCCTGGATGGCTCATGTCGCCTTGGCGACGTAGGCCCTCTGTTGGCCACTGAAGCATGCTGGGAGCCTCCTACCCTCTTTAATAAGGGCCCTGGAAGAAACGCATATGCCCTTTTTGACCAAGTGCATCATTGTCGAGGTTCTGCCTCTTCTCCTATACTTTCAGAGGACTTCCCGTCTACCTCCTGAAATCGTATTCCTGGAATTCTGCCCCGCGTTCAAGTCCTCTTTGCAGCCTTACTTCAATATATTTTTGGACGATAGCTGTCATTTATAACTCTGCAGGTTTGTGAATTACAGTGCCCCTGAGCTCCTTTCTTCAACTCGCTTTCTTGTGAGCTGGCCGCAAAACCGCAGGATTGCTTCAGGCCCTAATCTGGTTCCGACACGGCATGCTGAGCCTTTGGCTAATTCCTCTTCCTGGTGGGAAATGAGCGTTAAATTTGTTCGTGCAGACACCTACAGCTAATCTCTCATTGGTTCTCCCTATTCCTGTTCATCTTGCGCAGAAATTCCAAACTGTGCCAAACAGGAGGTTAAAGGCACTGACTCTCCAAGTGGGGAGAGTGTTAGTAAAGCGTCTGGAATGGTAAAACCGAGTACGAGGGGACGAAAACTGAGACGCATTTAAAAAGTTTTCCCGGTGACACGGTGGACCATATTCTGGGTTGCCCATGCATGTTTTAGCTGAAGGAAGAATCCCTTAAACCTGGAGAGTTGGGACCCATGGAATGGGTACCACGCAGTATGACTTCAAAGGGTTGCCTTTGCTCACCGAACGTCACCAATGCTATCAGCCCGAAGTGTCCAGCCTTATGTCTCACTCAGCTCGGGGTGTAGATGTGGTAAATCCACGTTGCATCACAAGCCCTGAATGAATTATTTAAGAATTGCTCTCTATTTCACTGTCATTGTGTTTTGTTTTTGTAATTTATTTTGATAATGGGATTTATCGGATTTTCACTGCTGCGTTTATGCCGCTGTACACATGCTTGATTCTCTTATGGAGACATATAAATCCATGGGTTTTCAGATTCTTACTAGTCAGGTATATTCCTAGGCATTGAATATGGGGTGTTGAGTCCATTTCGTGGAGCAAGGAGTAGGTCCTGACTATTACATATTTGCTTATGGAAAGGTATCTGTGCTAATTTCAATCTCTGGTTTTATGCAGCACCACAACTCACCTTTCCCCTTAAGCAAGCATAAGTTGGTTTTCTAAATTTGAGACCCTTTTCTGTTTTGTAATTGAGTTCATGTGCAGCCATGTTTGCATTCCGTGTATTTGAGATATCTTATGGTGTTTCTTTTTCTGTGTGACTTAGTTAACTTAGAATGATCGTACCTGAATCCACTCATTATGCCGCGACGGGCCTCACGACATAGATTTCATTGCTGAGTGATATTCCATTGTACGTACGTACAACAACTTCTTTATCCATTTTTTGCTTTCTGGGATATTTCACTTGTACCGTAAATGAGGTTCTTGTAAGCAGAGCCGTCCAAAATTTATGGGTGGCTGTGTCTTTTTGATTTTAATTTCCCTAAGCTATAGAACCATAAGTTGAAGTGCCGTAGGCTCCGTTGCTTAGTTTTTTAGGTGTTTGAGGAAACACCATACACTTCTCCAGAGTGGCTGTTGGCAAGTTACATCCCGCCCATCAGCATAACAAGGCTCCCTGTTCTCCATGGCCTGTCCTGCCTTTCTGGATTTTTCACTTTTTTCAGATGTCCCTTTTGACAGGGGGGCAGTGAGACTTCATTGTAATGCAGATTTCTTTACAGGCTTGCTTGTTTGGCCAAAAAGGGCGTATGTGTTTTTTCTTGAATATATTCAGGAAAAAACGCATACGCCCTTTTTGACCAAGTGCATCATTGTCGACTTTCTGTCTCTTTCCTTATGCTTTAAATGCAATTCCAGTCTGCCCCTGAACTCGTTTTCCTGCAATTCTGCCCCGCTTTCAAGTCCTCTACGCAGCCTTACTTCAATACATTTTTGGACAATAGCTGACATTTATAACTCTGCAGGTTTGTGAATGACAGTGCGCCTGAGCTCCTTTCTTCTACTCGCTTTCTTGTGAGCTGGCCGCAAACCCGCAGGATTGCTTCATGCCCTAATCTGGTTCCGGCACAGCATGCTGATCCTTTGGTAAATTCCTCTTCCTGGTGGGAAATGAGTGTTATATTTGAACGTGCAGACACCTAGAGCTAGTCTCTCATTGGTTCTCCCTATTCTTGTTCATCTTGCGCAGAAATTGCAAACTGTGCCAAACAGGAGGTTAAAGGCACTGACTCTCTAAGTGGGGAGAGTATTAGTAAAGGGTCTTCAATCGTGAACCCGAGTAAAAGGGGACGAAAACTGAGATGCATTTGAAAAGGTTTCCCGGTCACACGGTGCACCATACTGTGGGTTTCCCATGCATGTTTTAGCTGAAGGAAGAATCCCTTAAACCTGGAGAGTTGGGACCCATGGAATGGGTACCATGCAGTATGACTTCAAAGGGCCTGCATTTTCTCAACGAACCTCACCAATGCTATCAGGCTGAAGTGTACAGCCTTATGTCTCACTCAGCTCTGGTTGTAGATGTGGTAAATCCAGGTTGCATCACAAGCCCTGAATGAATTATTTAAGAATTGCTCTCTATTTCACTGTCATTGTGTTTGTTTTTGTAATTCATTTTGATAATGGGATTTATCGGATTTTCTCTGCTGCATTCATGCCGCTGTACACACACTTGAGTCTCTTATGGAGACATATAAATCCATGGGTTTGAAGATACTTACTAGTCAGGTGTATTCCTAGGCGTTGAATATGGGGTGTTTAGTCCATTTCGTTGAGCAAGGGCTAGGTCTTGACTATTACATATTTGGCTTATGGAAAGGTATCTGTGCTAATTTCTATCTCTGGTTTTATGCAGCACCCCAACTCACTTTTCCCCTTAAGCAAGCATAAGGTGGTTTTCTAAATTTGAGACCCTGTTGTGTTTTGTAATTCAGTTCATGTGTAGCCAAGTTTACATTCCGTGTATTAGTGATATCTTATGATGTTTCATTTTCTGTGTGACTTATTTCACTTAGAATCATCGTACCTGAATCCACTCATTATGCCACGATGGGCCTGATGACATAGATTTCATTGCTGAGTGATATTCCATTGAATGTGTGTACCACAACTTCTTTATCCATTTTTCACATTCTGGGATATTTAACTTGTACCGTAGACGAGATTCCTGTAAACAGAGCCGTCTGAAACTTTGCGGTGGCTGTGTGTTTTTGATTTTAATTTCCCTAAGCTATAGGAAAAAAAGTGGTAATGCCGTAGGCTCCATTGCTTTGTTTTTTAGGTTTTTGAGGAAACACCATACACATCTCCAGAGTGGCTGTTGGCAATTTACATCCCGCCCATCAGCATAACAAGGCTCCCTGTTCTCCATGGCCTGTGCTGCCTTTCTGGATTTTACACTTTTTTCAGATGGCCCTTTTGAACGGGGGGCAGTGAGACTTCATTGTAGTGCAGATTTCTTTAACATGCTTGCTTGGTTGGCCAAAAAGGGCGTATGCGTTTTTTCCTGAATATATTCAGGAAAAAACGCATACGCCCTTTTTGGCCAAGTGCATCATTGTCGACGTTCTGCCTCATTTCCTATGCTTTAAATGCAATTCCAGTCTACCCCCTGAAATCGTTTTCTTGCAATTCTGCCCCGCTTTCAAGTCCTCTTCGCAGCCTTCCTTCAGTATATTTTTGGGTGATAGCTGTCATTTATAACTCTGCAGGTTTGTGAATTACAGTGTCCCTGAGCTCCTTTCTTCAACTCGCTTTCTTGTGAGCTGGCCGCAAACCCGCAGGATTGCTTCAGGTCCTAATCTGGTTCCGGCACGGCATGCTGAGCCTTTGGTTAATTCCTCTTCCTGGTGGGAAATGAGCGTTAAATTTGCCCGTGCAGACACCTTCACACGAGTCTTCATGGTGCCACTTTGCCCCGGTTATCTCGATGGAGGTTGGAGTTGGAGGGCCTCCTCGCTCAAGGTCAGTGTGCCCATGGAGCCAACCCTGCAACTTCAGGGCATGGTTGGGTGTTAGGATCACCACGTGGGGTCCTTTTCCCTTCGGAGGGAGGTGGCCTTTTGGGCTGCTGATTTCCAGGTTTTCAGATACTGCCAGTATCTTGGCCAGATGTGGCGGTGGGCCAAGCCCCTTGGTGACCGTAGTTTATCCTACCTGGATCGCATTCTTGAATTGTTCCATTTCAAGTGGTCCCAGGTTTTGCACTAATACTCCAATGGCGATTCACCGTTCACCAGGAATGTAAAGGTCAAAGGGTTTAGCTAAATTAGGGAGCTCCAGGGCAAGGGTCTGAATTGACTGCTCTTTCCATTCTTGAAAGGCCACTTCTGCATTCTATTCAAAAGGATCATCATCTTTTCCTTTCAGTGTTTCATATAGAGGCCGAGCTAGTAGACTGTAGTTAGGGATCCAGAAGCAGCAAACCCTGGCCTCCCCAGGAACCCCTAAGCTGTCTTCTAGTTTCAGAAATGGGTAAGGCTGTAAATTGTTTCTTCCCTTTCCTGGGATGGGCTTCTCCGACCTTCTGTGAGAATGAAGCCCAGGCAGGTCACCGTAGTCTGTGATATTTGAGCTTTGTCTTGGACAACTTGTATCCTTTATTGGCTTGGTAGTTCAGAGGTCTCCTTAGTAGGGCTGGCGATCAGAATGTCGTCTGCATATTGAAGGAGTGTTTCCTTTTCCAGAGGTAGAACTTTTAGTTCTTTAGCTGAGCTTTCCCCAAAGATGGTGTGGGAATTTTTGAACCCTTGGGGCAACACGGCCCGGAAGTATTTTTTTAGTTGTATGTTGAGTCCTGCCACTCACAAGCCAAAATTTCTTGTGACTCTGGGACTAATAGAATACAAAAGAAGGCATCATTGAAGACTAATACAGAGTACCATGTCCTGGTGGTTGGTAGAATGACCAGCAGGGTGTAGGATTTAGGAACTACTGGAGGTATATCCTCGGTGGCTTCACTGACTGTCCTGACATCCTTTACCAGGACTCCAGCAGCACATGGGGCTCTCGAGGTCAGGCCAATCCCAGGATATGGAGCTCACCTGGGCAGGTACCCCACCCCCACCCCAGCCCATGGGGCTCTCGTGTTCAGGCCCCTCCCAGGATATGGGGTTCCCTGGGCAGGTTCCCCTGCAGCCCATGGGGCTCTCGTGGTCAGGCCCCTCCCAGGATACAGAGCTACCCTTACAGGTACCATGGCAGGGCTGGGAACACAGGAACCCTGCATATCGCCCTCATTGCAGAGCACTCCCAGCTCACCTGTCACTCAGATCTGACACAGAGCACCTCAGAGCAGGACTTGAACTAACAAACAGCAGCTCCGACAGGTCTGTGACCCTGGGCATCACACTGTGTGGCCTCCCTCCACCTGGTCTTCCAGAGACTTCCACTGCACCCGGGGCACCAGGCCTCTGTCTCCACCCACCAGCCACCCCTCCTCTCCCTGACTCCTGGGTTCCTCTCATTAGGAGAGGGTTTTCTTGAAGTTGTCTCCCACTCATGGGCCAGATAATATAATTAGAAAACAAGCCAGAGCTGCAGCCCCTTGTCTATCCTGACTCTCAGGAGCCCACACCTGTTCCTTGGACCTGGCCGATTCAGCAAGTTCCAGTTTCTGCAACTGTGAGCCCCTGAGGAGTGATTATTGGCTGGCCTGGGAAGCCCGACTGTGCCGGCCAGCCCTCCCCAGGTGTGCCTGGGTTCAGATCAATATAAACACCGCTCCAGGCAGCAAGAGCCCCTGCAGCTGTGCCTGACGCCATTTTCTCTGCCCTGTCAGCAGTCTTGGGGCTGGACTGGTGGGAGGGAGTGAGAGGCCACGGCTTTGTGGGTGGCCCAGTGTGAGTGGGGCTCTGCTGGACTTTCTGCAGCAGTTGCCAAGATGCCACCTGCTAAAGAAGAGGATGTGTCACCCATACCTGCCGCTGGAATTTCTCCCTGGGCAGAGGTGAGTGAGGAAGAAAGCAGTGGGGGCCGGGACAGCAGGGGTATCTCAGGCAGGGAAATGGAAAGCTTCCAGAAGAGCACCCAGGGCCAGGACCATCCTGGCTGGCCTGCAGACACCAAGTCGGCTGGCATGCTGTCACTCATGTGGCTCCATGGCCCTTCCTCTAGGCTTTCAAGTCCTTGTACATATTCAGGTGTTTTACCTGGGAAGGGTGGGAACATTTCAGCAGCAGCTGGCCTGGGGCTCAGCCCACGTTTACTCACAGATGCCTCGGCACGGTCCCCCAGCTTTGCAATGAGGACGCTTGTTGCGTGGGGCCTGCTGGCTGAATGGGAGATGATTCCCCACCACTGACCAACTTCAGAATTGTTTACAACTGGAGCAAGTGCCCTGATACGGTTTTCCTCTGTGTAACTGGTGGGTTCTGTTTTTTTTTCTTTTTTTCGTTTTTGGTTCAAGGTAGATTTTATTCCTCTTTTTTGTATTTACAGATATAAGCATGGAAATAATTTATTCATATAAATACATGTATGTGAAGGGAAGAATATTTTTTCTGTTTTACTTTTTGTAATTTGAATTTTATTTTATTTTTTTATACAGCAGGTTCTTTTTGGTTATCTATTTTATACATATAAATGTATACATGCCAATCCCAATCTCTCAACTCCTCCCACCACCACCCCCCAACAGCTTTCCCCCCTTGGTGTCCATACGTTTGTTGTCTACATCTGTTGCTCTATTTCTGCCTGGCAAAACGGTTCATCTGTACAATTTTTCTAGGTTCCACATATATGCATTAATAGACAAGATTTGTTTTTCTCTTTCTGACTTACTTCACTCTGTATGACAGTCTCTAGATCCATCAACATCTCTACAAATGACCCAATTTCATTCCTTTTTATGGCTTAGTAATATTCCATTTTATATATGTACCACATCTTTATGCATTCGTCTGTCTGTGGGCATTTAGGTTGCTTCCATTACCTGGATATTGTAAATAGTGATGCAATGAACATTGCGGTGAATGTCTCTTTTTGATTTATGGTTTTGTCTGGGTATATGCCCAGTAGTGGGATTGCTGTATCATATGGTAATTCTATTCTTAGTTTTATAAGAAACTCCATAATGTTCTCCACAGTGACTGTATCAATTTACATTCCCAACAATAGTGGAAGAGGGTTCCTTATCTCCACACCCTTTCCAGCATTTGTTGTTTGTAGATTTTCTGATGATGCCCATTCTAACAGGTGTGAGGTGATACACCATGGATGAGTCTATTTCGTTGAGCAAAGAGTAGGTCTTGTCTATTACATATTTGGCTTATGGAACGGTATGTGTGCTAATTTCAATCTCTGGTTTTATACAGCACCCCAACTCAACTTTCCCCTTAAGCAAGCATAAGTTTTTATCTAAATGTGAGACTCTGTTCGGTTTTGGAATTCAGTTTATGTGTAGCCAAGTTTACACTCTCTCTATTAGTGATATCTTATGATAATTATCTTGCTCTGTGTGACCTATTTCTCTTAGAATCATCATACTTAAATCCACTCAATTTGCTGCTACAGGCCTGATGACATTGATTTCATTGCTGAGTGATATTCCGTTGTACGTAAGTAGCACAACTCCTTTATCCATTTTTTTCTTTCTGGGATATTTAATTTGTACTGGACTCAAGGTTCTTGTAAACACAGCAGCCCTAAATTTTGTGTTGGCTGTGTCTTGTTGATTTTAATTTTCCTAAGCTATAGGGCCAAAAGTGGAAGTGCCCTAGGGTCTGTAGCTTTGTTTTTCAGATGTTTCAGGATACACCATAAACATCTCCAGAGTGTCTGTTGGCAATTTACATCCCGCCCATCAGCATAACAAGGCTCCCTGTTCTCCATGGCCTGTCCTGTGTTTCTGGTTTTTACACTTTTTTCAGATGGCCCTTTTGACGAATGGGAAATGAGACTTCATTGTAGGGCGGATTTCCATTTCTCGAGTGCTTGGTTGGCCAAAAAGGGCATATGTGTTTTTTCCTGAATATATTCAGGAAAAAATGTTTACGCACTTTTGTCCAAGTGCATCACTGTCAAAGATCTGCCGCTTTTCACATGCTTTAAATGCAATTCCAATCTACCTCCTGAAATATGATTCCTGCAATTCTGCCTCGTTTTCAAGTCCTCTTTGCAGACTTACTTCCATATAATTTTGCCAATAGCTGTCATTTATAACACTGCAGGTTTGTGAATTACAGTGCCCGTGATTTCCTTTCTTAACTCGTTTCCTTGAAAACTGGCCACAGAACCGCAGGTTTGCTTCAGGCCGTAATCAGGGTCCGGCACGGCACTCTGAGACTTTGGTTCATTCCACTTCCTGGTGGGAAATTAGAGTTAAATGTGCCCCTCCAGACACCTGCCTCACTCCTAGCCCCTTGGTGATGTGTGTCCTGTGGTTTGAGGCCACATGTGCTGGGTTCCTCACCTTTGGCTGATGTGGCCCCACTGGTGTGAGGACACTCCTGCCTGGTTCCCATCCCCTTGGTGATGTGGGCCCTCCGGTGAGAGTCTGATCCTGGTTGGGTTCCTCACACTTCTGTGAGGTGGGCCCTCTTCTCTGAGGTCACTCCTGCCTGGCTGGCACACCCCGCCTTGGCGACGTCGGCCCTCTGGTGGGATTTGGTGCCTGCTGGGTGTCTCCTCCCCTCGGTAATGAGGGCCCTCTGGCGTCAGACCCTAACTCCTGGGCTCCCAATATTTTCTGATATGCGCCCTGTGGTTCGAGTACACTCCTGCCAGGTTCCCAACCCCATGGGAATGTGGGCCTTCTGCTCTGAGGTCCCAACCGTGGGTTGCTCAGTTTCATGATGAGGGCCCTCTGCTGTGAGTTCTCTCCGGCCTGGATCCCATAGCCTCGCTGCTCCTGGCCACCTGCTGGGAGGTTACAACTGCGGGATTCCTCACCTTTTTTCTTCTATGGGCCCTGTGTTTTGAGACTCCTCCTGCCTGCCTCACTCCCAACCCCTTGGTGATGTGTGTCCTCTGGTTTGAGGCCACGTATGCTGGGTCCCTCGCCTTTCGATGATGTGGCCCCACTGGTGTGAGGACACTCCTGCCTGGTTCCTATCCCCTTGATGATGTGGGCCCTCTGGTGAGAGTCTGATCCTGGCTGGGTTCCTCACCCTTCTGTGGGGTGGGCCCTCTGCTGTGAGGTCACTCCTGCCTGGCTGGCACACCCCACCTGGGCAACATCGGCCCTCTTGTGGCAGTTGGAGCCTGCTGGGAACCTCCCCTCGGTGATGGGGGCCCTCTTGCCTCAGGCCCTAACTGCTGGGTACCCACATTTTCTGATACGTGCTAAGTGGTGCGAGGACACTCCTGCGAGGTTCCCATCCCCATGGGCATGTGGGCCTTCTGCTCTAAGGTCCCAACACCTGTGTTGTTCACCGTTTCATGATGTTGGCTCTCTGGTGTTAGTTCACCCAGGCCTAGATCCCATAGCCTCTGTGCTCTGAGCGGCCTGCTGGGAGGTTCCTACTGCTGGATTCCTTACCTTTTTTATTCTTTGGGTCCTGTGTTTTCATGCTCCTACTTCCTGACTCACTCCCAGCCCATTTGTGATGTAGGTCCTCTTGTTTAAGGCCACATGTACCAGTTTCCTCACCTTTATTGATGTGGCCCCACTGGTGTGAGGACACTCCTGCCTGGTTCCCATCCCCTTGGTGATGTGGGCCCTCTGGTGAGAGTCTGATCCTGTCTGGATTCCTCACACTTCTGTGAGGTGGGCCCTCTGCTGTGAGGTAACTCCTGCCTGGCTTGCTCCCATTGCCTTGGTGACGTCGGCCCTCTGGTGGCATTTGGAGCCTGCTGGTAGCCTCCTCTCCTCCGTGATGAGGGCCCTCTGGCGCCAGGCCATAACTGCTGGGTTCCCACATTTTCTGATACGTGCTAAGTTGTGCGAGGACACTCCTGCGAGGTTCCCATCCCCATGGGGATGTGGGCCTTCTGCTCTGAGGTCCCACTGGCTGGGTTGCTCACAGATTCATGATGTGGGCCCTCTGCTGTGAGTTCACTGTGGCCTGGATCCCATAGACTCCATGCTCTGGGCCACCTGCTGGGAGGTTCAAACTGCTGGATTCCTCACATTTTTTATTCTGTGGGCCCTGTGTTGTTAGGCTACTCCTGCCTGCCTCACTCGGAGCACCTTGGAAATGTGGGTCCTCTGGTTTAGGCCACATGTGCTGGGTTCCTCACCTTTCTATAATGTGGCCACACTGGTGTGAGGACACTCCTGCCTTGTTCCGATCCCCTTGGTGATGTGGGCCCTCTGGTGAGAGTCTTATCCTGGCTGGGTTCCTCACCCTTCTGTGAGGTAGGCCCTCTGCTGTGAGGTCACTCCTGCCTGGCTGGCACACGTCAACGTGGCGACGTGGGCCCTCATTTGGGAGTTGGTGCCTGCTGGGAGTCTCCTCCCCTCGGTAATGAGGGCCCTCTGGCGTCAGACCCTAACTCCTGGGCTCCCAAAATTTTCTGATGTGCGCCCTGTGGTGCGAGTACACTCCTGCCAGGATCCCAACCCCATGGGAATGTGGGCCTTCTGCTCTAAGGTCCCAACGGCTGGGTTGCTCACAGTTTCATGATGAGGGCCCTCTGTTTTGAGTTCAGTCAGGCCTGGATCCCATAGCCTCGCTGCTCCTGGCCACCTGCTGGGAGGTTCCAACTGCGGGATCCCTCACCTTTTTTACGGTATGGGCCCTCTGTTTGGAGGCTCCTCCTGCCTGCCTCACTCCCAGCCCCTTGGTGATGTGTGTCCTGTAGTTTGAGGCCACGTGTGCTGGGTCCGTCACATTTCGGTGATGTGACCACACTGGTGTGAGAACACTCCTGCCTGGTTTCCATTCCCTTGGTGATGTGGGCCCTCCGGTGAGAGTCTGATCCTCTTTGGGTTCCTCACACTTTTGTGTGGTTGGCCCTCTGCTCTGAGGTCACTCCTGCCTGGCTGGCACACCCTGCATTGGCGACGTCGGCCTTCTGGTAGCAGTTGGAGCTTGCTGGGAGCCTCCTCTCCTCAGTGATGAGGGCCCTCTGGCGTCCGGCCCTAACTGCTGGGCTCCCCACCTTTTCTGATGTGTGCCCACTGGTGCGATGACACTCCTGCTTGGTTCCCTTCCCCATGGGGATGTGGGCCTTGTGCTCTGAGGTTACAACGGCTGGGTTGCTTACAGTATCACGATGAGGGCCCTCTGTTGTGAGTTCATCACTGCCTGGATCCCATAGCCTCGGTGCTCTGGGCCGCCTGCTGGGATGCTCCAACTGCTGGATTCCTCACCTTTTTTATACAATGGGCCATGTGTTTTGAGGTTAATCCTGCCTGCCTCGCTCCGAGACCCATGGTGATGTGGGTCCTCTGGTTTGAGGCCACATGTGCTGGGTACCTCAACTTTCGATGATGTGGCCCCACGGGTGTGAGGACACTCCTGCCTGGTTCCCAGCCCCTTGCTTATGTGGGCACTCTGGTGAGAGTCTGATCTTGACTGGGTTCCTTACCCTTCTGTGAGGTGGGCCCTCTGATGTGAGGTCACTCCTGCCTGGATGGCTCATGTCGCCTTGGCGACGTAGGCCCTCTGTTGGCCACTGAAGCATGCTGGGAGCCTCCTACCCTCTTTAATAAGGGCCCTGGAAGAAACGCATATGCCCTTTTTGACCAAGTGCATCATTGTCGAGGTTCTGCCTCTTCTCCTATACTTTCAGAGGACTTCCCGTCTACCTCCTGAAATCGTATTCCTGGAATTCTGCCCCGCGTTCAAGTCCTCTTTGCAGCCTTACTTCAATATATTTTTGGACGATAGCTGTCATTTATAACTCTGCAGGTTTGTGAATTACAGTGCCCCTGAGCTCCTTTCTTCAACTCGCTTTCTTGTGAGCTGGCCGCAAAACCGCAGGATTGCTTCAGGCCCTAATCTGGTTCCGACACGGCATGCTGAGCCTTTGGCTAATTCCTCTTCCTGGTGGGAAATGAGCGTTAAATTTGCTCGTGCAGACACCTACAGCTAATCTCTCATTGGTTCTCCCTATTCCTGTTCATCTTGCGCAGAAATTCCAAACTGTGCCAAACAGGAGGTTAAAGGCACTGACTCTCCAAGTGGGGAGAGTGTTAGTAAAGCGTCTGGAATGGTAAAACCGAGTACGAGGGGACGAAAACTGAGACGCATTTAAAAAGTTTTCCCGGTCACACGGTGGACCATATTCTGGGTTGCCCATGCATGTTTTAGCTGAAGGAAGAATCCCTTAAACCTGGAGAGTTGGGACCCATGGAATGGGTACCACGCAGTATGACTTCAAAGGGTTGCCTTTGCTCACCGAACGTCACCAATGCTATCAGCCCGAAGTGTCCAGCCTTATGTCTCACTCAGCTCGGGGTGTAGATGTGGTAAATCCACGTTGCATCACAAGCTCTGAATGAATTATTTAAGAATTGCTCTCTATTTCACTGTCATTGTGTTTTGTTTTTGTAATTTATTTTGATAATGGGATTTATCGGATTTTCACTGCTGCGTTTATGCCGCTGTACACATGCTTGATTCTCTTATGGAGACATATAAATCCATGGGTTTTCAGATTCTTACTAGTCAGGTATATTCCTAGGCATTGAATATGGGGTGTTGAGTCCATTTCGTGGAGCAAGGAGTAGGTCCTGACTATTACATATTTGCTTATGGAAAGGTATCTGTGCTAATTTCAATCTCTGGTTTTATGCAGCACCACAACTCACCTTTCCCCTTAAGCAAGCAAAAGTTGGTTTTCTAAATTTGAGACCCTTTTCTGTTTTGTAATTGAGTTCATGTGCAGCCATGTTTGCATTCCGTGTATTTGAGATATCTTATGGTGTTTCTTTTTCTGTGTGACTTAGTTAACTTAGAATGATCGTACCTGAATCCACTCATTATGCCGCGACGGGCCTCACGACATAGATTTCATTGCTGAGTGATATTCCATTGTACGTACGTACAATAACTTCTTTATCCATTTTTTGCTTTCTGGGATATTTCACTTGTACCGTAAATGAGGTTCTTGTAAGCAGAGCCGTCCAAAATTTATGGGTGGCTGTGTCTTTTTGATTTTAATTTCCCTAAGCTATAGAACCATAAGTTGAAGTGCCGTAGGCTCCGTTGCTTAGTTTTTTAGGTGTTTGAGGAAACACCATACACTTCTCCAGAGTGGCTGTTGGCAAGTTACATCCCGCCCATCAGCATAACAAGGCTCCCTGTTCTCCATGGCCTGTCCTGCCTTTCTGGATTTTTCACTTTTTTCAGATGTCCCTTTTGACAGGGGGGCAGTGAGACTTCATTGTAATGCAGATTTCTTTACAGGCTTGCTTGTTTGGCCAAAAAGGGCGTATGTGTTTTTTCTTGAATATATTCAGGAAAAAACGCATACGCCCTTTTTGACCAAGTGCATCATTGTCGACTTTCTGTCTCTTTCCTTATGCTTTAAATGCAATTCCAGTCTGCCCCTGAACTCGTTTTCCTGCAATTCTGCCCCGCTTTCAAGTCCTCTACGCAGCCTTACTTCAATACATTTTTGGACAATAGCTGACATTTATAACTCTGCAGGTTTGTGAATGACAGTGCGCCTGAGCTCCTTTCTTCTACTCGCTTTCTTGTGAGCTGGCCGCAAACCCGCAGGATTGCTTCATGCCCTAATCTGGTTCCGGCACAGCATGCTGATCCTTTGGTAAATTCCTCTTCCTGGTGGGAAATGAGTGTTATATTTGAACGTGCAGACACCTAGAGCTAGTCTCTCATTGGTTCTCCCTATTCTTGTTCATCTTGCGCAGAAATTGCAAACTGTGCCAAACAGGAGGTTAAAGGCACTGACTCTCTAAGTGGGGAGAGTATTAGTAAAGGGTTTTCAATCGTGAACCCGAGTAAAAGGGGACGAAAACTGAGATGCATTTGAAAAGGTTTCCCGGTCACACGGTGCACCATACTGTGGGTTTCCCATGCATGTTTTAGCTGAAGGAAGAATCCCTTAAACCTGGAGAGTTGGGACCCATGGAATGGGTACCATGCAGTATGACTTCAAAGGGCCTGCATTTTCTCAACAAACCTCACCAATGCTATCAGGCTGAAGTGTACAGCCTTATGTCTCACTCAGCTCTGGTTGTAGATGTGGTAAATCCAGGTTGCATCACAAGCCCTGAATGAATTATTTAAGAATTGCTCTCTATTTCACTGTCATTGTGTTTGTTTTTGTAATTCATTTTGATAATGGGATTTATCGGATTTTCTCTGCTGCATTCATGCCGCTGTACACACACTTGAGTCTCTTATGGAGACATATAAATCCATGGGTTTGAAGATACTTACTAGTCAGGTGTATTCCTAGGCGTTGAATATGGGGTGTTTAGTCCATTTCGTTGAGCAAGGGCTAGGTCTTGACTATTACATATTTGGCTTATGGAAAGGTATCTGTGCTAATTTCTATCTCTGGTTTTATGCAGCACCCCAACTCACTTTTCCCCTTAAGCAAGCATAAGGTGGTTTTCTAAATTTGAGACCCTGTTCTGTTTTGTAATTCAGTTCATGTGTAGCCAAGTTTACATTCCGTGTATTAGTGATATCTTATGATGTTTCATTTTCTGTGTGACTTATTTCACTTAGAATCATCATACCTGAATCCACTCATTATGCCACGATGGGCCTGATGACAGATTTCATTGCTGAGTGATATTCCATTGAATGTGTGTACCACAACTTCTTTATCCATTTTTCACATTCTGGGATATTTAACTTGTACCGTAGACGAGATTCCTGTAAACAGAGCCGTCTGAAACTTTGGGGTGGCTGTCTGTTTTTGATTTTAATTTCCGTGATCTATAAGACCATAAGTGGAAGTGCCGTAGTCTCCGTTGCTTTGTTTCTTAGGTGTTTCAGGAAACACCATACACTTCTCCAGAGTGGCTGTTGGCAATTTACATCCCGCCCATCAGCATAACAAGGCTCCCTGTTCTCCATGGCCTGTGCTGTCTTTCTGGATTTTACACTTTTTTCAGATGGCCCTTTTGACCTGGGGGCAGTGAGACTTCTTTGTAGTGCAGATTTCTTTAACATGCTGGCTTGGTTGGCCAAAAAGGGCGTATGCGTTTTTTCCTGAATATATTCAGGAAAAAACGCATACGCCCTTTTTGGCCAAGTGCATGATTGTCGACGTTCTGCCTCTTTTCCTATGCTTTAAATGCAATTCCAGTCTACCCCCTGAAATCGTTTTCCTGCAATTCTGCCCCGCTTTCCAGTCCTCTTCGCAGCCTTCCTTCAATATATTTTTGGACGATAGCTGTCATTTATAACTCTGCATGTTTGTGAATTACAGTGCCCCTGAGCTCCTTTCTTCAACTCGCTTTCTTGTGAGCTGGCCGCAAACCCGCAGGAATGCTTCAGGCCCTAATCTGGTTCCGGCACGGCATGCTGAGCCTTTGGTTAATTCCTCTTCCTGGTGGGAAATGAGCGTTCCATTTGCCCGTCCAGACACCTACAGCTAGTCTCTCATTGGTTCTCCCTATTCCTGTTCATCTTGCGCAGAAATTGCAAACTGTGCCAAACAGGAGGTTAAAGGCACTGACTCTCCAAGTGGGGAGAGTGTTAGTAAACGGTCTGGAATGGTGAACCCGAGTAAAAGGGGACGAAAACTGAGATGCATTTGAAAACGTTTCCCGGTCACACAGTGCACTGTACTGTGGGTTTCCCATGCATGTTTAAGCTGAAGGAAGAATCCCTTAAACCTGGAGAGTTGGGACCCATGGAATGGGTACCATGCAGTATGACTTCAAAGGGTCTGCATTTGCTCATCGAACCTCACCAATGCTATCAGCCCGAAGTGTCCAGCCTTATGTCTCACTCAGCTCTGGGTGTAGATGTGGTAAATCCAGGTTGCATCACAAGCCCTGAATGAATTATTTAAGAATTGCTCTCTATTTCACTGTCATTGTGTTTGTTTTTGTAATTCATTTTGATAATGGGTTTTATCGGATTTTCTCTGCTGCATTCATGCCGCTGTACACACACTTGAGTCTCTTACGGAGACATATAAATCCATGGGTTTGAAGGTTCTTACTAGTCATGTGTAATCCTAGGCGTTGAATATGGGGTGTTTAGTCCATTTCGTTGAGCAAGGGCTAGGTCTTGACTATTACATATTTGGCTTATGGAAAGGTATCTGTGCTAATTTCTATCTCTGGTTTTATGCAGCACCACAACTCACCTTTCCCCTTAAGCAAGCATAAGTTGGTTTTCTAAATTTGAGACCCTGCTCTGTTTTGTAATTCAGTTCATGTGTAGCCAAGTTTACATTCCGTGTATTAGTGATATCTTATGATGTTTCATTTTCTGTGTGACTTATTTCACTTAGAATCATCGTACGTGAATCCACTCATTATGCCGCGACGGGCCTGATGACATAGATTTCATTGGTGAGTGATATTCCTTTGTACGTACGTACCACACTTCTTTATCCATTTTTCGCTTTCTGGGATATTTAACTTGTACCGTAGACGAGGTTCTTGTAAACAGAGCCGTAAACAGAAACTTTGCGGTGGCTGTGTGTTTTTGATTTTAATTTCCCTAAGCTATAGGAAAAAAAGTGGTAATGCCGTAGGCTCCATTGCTTTGTTTTTTAGGTTTTTGAGGAAACACCATACACATCTCCAGAGTGGCTGTTGGCAATTTACATCCCGCCCATCAGCATAACAAGGCTCCCTGTTCTCCATGGCCTGTGCTGCCTTTCTGGATTTTACACTTTTTTCAGATGGCCCTTTTGAACGGGGGGCAGTGAGACTTCATTGTAGTGCAGATTTCTTTAACATGCTTGCTTGGTTGGCCAAAAAGGGCGTATGCGTTTTTTCCTGAATATATTCAGGAAAAAACGCATACGCCCTTTTTGGCCAAGTGCATCATTGTCGACGTTCTGCCTCATTTCCTATGCTTTAAATGCAATTCCAGTCTACCCCCTGAAATCGTTTTCTTGCAATTCTGCCCCGCTTTCAAGTCCTCTTCGCAGCCTTCCTTCAGTATATTTTTGGGTGATAGCTGTCATTTATAACTCTGCAGGTTTGTGAATTACAGTGTCCCTGAGCTCCTTTCTTCAACTCGCTTTCTTGTGAGCTGGCCGCAAACCCGCAGGATTGCTTCAGGCCCTAATCTGGTTCCGGCACGGCATGCTGAGCCTTTGGTTAATTCCTCTTCCTGGTGGGAAATGAGCGTTAAATTTGCCCGTGCAGACACCTTCACACGAGTCTTCATGGTGCCACTTTGCCCCGGTTATCTCGATGGAGGTTGGAGTTGGAGGGCCTCCTCGCTCAAGGTCAGTGTGCCCATGGAGCCAACCCTGCAACTTCAGGGCATGGTTGGGTGTTAGGATCACCACGTGGGGTCCTTTTCCCTTCGGAGGGAGGTGGCCTTTTGGGCTGCTGATTTCCAGGTTTTCAGATACTGCCAGTATCTTGGCCAGATGTGGCGGTGGGCCAAGCCCCTTGGTGACCGTAGTTTATCCTACCTGGATCGCATTCTTGCATTGTTCCATTTCAAGTGGTCCCAGGTTTTGCACTAATACTCCAATGGCGATTCACCGTTCACCAGGAATGTAAAGGTCAAAGGGTTTAGCTAAATTAGGGAGTTCCAGGGCAAGGGTCTGAATTGACTGCTCTTTCCATTCTTGAAAGGCCACTTCTGCATTCTATTCAAAAGGATCATCATCTTTTCCTTTCAGTGTTTCATATAGAGGCCCAGCTAGTAGACTGTAGTTAGGGATCCAGAAGCAGCAAACCCTGGCCTCCCCAGGAACCCCTAAGCTGTCTTCTAGTTTCAGAAATGGGTAAGGCTGTAAATTGTTTCTTCCCTTTCCTGGGATGGGCTTCTCCGACCTTCTGTGAGAATGAAGCCCAGGCAGGTCACCGTAGTCTGTGATATTTGAGCTTTGTCTTGGACAACTTGTATCCTTTATTGGCTTGGTAGTTCAGAGGTCTCCTTAGTAGGGCTGGCGATCAGAATGTCGTCTGCATATTGAAGGAGTGTTTCCTTTTCCAGAGGTAGAACTTTTAGTTCTTTAGCTGAGCTTTCCCCAAAGATGGTGTGGGAATTTTTGAACCCTTGGGGCAACACGGCCCGGAAGTATTGTTTTAGTTGTATGTTGAGTCCTGCCACTCACAAGCCAAAATTTCTTGTGACTCTGGGACTAATAGAATACAAAAGAAGGCATCATTGAAGACTAATACAGAGTACCATGTCCTGGTGGTTGGTAGAATGACCAGCAGGGTGTAGGATTTAGGAACTACTGGAGGTATATCCTCGGTGGCTTCACTGACTGTCCTGACATCCTTTACCAGGACTCCAGCAGCCCATGGGGCTCTCGAGGTCAGGCCAATCCCAGGATATGGAGCTCACCTGGGCAGGTACCCCACCCCCACCCCAGCCCATGGGGCTCTCGTGTTCAGGCCCCTCCCAGGATATGGGGTTCCCTGGGCAGGTTCCCCTGCAGCCCATGGGGCTCTCGTGGTCAGGCCCCTCCCAGGATACAGAGCTACCCTTACAGGTACCATGGCAGGGCTGGGAACACAGGAACCCTGCATATCGCCCTCATTGCAGAGCACTCCCAGCTCACCTGTCACTCAGATCTGACACAGAGCACCTCAGAGCAGGACTTGAACTAACAAACAGCAGCTCCGACAGGTCTGTGACCCTGGGCATCACACTGTGTGGCCTCCCTCCACCTGGTCTTCCAGAGACTTCCACTGCACCCGGGGCACCAGGCCTCTGTCACCACCCACCAGCCACCCCTCCTCTCCCTGACTCCTGGGTTCCTCTCATTAGGAGAGGGTTTTCTTGAAGTTGTCTCCCACTCATGGGCCAGATAATATAATTAGAAAACAAGCCAGAGCTGCAGCCCCTTGTCTATCCTGACTCTCAGGAGCCCACACCTGTTCCTTGGACCTGGCCGATTCAGCAAGTTCCAGTTTCTGCAACTGTGAGCCCCTGAGGGGTGATTATTGGCTGGCCTGGGAAGCCCGACCGTGCCGGCCAGCCCTCCCCAGGTGTGCCTGGGTTCAGATCAATATAAACACCGCTCCAGGCAGCAAGAGCCCCTGCAGCTGTGCCTGACGCCATTTTCTCTGCCCTGTCAGCAGTCTTGGGGCTGGACTGGTGGGAGGGAGTGAGAGGCCACGGCTTTGTGGGTGGCCCAGTGTGAGTGGGGCTCTGCTGGACTTTCTGCAGCAGTTGCCAAGATGCCACCTGCTAAAGAAGAGGATGTGTCACCCATACCTGCCGCTGGAATTTCTCCCTGGGCAGAGGTGAGTGAGGAAGAAAGCAGTGGGGGCCGGGACAGCAGGGGCATCTCAGGCAGGGAAATGGAAAGCTTCCAGAAGAGCACCCAGGGCCAGGACCATCCTGGCTGGCCTGCAGGCACCAAGTCGGCTGGCATGCTGTCACTCATGTGGCTCCATGGCCCTTCCTCTAGGCTTTCAAGTCCTTGTACATATTCAGGTGTTTTACCTGGGAAGGGTGGGAACATTTCAGCAGCAGCTGGCCTGGGGCTCAGCCCACGTTTACTCACAGATGCCTCGGCACGGTCCCCCAGCTTTGCAATGAGGACGCTTGTTGCGTGGGGCCTGCTGGCTGAATGGGAGATGATTCCCCACCACTGACCAACTTCAGAATTGTTTACAACTGGAGCAAGTGCCCTGATACGGTTTTCCTCTGTGTAACTGGTGGGTTCTGTATTTTTTTTTTTTTTCGTTTTTGGTTCAAGGTAGATTTTATTCCTCTTTTTTGTATTTACAGATATAAGCATGGAAATAATTTATTCATATAAATACATGTATGTGAAGGGAAGAATATTTTTTCTGTTTTACTTTTTGTAATTTGAATTTTATTTTATTTTTTTATACAGCAGGTTCTTTTTGGTTATCTATTTTATACATATAAATGTATACATGCCAATCCCAATCTCTCAACTCCTCCCACCACCACCCCCCAACAGCTTTCCCCCCTTGGTGTCCATACGTTTGTTGTCTACATCTGTTGCTCTATTTCTGCCTGGCAAAACGGTTCATCTGTACAATTTTTCTAGGTTCCACATATATGCATTAATAGACAAGATTTGTTTTTCTCTTTCTGACTTACTTCACTCTGTATGACAGTCTCTAGATCCATCAACGTCTCTACAAATGACCCAATTTCATTCCTTTTTATGGCTTAGTAATATTCCATTTTATATATGTACCACTTCTTTATGCATTCGTCTGTCTGTGGGCATTTAGGTTGCTTCCATTACCTGGATATTGTAAATAGTGATGCAATGAACATTGCGGTGAATGTCTCTTTTTGATTTATGGTTTTGTCTGGGTATATGCCCAGTAGTGGGATTGCTGTATCATATGGTAATTCTATTCTTAGTTTTATAAGAAACTCCATAATGTTCTCCACAGTGACTGTATCAATTTACATTCCCAACAATAGTGGAAGAGGGTTCCTTATCTCCACACCCTTTCCAGCATTTGTTGTTTGTAGATTTTCTGATGATGCCCATTCTAACAGGTGTGAGGTGATACACCATGGATGAGTCTATTTCGTTGAGCAAAGAGTAGGTCTTGTCTATTACATATTTGGCTTATGGAACGGTATGTGTGCTAATTTCAATCTCTGGTTTTATACAGCACCCCAACTCAACTTTCCCCTTAAGCAAGCATAAGTTTTTATCTAAATGTGAGACTCTGTTCGGTTTTGGAATTCAGTTTATGTGTAGCCAAGTTTACACTCTCTCTATTAGTGATATCTTATGATAATTATCTTTCTCTGTGTGACCTATTTCTCTTAGAATCATCATACTTAAATCCACTCAATTTGCTGCTACAGGCCTGATGACATTGATTTCATTGCTGAGTGATATTCCGTTGTACGTAAGTAGCACAACTCCTTTATCCATTTTTTTCTTTCTGGGATATTTAATTTGTACTGGACTCAAGGTTCTTGTAAACACAGCAGCCCTAAATTTGGTGTTGGCTGTGTCTTGTTGATTTTAATTTTCCTAAGCTATAGGGCCAAAAGTGGAAGTGCCCTAGGGTCTGTAGCTTTGTTTTTCAGATGTTTCAGGATACACCATAAACATCTCCAGAGTGTCTGTTGGCAATTTACATCCCGCCCATCAGCATAACAAGGCTCCCTGTTCTCCATGGCCTGTCCTGTGTTTCTGGTTTTTACACTTTTTTCAGATGGCCCTTTTGACGAATGGGAAATGAGACTTCATTGTAGGGCGGATTTCCATTTCTCGAGTGCTTGGTTGGCCAAAAAGGGCATATGTGTTTTTTCCTGAATATATTCAGGAAAAAATGTTTACGCACTTTTGTCCAAGTGCATCACTGTCAAAGATCTGCCGCTTTTCACATGCTTTAAATGCAATTCCAATCTACCTCCTGAAATATGATTCCTGCAATTCTGCCTCGTTTTCAAGTCCTCTTTGCAGACTTACTTCCATATAATTTTGCCAATAGCTGTCATTTATAACACTGCAGGTTTGTGAATTACAGTGCCCGTGATTTCCTTTCTTAACTCGTTTCCTTGAAAACTGGCCACAGAACCGCAGGTTTGCTTCAGGCCGTAATCAGGGTCCGGCACGGCACTCTGAGACTTTGGTTCATTCCACTTCCTGGTGGGAAATTAGAGTTAAATGTGCCCCTCCAGACACCTGCCTCACTCCTAGCCCCTTGGTGATGTGTGTCCTGTGGTTTGAGGCCACATGTGCTGGGTTCCTCACCTTTGGCTGATGTGGCCCCACTGGTGTGAGGACACTCCTGCCTGGTTCCCATCCCCTTGGTGATGTGGGCCCTCCGGTGAGAGTCTGATCCTGGTTGGGTTCCTCACACTTCTGTGAGGTGGGCCCTCTTCTCTGAGGTCACTCCTGCCTGGCTGGCACACCCCGCCTTGGCGACGTCGGCCCTCTGGTGGGATTTGGTGCCTGCTGGGTGTCTCCTCCCCTCGGTAATGAGGGCCCTCTGGCGTCAGACCCTAACTCCTGGGCTCCCAATATTTTCTGATATGCGCCCTGTGGTTCGAGTACACTCCTGCCAGGTTCCCAACCCCATGGGAATGTGGGCCTTCTGCTCTGAGGTCCCAACCGTGGGTTGCTCAGTTTCATGATGAGGGCCCTCTGCTGTGAGTTCTCTCCGGCCTGGATCCCATAGCCTCGCTGCTCCTGGCCACCTGCTGGGAGGTTACAACTGCGGGATTCCTCACCTTTTTTCTTCTATGGGCCCTGTGTTTTGAGACTCCTCCTGCCTGCCTCACTCCCAGCCCCTTGGTGATGTGTGTCCTCTGGTTTGAGGCCACGTATGCTGGGTCCCTCGCCTTTCGATGATGTGGCCCCACTGGTGTGAGGACACTCCTGCCTGGTTCCTATCCCCTTGATGATGTGGGCCCTCTGGTGAGAGTCTGATCCTGGCTGGGTTCCTCACCCTTCTGTGAGGGGGGCCCTCTGCTGTGAGGTCACTCCTGCCTGGCTGGCACACCCCACCTGGGCAACATCGGCCCTCTTGTGGCAGTTGGAGCCTGCTGGGAACCTCCCCTCGGTGATGGGGGCCCTCTTGCCTCAGGCCCTAACTGCTGGGTACCCACATTTTCTGATACGTGCTAAGTGGTGCGAGGACACTCCTGCGAGGTTCCCATCCCCATGGGCATGTGGGCCTTCTGCTCTAAGGTCCCAACACCTGTGTTGTTCACCGTTTCATGATGTTGGCTCTCTGGTGTTAGTTCACCCAGGCCTAGATCCCATAGCCTCTGTGCTCTGAGCGGCCGGCTGGGAGGTTCCTACTGCTGGATTCCTTACCTTTTTTATTCTTTGGGTCCTGTGTTTTCATGCTCCTACTTCCTGACTCACTCCCAGCCCATTTGTGATGTAGGTCCTCTTGTTTAAGGCCACATGTACCAGTTTCCTCACCTTTATTGATGTGGCCCCACTGGTGTGAGGACACTCCTGCCTGGTTCCCATCCCCTTGGTGATGTGGGCCCTCTGGTGAGAGTCTGATCCTGTCTGGATTCCTCACACTTCTGTGAGGTGGGCCCTCTGCTGTGAGGTAACTCCTGCCTGGCTTGCTCCCATTGCCTTGGTGACGTCGGCCCTCTGGTGGCATTTGGAGCCTGCTGGTAGCCTCCTCTCCTCCGTGATGAGGGCCCTCTGGCGCCAGGCCATAACTGCTGGGTTCCCACATTTTCTGATACGTGCTAAGTTGTGCGAGGACACTCCTGCGAGGTTCCCATCCCCATGGGGATGTGGGCCTTCTGCTCTGAGGTCCCACTGGCTGGGTTGCTCACAGTTTCATGATGTGGGCCCTCTGCTGTGAGTTCACTGTGGCCTGGATCCCATAGACTCCATGCTCTGGGCCACCTGCTGGGAGGTTCAAACTGCTGGATTCCTCACATTTTTTATTCTGTGGGCCCTGTGTTGTTAGGCTACTCCTGCCTGCCTCACTCGGAGCACCTTGGAAATGTGGGTCCTCTGGTTTAGGCCACATGTGCTGGGTTCCTCACCTTTCTATAATGTGGCCACACAGGTGTGAGGACACTCCTGCCTTGTTCCGATCCCCTTGGTGATGTGGGCCCTCTGGTGAGAGTCTTATCCTGGCTGGGTTCCTCACCCTTCTGTGAGGTAGGCCCTCTGCTGTGAGGTCACTCCTGCCTGGCTGGCACACGTCAACGTGGCGACGTGGGCCCTCATTTGGGAGTTGGTGCCTGCTGGGAGTCTCCTCCCCTCGGTAATGAGGGCCCTCTGGCGTCAGACCCTAACTCCTGGGCTCCCAAAATTTTCTGATGTGCGCCCTGTGGTGCGAGTACACTCCTGCCAGGATCCCAACCCCATGGGAATGTGGGCCTTCTGCTCTAAGGTCCCAACGGCTGGGTTGCTCACAGTTTCATGATGAGGGCCCTCTGTTTTGAGTTCAGTCAGGCCTGGATCCCATAGCCTCGCTGCTCCTGGCCACCTGCTGGGAGGTTCCAACTGCGGGATCCCTCACCTTTTTTACGCTATGGGCCCTCTGTTTGGAGGCTCCTCCTGCCTGCCTCACTCCCAGCCCCTTGGTGATGTGTGTCCTGTAGTTTGAGGCCACGTGTGCTGGGTCCGTCACATTTCGGTGATGTGACCACACTGGTGTGAGAACACTCCTGCCTGGTTTCCATTCCCTTGGTGATGTGGGCCCTCCGGTGAGAGTCTGATCCTCTTTGGGTTCCTCACACTTTTGTGTGGTTGGCCCTCTGCTCTGAGGTCACTCCTGCCTGGCTGGCACACCCTGCATTGGCGACGTCGGCCTTCTGGTAGCAGTTGGAGCTTGCTGGGAGCCTCCTCTCCTCAGTGATGAGGGCCCTCTGGCGTCCGGCCCTAACTGCTGGGCTCCCCACCTTTTCTGATGTGTGCCCACTGGTGCGATGACACTCCTGCTTGGTTCCCTTCCCCATGGGGATGTGGGCCTTGTGCTCTGAGGTTACAACGGCTGGGTTGCTTACAGTATCACGATGAGGGCCCTCTGTTGTGAGTTCATCACTGCCTGGATCCCATAGCCTCGGTGCTCTGGGCCGCCTGCTGGGATGTTCCAACTGCTGGATTCCTCACCTTTTTTATACAATGGGCCATGTGTTTTGAGGTTAATCCTGCCTGCCTCGCTCCGAGACCCATGGTGATGTGGGTCCTCTGGTTTGAGGCCACATGTGCTGGGTACCTCAACTTTCGATGATGTGGCCCCACGGGTGTGAGGACACTCCTGCCTGGTTCCCAGGCCCTTGCTTATGTGGGCACTCTGGTGAGAGTCTGATCTTGACTGGGTTCCTTACCCTTCTGTGAGGTGGGCCCTCTGATGTGAGGTCACTCCTGCCTGGATGGCTCATGTCGCCTTGGCGACGTAGGCCCTCTGTTGGCCACTGAAGCATGCTGGGAGCCTCCTACCCTCTTTAATAAGGGCCCTGGAAGAAACGCATATGCCCTTTTTGACCAAGTGCATCATTGTCGAGGTTCTGCCTCTTCTCCTATACTTTCAGAGGACTTCCCGTCTACCTCCTGAAATCGTATTCCTGGAATTCTGCCCCGCGTTCAAGTCCTCTTTGCAGCCTTACTTCAATATATTTTTGGACGATAGCTGTCATTTATAACTCTGCAGGTTTGTGAATTACAGTGCCCCTGAGCTCCTTTCTTCAACTCGCTTTCTTGTGAGCTGGCCGCAAAACCGCAGGATTGCTTCAGGCCCTAATCTGGTTCCGACACGGCATGCTGAGCCTTTGGCTAATTCCTCTTCCTGGTGGGAAATGAGCGTTAAATTTGTTCGTGCAGACACCTACAGCTAATCTCTCATTGGTTCTCCCTATTCCTGTTCATCTTGCGCAGAAATTCCAAACTGTGCCAAACAGGAGGTTAAAGGCACTGACTCTCCAAGTGGGGAGAGTGTTAGTAAAGCGTCTGGAATGGTAAAACCGAGTACGAGGGGACGAAAACTGAGACGCATTTAAAAAGTTTTCCCGGTCACACGGTGGACCATATTCTGGGTTGCCCATGCATGTTTTAGCTGAAGGAAGAATCCCTTAAACCTGGAGAGTTGGGACCCATGGAATGGGTACCACGCAGTATGACTTCAAAGGGTTGCCTTTGCTCACCGAACGTCACCAATGCTATCAGCCCGAAGTGTCCAGCCTTATGTCTCACTCAGCTCGGGGTGTAGATGTGGTAAATCCACGTTGCATCACAAGCCCTGAATGAATTATTTAAGAATTGCTCTCTATTTCACTGTCATTGTGTTTTGTTTTTGTAATTTATTTTGATAATGGGATTTATCGGATTTTCACTGCTGCGTTTATGCCGCTGTACACATGCTTGATTCTCTTATGGAGACATATAAATCCATGGGTTTTCAGATTCTTACTAGTCAGGTATATTCCTAGGCATTGAATATGGGGTGTTGAGTCCATTTCGTGGAGCAAGGAGTAGGTCCTGACTATTACATATTTGCTTATGGAAAGGTATCTGTGCTAATTTCAATCTCTGGTTTTATGCAGCACCACAACTCACCTTTCCCCTTAAGCAAGCATAAGTTGGTTTTCTAAATTTGAGACCCTTTTCTGTTTTGTAATTGAGTTCATGTGCAGCCATGTTTGCATTCCGTGTATTTGAGATATCTTATGGTGTTTCTTTTTCTGTGTGACTTAGTTAACTTAGAATGATCGTACCTGAATCCACTCATTATGCCGCGACGGGCCTCACGACATAGATTTCATTGCTGAGTGATATTCCATTGTACGTACGTACAACAACTTCTTTATCCATTTTTTGCTTTCTGGGATATTTCACTTGTACTGTAAATGAGGTTCTTGTAAGCAGAGCCGTCCAAAATTTATGGGTGGCTGTGTCTTTTTGATTTTAAAATCCCTAAGCTATAGAACCATAAGTTGAAGTGCCGTAGGCTCCGTTGCTTAGTTTTTTAGGTGTTTGAGGAAACACCATACACTTCTCCAGAGTGGCTGTTGGCAAGTTACATCCCGCCCATCAGCATAACAAGGCTCCCTCTTCTCCATGGCCTGTCCTGCCTTTCTGGATTTTTCACTTTTTTCAGATGTCCCTTTTGACAGGGGGGCAGTGAGACTTCATTGTAATGCAGATTTCTTTACAGGCTTGCTTGTTTGGCCAAAAAGGGCGTATGTGTTTTTTCTTGAATATATTCAGGAAAAAACGCATACGCCCTTTTTGACCAAGTGCATCATTGTCGACTTTCTGTCTCTTTCCTTATGCTTTAAATGCAATTCCAGTCTGCCCCTGAACTCGTTTTCCTGCAATTCTGCCCCGCTTTCAAGTCCTCTACGCAGCCTTACTTCAATACATTTTTGGACAATAGCTGACATTTATAACTCTGCAGGTTTGTGAATGACAGTGCGCCTGAGCTCCTTTCTTCTACTCGCTTTCTTGTGAGCTGGCCGCAAACCCGCAGGATTGCTTCATGCCCTAATCTGGTTCCGGCACAGCATGCTGATCCTTTGGTAAATTCCTCTTCCTGGTGGGAAATGAGTGTTATATTTGAACGTGCAGACACCTAGAGCTAGTCTCTCATTGGTTCTCCCTATTCTTGTTCATCTTGCGCAGAAATTGCAAACTGTGCCAAACAGGAGGTTAAAGGCACTGACTCTCTAAGTGGGGAGAGTATTAGTAAAGGGTCTTCAATCGTGAACCCGAGTAAAAGGGGACGAAAACTGAGATGCATTTGAAAAGGTTTCCCGGTCACACGGTGCACCATACTGTGGGTTTCCCATGCATGTTTTAGCTGAAGGAAGAATCCCTTAAACCTGGAGAGTTGGGACCCATGGAATGGGTACCATGCAGTATGACTTCAAAGGGCCTGCATTTTCTCAACGAACCTCACCAATGCTATCAGGCTGAAGTGTACAGCCTTATGTCTCACTCAGCTCTGGTTGTAGATGTGGTAAATCCAGGTTGCATCACAAGCCCTGAATGAATTATTTAAGAATTGCTCTCTATTTCACTGTCATTGTGTTTGTTTTTGTAATTCATTTTGATAATGGGTTTTATCGGATTTTCTCTGCTGCATTCATGCCGCTGTACACACACTTGAGTCTCTTACGGAGACATATAAATCTATGGGTTTGAAGGTTCTTACTAGTCATGTGTAATCCTAGGCGTTGAATATGGGGTGTTTAGTCCATTTCGTTGAGCAAGGGCTAGGTCTTGACTATTACATATTTGGCTTATGGAAAGGTATCTGTGCTAATTTCTATCTCTGATTTTATGCAGCACCACAACTCACCTTTCCCCTTAAGCAAGCATAAGGTGGTTTTCTAAATTTGAGACCCTGCTCTGTTTTGTAATTCAGTTCATGTGTAGCCAAGTTTACATTCCGTGTATTAGTGATATCTTATGATGTTTCATTTTCTGTGTGACTTATTTCACTTAGAATCATCGTACGTGAATCCACTCATTATGCCGCGACGGGCCTGATGACATAGATTTCATTGGTGAGTGATATTCCTTTGTACGTACGTACCACACTTCTTTATCCATTTTTCGCTTTCTGGGATATTTAACTTGTACCGTAGACGAGGTTCTTGTAAACAGAGCCGTAAACAGAAACTTTGCGGTGGCTGTGTGTTTTTGATTTTAATTTCCCTAAGCTATAGGAAAAAAAGTGGTAATGCCGTAGGCTCCATTGCTTTGTTTTTTAGGTTTTTGAGGAAACACCATACACATCTCCAGAGTGGCTGTTGGCAATTTACATCCCGCCCATCAGCATAACAAGGCTCCCTGTTCTCCATGGCCTGTGCTGCCTTTCTGGATTTTACACTTTTTTCAGATGGCCCTTTTGAACGGGGGGCAGTGAGACTTCATTGTAGTGCAGATTTCTTTAACATGCTTGCTTGGTTGGCCAAAAAGGGCGTATGCGTTTTTTCCTGAATATATTCAGGAAAAAACGCATACGCCCTTTTTGGCCAAGTGCATCATTGTCGACGTTCTGCCTCATTTCCTATGCTTTAAATGCAATTCCAGTCTACCCCCTGAAATCGTTTTCTTGCAATTCTGCCCCGCTTTCAAGTCCTCTTCGCAGCCTTCCTTCAGTATATTTTTGGGTGATAGCTGTCATTTATAACTCTGCAGGTTTGTGAATTACAGTGTCCCTGAGCTCCTTTCTTCAACTCGCTTTCTTGTGAGCTGGCCGCAAACCCGCAGGATTGCTTCAGGCCCTAATCTGGTTCCGGCACGGCATGCTGAGCCTTTGGTTAATTCCTCTTCCTGGTGGGAAATGAGCGTTAAATTTGCCCGTGCAGACACCTTCACACGAGTCTTCATGGTGCCACTTTGCCCCGGTTATCTCGATGGAGGTTGGAGTTGGAGGGCCTCCTCGCTCAAGGTCAGTGTGCCCATGGAGCCAACCCTGCAACTTCAGGGCATGGTTGGGTGTTAGGATCACCACGTGGGGTCCTTTTCCCTTCGGAGGGAGGTGGCCTTTTGGGCTGCTGATTTCCAGGTTTTCAGATACTGCCAGTATCTTGGCCAGATGTGGCGGTGGGCCAAGCCCCTTGGTGACCGTAGTTTATCCTACCTGGATCGCATTCTTGAATTGTTCCATTTCAAGTGGTCCCAGGTTTTGCACTAATACTCCAATGGCGATTCACCGTTCACCAGGAATGTAAAGGTCAAAGGGTTTAGCTAAATTAGGGAGTTCCAGGGCAAGGGTCTGAATTGACTGCTCTTTCCATTCTTGAAAGGCCACTTCTGCATTCTATTCAAAAGGATCATCATCTTTTCCTTTCAGTGTTTCATATAGAGGCCCAGCTAGTAGACTGTAGTTAGGGATCCAGAAGCAGCAAACCCTGGCCTCCCCAGGAACCCCTAAGCTGTCTTCTAGTTTCAGAAATGGGTAAGGCTGTAAATTGTTTCTTCCCTTTCCTGGGATGGGCTTCTCCGACCTTCTGTGAGAATGAAGCCCAGGCAGGTCACCGTAGTCTGTGATATTTGAGCTTTGTCTTGGACAACTTGTATCCTTTATTGGCTTGGTAGTTCAGAGGTCTCCTTAGTAGGGCTGGCGATCAGAATGTCGTCTGCATATTGAAGGAGTGTTTCCTTTTCCAGAGGTAGAACTTTTAGTTCTTTAGCTGAGCTTTCCCCAAAGATGGTGTGGGAATTTTTGAACCCTTGGGGCAACACGGCCCGGAAGTATTTTTTTAGTTGTATGTTGAGTCCTGCCACTCACAAGCCAAAATTTCTTGTGACTCTGGGACTAATAGAATACAAAAGAAGGCATCATTGAAGACTAATACAGAGTACCATGTCCTGGTGGTTGGTAGAATGACCAGCAGGGTGTAGGATTTAGGAACTACTGGAGGTATATCCTCGGTGGCTTCACTGACTGTCCTGACATCCTTTACCAGGACTCCAGCAGCCCATGGGGCTCTCGAGGTCAGGCCAATCCCAGGATATGGAGCTCACCTGGGCAGGTACCCCACCCCCACCCCAGCCCATGGGGCTCTCGTGTTCAGGCCCCTCCCAGGATATGGGGTTCCCTGGGCAGGTTCCCCTGCAGCCCATGGGGCTCTCGTGGTCAGGCCCCTCCCAGGATACAGAGCTACCCTTACAGGTACCATGGCAGGGCTGGGAACACAGGAACCCTGCATATCGCCCTCATTGCAGAGCACTCCCAGCTCACCTGTCACTCAGATCTGACACAGAGCACCTCAGAGCAGGACTTGAACTAACAAACAGCAGCTCCGACAGGTCTGTGACCCTGGGCATCACACTGTGTGGCCTCCCTCCACCTGGTCTTCCAGAGACTTCCACTGCACCCGGGGCACCAGGCCTCTGTCTCCACCCACCAGCCACCCCTCCTCTCCCTGACTCCTGGGTTCCTCTCATTAAGAGAGGGTTTTCTTGAAGTTGTCTCCCACTCATGGGCCAGATAATATAATTAGAAAACAAGCCAGAGCTGCAGCCCCTTGTCTATCCTGACTCTCAGGAGCCCACACCTGTTCCTTGGACCTGGCCGATTCAGCAAGTTCCAGTTTCTGCAACTGTGAGCCCCTGAGGAGTGATTATTGGCTGGCCTGGGAAGCCCGACTGTGCCGGCCAGCCCTCCCCAGGTGTGCCTGGGTTCAGATCAATATAAACAGCGCTCCAGGCAGCAAGAGCCCCTGCAGCTGTGCCTGACGCCATTTTCTCTGCCCTGTCAGCAGTCTTGGGGCTGGACTGGTGGGAGGGAGTGAGAGGCCACGGCTTTGTGGGTGGCCCAGTGTGAGTGGGGCTCTGCTGGACTTTCTGCAGCAGTTGCCAAGATGCCACCTGCTAAAGAAGAGGATGTGTCACCCATACCTGCCGCTGGAATTTCTCCCTGGGCAGAGGTGAGTGAGGAAGAAAGCAGTGGGGGCCGGGACAGCAGGGGTATCTCAGGCAGGGAAATGGAAAGCTTCCAGAAGAGCACCCAGGGCCAGGACCATCCTGGCTGGCCTGCAGACACCAAGTCGGCTGGCATGCTGTCACTCATGTGGCTCCATGGCCCTTCCTCTAGGCTTTCAAGTCCTTGTACATATTCAGGTGTTTTACCTGGGAAGGGTGGGAACATTTCAGCAGCAGCTGGCCTGGGGCTCAGCCCACGTTTACTCACAGATGCCTCGGCACGGTCCCCCAGCTTTGCAATGAGGACGCTTGTTGCGTGGGGCCTGCTGGCTGAATGGGAGATGATTCCCCACCACTGACCAACTTCAGAATTTTTTACAACTGGAGCAAGTGCCCTGATACGGTTTTCCTCTGTGTAACTGGTGGGTTCTGTTTTTTTTTCTTTTTTTCGTTTTTGGTTCAAGGTAGATTTTATTCCTCTTTTTTGTATTTACAGATATAAGCATGGAAATAATTTATTCATATAAATACATGTATGTGAAGGGAAGAATATTTTTTCTGTTTTACTTTTTGTAATTTGAATTTTATTTTATTTTTTTATACAGCAGGTTCTTTTTGGTTATCTATTTTATACATATAAATGTATACATGCCAATCCCAATCTCTCAACTCCTCCCACCACCACCCCCCAACAGCTTTCCCCCCTTGGTGTCCATACGTTTGTTGTCTACATCTGTTGCTCTATTTCTGCCTGGCAAAACGGTTCATCTGTACAATTTTTCTAGGTTCCACATATATGCATTAATAGACAAGATTTGTTTTTCTCTTTCTGACTTACTTCACTCTGTATGACAGTCTCTAGATCCATCAACGTCTCTACAAATGACCCAATTTCATTCCTTTTTATGGCTTAGTAATATTCCATTTTATATATGTACCACTTCTTTATGCATTCGTCTGTCTGTGGGCATTTAGGTTGCTTCCATTACCTGGATATTGTAAATAGTGATGCAATGAACATTGCGGTGAATGTCTCTTTTTGATTTATGGTTTTGTCTGGGTATATGCCCAGTAGTGGGATTGCTGTATCATATGGTAATTCTATTCTTAGTTTTATAAGAAACTCCATAATGTTCTCCACAGTGACTGTATCAATTTACATTCCCAACAATAGTGGAAGAGGGTTCCTTATCTCCACACCCTTTCCAGCATTTGTTGTTTGTAGATTTTCTGATGATGCCCATTCTAACAGGTGTGAGGTGATACACCATGGATGAGTCTATTTCGTTGAGCAAAGAGTAGGTCTTGTCTATTACATATTTGGCTTATGGAACGGTATGTGTGCTAATTTCAATCTCTGGTTTTATACAGCACCCCAACTCAACTTTCCCCTTAAGCAAGCATAAGTTTTTATCTAAATGTGAGACTCTGTTCGGTTTTGGAATTCAGTTTATGTGTAGCCAAGTTTACACTCTCTCTATTAGTGATATCTTATGATAATTATCTTTCTCTGTGTGACCTATTTCTCTTAGAATCATCATACTTAAATCCACTCAATTTGCTGCTACAGGCCTGATGACATTGATTTCATTGCTGAGTGATATTCCGTTGTACGTAAGTAGCACAACTCCTTTATCCATTTTTTTCTTTCTGGGATATTTAATTTGTACTGGACTCAAGGTTCTTGTAAACACAGCAGCCCTAAATTTGGTGTTGGCTGTGTCTTGTTGATTTTAATTTTCCTAAGCTATAGGGCCAAAAGTGGAAGTGCCCTAGGGTCTGTAGCTTTGTTTTTCAGATGTTTCAGGATACACCATAAACATCTCCAGAGTGTCTGTTGGCAATTTACATCCCGCCCATCAGCATAACAAGGCTCCCTGTTCTCCATGGCCTGTCCTGTGTTTCTGGTTTTTACACTTTTTTCAGATGGCCCTTTTGACGAATGGGAAATGAGACTTCATTGTAGGGCGGATTTCCATTTCTCGAGTGCTTGGTTGGCCAAAAAGGGCATATGTGTTTTTTCCTGAATATATTCAGGAAAAAATGTTTACGCACTTTTGTCCAAGTGCATCACTGTCAAAGATCTGCCGCTTTTCACATGCTTTAAATGCAATTCCAATCTACCTCCTGAAATATGATTCCTGCAATTCTGCCTCGTTTTCAAGTCCTCTTTGCAGACTTACTTCCATATAATTTTGCCAATAGCTGTCATTTATAACACTGCAGGTTTGTGAATTACAGTGCCCGTGATTTCCTTTCTTAACTCGTTTCCTTGAAAACTGGCCACAGAACCGCAGGTTTGCTTCAGGCCGTAATCAGGGTCCGGCACGGCACTCTGAGACTTTGGTTCATTCCACTTCCTGGTGGGAAATTAGAGTTAAATGTGCCCCTCCAGACACCTGCCTCACTCCTAGCCCCTTGGTGATGTGTGTCCTGTGGTTTGAGGCCACATGTGCTGGGTTCCTCACCTTTGGCTGATGTGGCCCCACTGGTGTGAGGACACTCCTGCCTGGTTCCCATCCCCTTGGTGATGTGGGCCCTCCGGTGAGAGTCTGATCCTGGTTGGGTTCCTCACACTTCTGTGAGGTGGGCCCTCTTCTCTGAGGTCACTCCTGCCTGGCTGGCACACCCCGCCTTGGCGACGTCGGCCCTCTGGTGGGATTTGGTGCCTGCTGGGTGTCTCCTCCCCTCGGTAATGAGGGCCCTCTGGCGTCAGACCCTAACTCCTGGGCTCCCAATATTTTCTGATATGCGCCCTGTGGTTCGAGTACACTCCTGCCAGGTTCCCAACCCCATGGGAATGTGGGCCTTCTGCTCTGAGGTCCCAACCGTGGGTTGCTCAGTTTCATGATGAGGGCCCTCTGCTGTGAGTTCTCTCCAGCCTGGATCCCATAGCCTCGCTGATCCTGGCCACCTGCTGGGAGGTTACAACTGCGGGATTCCTCACCTTTTTTCTTCTATGGGCCCTGTGTTTTGAGACTCCTCCTGCTTGCCTCACTCCCAACCCCTTGGTGATGTGTGTCCTCTGGTTTGAGGCCACGTATGCTGGGTCCCTCGCCTTTCGATGATGTGGCCCCACTGGTGTGAGGACACTCCTGCCTGGTTCCTATCCCCTTGATGATGTGGGCCCTCTGGTGAGAGTCTGATCCTGGCTGGGTTCCTCACCATTCTGTGGGGTGGGCCCTCTGCTGTGAGGTCACTCCTGCCTGGCTGGCACACCCCACCTGGGCAACATCGGCCCTCTTGTGGCAGTTGGAGCCTGCTGGGAACCTCCCCTCGGTGATGGGGGCCCTCTTGCCTCAGGCCCTAACTGCTGGGTACCCACATTTTCTGATACGTGCTAAGTGGTGCGAGGACACTCCTGCGAGGTTCCCATCCCCATGGGCATGTGGGCCTTCTGCTCTAAGGTCCCAACACCTGTGTTGTTCACCGTTTCATGATGTTGGCTCTCTGGTGTTAGTTCACCCAGGCCTAGATCCCATAGCCTCTGTGCTCTGAGCGGCCTGCTGGGAGGTTCCTACTGCTGGATTCCTTACCTTTTTTATTCTTTGGGTCCTGTGTTTTCATGCTCCTACTTCCTGACTCACTCCCAGCCCATTTGTGATGTAGGTCCTCTTGTTTAAGGCCACATGTACCAGTTTCCTCACCTTTATTGATGTGGCCCCACTGGTGTGAGGACACTCCTGCCTGGTTCCCATCCCCTTGGTGATGTGGGCCCTCTGGTGAGAGTCTGATCCTGTCTGGATTCCTCACACTTCTGTGAGGTGGGCCCTCTGCTGTGAGGTAACTCCTGCCTGGCTTGCTCCCATTGCCTTGGTGACGTCGGCCCTCTGGTGGCATTTGGAGCCTGCTGGTAGCCTCCTCTCCTCCGTGATGAGGGCCCTCTGGCGCCAGGCCATAACTGCTGGGTTCCCACATTTTCTGATACGTGCTAAGTTGTGCGAGGACACTCCTGCGAGGTTCCCATCCCCATGGGGATGTGGGCCTTCTGCTCTGAGGTCCCACTGGCTGGGTTGCTCACAGATTCATGATGTGGGCCCTCTGCTGTGAGTTCACTGTGGCCTGGATCCCATAGACTCCATGCTCTGGGCCACCTGCTGGGAGGTTCAAACTGCTGGATTCCTCACATTTTTTATTCTGTGGGCCCTGTGTTGTTAGGCTACTCCTGCCTGCCTCACTCGGAGCACCTTGGAAATGTGGGTCCTCTGGTTTAGGCCACATGTGCTGGGTTCCTCACCTTTCTATAATGTGGCCACACTGGTGTGAGGACACTCCTGCCTTGTTCCGATCCCCTTGGTGATGTGGGCCCTCTGGTGAGAGTCTTATCCTGGCTGGGTTCCTCACCCTTCTGTGAGGTAGGCCCTCTGCTGTGAGGTCACTCCTGCCTGGCTGGCACACGTCAACGTGGCGACGTGGGCCCTCAGTTGGGAGTTGGTGCCTGCTGGGAGTCTCCTCCCCTCGGTAATGAGGGCCCTCTGGCGTCAGACCCTAACTCCTGGGCTCCCAAAATTTTCTGATGTGCGCCCTGTGGTGCGAGTACACTCCTGCCAGGATCCCAACCCCATGGGAATGTGGGCCTTCTGCTCTAAGGTCCCAACGGCTGGGTTGCTCACAGTTTCATGATGAGGGCCCTCTGTTTTGAGTTCAGTCAGGCCTGGATCCCATAGCCTCGCTGCTCCTGGCCACCTGCTGGGAGGTTCCAACTGCGGGATCCCTCACATTTTATACGCTATGGGCCCTCTGTTTGGAGGCTCCTCCTGCCTGCCTCACTCCCAGCCCCTTGGTGATGTGTGTCCTGTAGTTTGAGGCCACGTGTGCTGGGTCCGTCACATTTCGGTGATGTGACCACACTGGTGTGAGAACACTCCTGCCTGGTTTCCATTCCCTTGGTGATGTGGGCCCTCCGGTGAGAGTCTGATCCTCTTTGGGTTCCTCACACTTTTGTGTGGTTGGCCCTCTGCTCTGAGGTCACTCCTGCCTGGCTGGCACACCCTGCATTGGCGACGTCGGCCTTCTGGTAGCAGTTGGAGCTTGCTGGGAGCCTCCTCTCCTCAGTGATGAGGGCCCTCTGGCGTCCGGCCCTAACTGCTGGGCTCCCCACCTTTTCTGATGTGTGCCCACTGGTGCGATGACACTCCTGCTTGGTTCCCTTCCCCATGGGGATGTGGGCCTTGTGCTCTGAGGTTACAACGGCTGGGTTGCTTACAGTATCACGATGAGGGCCCTCTGTTGTGAGTTCATCACTGCCTGGATCCCATAGCCTCGGTGCTCTGGGCCACCTGCTGGGATGCTCCAACTGCTGGATTCCTCACCTTTTTTATACAATGGGCCATGTGTTTTGAGGTTAATCCTGCCTGCCTCGCTCCGAGACCCATGGTGATGTGGGTCCTCTGGTTTGAGGCCACATGTGCTGGGTACCTCAACTTTCGATGATGTGGCCCCACGGGTGTGAGGACACTCCTGCCTGGTTCCCAGCCCCTTGCTTATGTGGGCACTCTGGTGAGAGTCTGATCTTGACTGGGTTCCTTACCCTTCTGTGAGGTGGGCCCTCTGATGTGAGGTCACTCCTGCCTGGATGGCTCATGTCGCCTTGGCGACGTAGGCCCTCTGTTGGCCACTGAAGCATGCTGGGAGCCTCCTACCCTCTTTAATAAGGGCCCTGGAAGAAACGCATATGCCCTTTTTGACCAAGTGCATCATTGTCGAGGTTCTGCCTCTTCTCCTATACTTTCAGAGGACTTCCCGTCTACCTCCTGAAATCGTATTCCTGGAATTCTGCCCCGCGTTCAAGTCCTCTTTGCAGCCTTACTTCAATATATTTTTGGACGATAGCTGTCATTTATAACTCTGCAGGTTTGTGAATTACAGTGCCCCTGAGCTCCTTTCTTCAACTCGCTTTCTTGTGAGCTGGCCGCAAAACCGCAGGATTGCTTCAGGCCCTAATCTGGTTCCGACACGGCATGCTGAGCCTTTGGCTAATTCCTCTTCCTGGTGGGAAATGAGCGTTAAATTTGTTCGTGCAGACACCTACAGCTAATCTCTCATTGGTTCTCCCTATTCCTGTTCATCTTGCGCAGAAATTCCAAACTGTGCCAAACAGGAGGTTAAAGGCACTGACTCTCCAAGTGGGGAGAGTGTTAGTAAAGCGTCTGGAATGGTAAAACCGAGTACGAGGGGACGAAAACTGAGACGCATTTAAAAAGTTTTCCCGGTCACACGGTGGACCATATTCTGGGTTGCCCATGCATGTTTTAGCTGAAGGAAGAATCCCTTAAACCTGGAGAGTTGGGACCCATGGAATGGGTACCACGCAGTATGACTTCAAAGGGTTGCCTTTGCTCACCGAACGTCACCAATGCTATCAGCCCGAAGTGTCCAGCCTTATGTCTCACTCAGCTCGGGGTGTAGATGTGGTAAATCCACGTTGCATCACAAGCTCTGAATGAATTATTTAAGAATTGCTCTCTATTTCACTGTCATTGTGTTTTGTTTTTGTAATTTATTTTGATAATGGGATTTATCGGATTTTCACTGCTGCGTTTATGCCGCTGTACACATGCTTGATTCTCTTATGGAGACATATAAATCCATGGGTTTTCAGATTCTTACTAGTCAGGTATATTCCTAGGCATTGAATATGGGGTGTTGAGTCCATTTCGTGGAGCAAGGAGTAGGTCCTGACTATTACATATTTGCTTATGGAAAGGTATCTGTGCTAATTTCAATCTCTGGTTTTATGCAGCACCACAACTCACCTTTCCCCTTAAGCAAGCAAAAGTTGGTTTTCTAAATTTGAGACCCTTTTCTGTTTTGTAATTGAGTTCATGTGCAGCCATGTTTGCATTCCGTGTATTTGAGATATCTTATGGTGTTTCTTTTTCTGTGTGACTTAGTTAACTTAGAATGATCGTACCTGAATCCACTCATTATGCCGCGACGGGCCTCACGACATAGATTTCATTGCTGAGTGATATTCCATTGTACGTACGTACAACAACTTCTTTATCCATTTTTTGCTTTCTGGGATATTTCACTTGTACCGTAAATGAGGTTCTTGTAAGCAGAGCCGTCCAAAATTTATGGGTGGCTGTGTCTTTTTGATTTTAATTTCCCTAAGCTATAGAACCATAAGTGGAAGTGCCGTAGGCTCCGTTGCTTAGTTTTTTAGGTGTTTGAGGAAACACCATACACTTCTCCAGAGTGGCTGTTGGCAAGTTACATCCCGCCCATCAGCATAACAAGGCTCCCTGTTCTCCATGGCCTGTCCTGCCTTTCTGGATTTTTCACTTTTTTCAGATGTCCCTTTTGACAGGGGGGCAGTGAGACTTCATTGTAATGCAGATTTCTTTACAGGCTTGCTTGTTTGGCCAAAAAGGGCGTATGTGTTTTTTCTTGAATATATTCAGGAAAAAACGCATACGCCCTTTTTGACCAAGTGCATCATTGTCGACTTTCTGTCTCTTTCCTTATGCTTTAAATGCAATTCCAGTCTGCCCCTGAACTCGTTTTCCTGCAATTCTGCCCCGCTTTCAAGTCCTCTACGCAGCCTTACTTCAATACATTTTTGGACAATAGCTGACATTTATAACTCTGCAGGTTTGTGAATGACAGTGCGCCTGAGCTCCTTTCTTCTACTCGCTTTCTTGTGAGCTGGCCGCAAACCCGCAGGATTGCTTCATGCCCTAATCTGGTTCCGGCACAGCATGCTGATCCTTTGGTAAATTCCTCTTCCTGGTGGGAAATGAGTGTTATATTTGAACGTGCAGACACCTAGAGCTAGTCTCTCATTGGTTCTCCCTATTCTTGTTCATCTTGCGCAGAAATTGCAAACTGTGCCAAACAGGAGGTTAAAGGCACTGACTCTCTAAGTGGGGAGAGTATTAGTAAAGGGTTTTCAATCGTGAACCCGAGTAAAAGGGGACGAAAACTGAGATGCATTTGAAAAGGTTTCCCGGTCACACGGTGCACCATACTGTGGGTTTCCCATGCATGTTTTAGCTGAAGGAAGAATCCCTTAAACCTGGAGAGTTGGGACCCATGGAATGGGTACCATGCAGTATGACTTCAAAGGGCCTGCATTTTCTCAACAAACCTCACCAATGCTATCAGGCTGAAGTGTACAGCCTTATGTCTCACTCAGCTCTGGTTGTAGATGTGGTAAATCCAGGTTGCATCACAAGCCCTGAATGAATTATTTAAGAATTGCTCTCTATTTCACTGTCATTGTGTTTGTTTTTGTAATTCATTTTGATAATGGGATTTATCGGATTTTCTCTGCTGCATTCATGCCGCTGTACACACACTTGAGTCTCTTATGGAGACATATAAATCCATGGGTTTGAAGATACTTACTAGTCAGGTGTATTCCTAGGCGTTGAATATGGGGTGTTTAGTCCATTTCGTTGAGCAAGGGCTAGGTCTTGACTATTACATATTTGGCTTATGGAAAGGTATCTGTGCTAATTTCTATCTCTGGTTTTATGCAGCACCCCAACTCACTTTTCCCCTTAAGCAAGCATAAGGTGGTTTTCTAAATTTGAGACCCTGTTCTGTTTTGTAATTCAGTTCATGTGTAGCCAAGTTTACATTCCGTGTATTAGTGATATCTTATGATGTTTCATTTTCTGTGTGACTTATTTCACTTAGAATCATCATACCTGAATCCACTCATTATGCCACGATGGGCCTGATGACAGATTTCATTGCTGAGTGATATTCCATTGAATGTGTGTACCACAACTTCTTTATCCATTTTTCACATTCTGGGATATTTAACTTGTACCGTAGACGAGATTCCTGTAAACAGAGCCGTCTGAAACTTTGGGGTGGGTGTCTGTTTTTGATTTTAATTTCCGTGATCTATAAGACCATAAGTGGAAGTGCCGTAGTCTCCGTTGCTTTGTTTCTTAGGTGTTTCAGGAAACACCATACACTTCTCCAGAGTGGCTGTTGGCAATTTACATCCCGCCCATCAGCATAACAAGGCTCCCTGTTCTCCATGGCCTGTGCTGTCTTTCTGGATTTTACACTTTTTTCAGATGGCCCTTTTGACCTGGGGGCAGTGAGACTTCTTTGTAGTGCAGATTTCTTTAACATGCTGGCTTGGTTGGCCAAAAAGGGCGTATGCGTTTTTTCCTGAATATATTCAGGAAAAAACGCATACGCCCTTTTTGGCCAAGTGCATGATTGTCGACGTTCTGCCTCTTTTCCTATGCTTTAAATGCAATTCCAGTCTACCCCCTGAAATCGTTTTCCTGCAATTCTGCCCCGCTTTCCAGTCCTCTTCGCAGCCTTCCTTCAATATATTTTTGGACGATAGCTGTCATTTATAACTCTGCATGTTTGTGAATTACAGTGCCCCTGAGCTCCTTTCTTCAACTCGCTTTCTTGTGAGCTGGCCGCAAACCCGCAGGAATGCTTCAGGCCCTAATCTGGTTCCGGCACGGCATGCTGAGCCTTTGGTTAATTCCTCTTCCTGGTGGGAAATGAGCGTTCCATTTGCCCGTCCAGACACCTACAGCTAGTCTCTCATTGGTTCTCCCTATTCCTGTTCATCTTGCGCAGAAATTGCAAACTGTGCCAAACAGGAGGTTAAAGGCACTGACTCTCCAAGTGGGGAGAGTGTTAGTAAACGGTCTGGAATGGTGAACCCGAGTAAAAGGGGACGAAAACTGAGATGCATTTGAAAACGTTTCCCGGTCACACAGTGCACTGTACTGTGGGTTTCCCATGCATGTTTTAGCTGAAGGAAGAATCCCTTAAACCTGGAGAGTTGGGACCCATGGAATGGGTACCATGCAGTATGACTTCAAAGGGTCTGCATTTGCTCATCGAACCTCACCAATGCTATCAGCCCGAAGTGTCCAGCCTTATGTCTCACTCAGCTCTGGGTGTAGATGTGGTAAATCCAGGTTGCATCACAAGCCCTGAATGAATTATTTAAGAATTGCTCTCTATTTCACTGTCATTGTGTTTGTTTTTGTAATTCATTTTGATAATGGGTTTTATCGGATTTTCTCTGCTGCATTCATGCCGCTGTACACACACTTGAGTCTCTTACGGAGACATATAAATCCATGGGTTTGAAGGTTCTTACTAGTCATGTGTAATCCTAGGCGTTGAATATGGGGTGTTTAGTCCATTTCGTTGAGCAAGGGCTAGGTCTTGACTATTACATATTTGGCTTATGGAAAGGTATCTGTGCTAATTTCTATCTCTGGTTTTATGCAGCACCACAACTCACCTTTCCCCTTAAGCAAGCATAAGTTGGTTTTCTAAATTTGAGACCCTGCTCTGTTTTGTAATTCAGTTCATGTGTAGCCAAGTTTACATTCCGTGTATTAGTGATATCTTATGATGTTTCATTTTCTGTGTGACTTATTTCACTTAGAATCATCGTACGTGAATCCACTCATTATGCCGCGACGGGCCTGATGACATAGATTTCATTGGTGAGTGATATTCCTTTGTACGTACGTACCACACTTCTTTATCCATTTTTCGCTTTCTGGGATATTTAACTTGTACCGTAGACGAGGTTCTTGTAAACAGAGCCGTAAACAGAAACTTTGCGGTGGCTGTGTGTTTTTGATTTTAATTTCCCTAAGCTATAGGAAAAAAAGTGGTAATGCCGTAGGCTCCATTGCTTTGTTTTTTAGGTTTTTGAGGAAACACCATACACATCTCCAGAGTGGCTGTTGGCAATTTACATCCCGCCCATCAGCATAACAAGGCTCCCTGTTCTCCATGGCCTGTGCTGCCTTTCTGGATTTTACACTTTTTTCAGATGGCCCTTTTGAACGGGGGGCAGTGAGACTTCATTGTAGTGCAGATTTCTTTAACATGCTTGCTTGGTTGGCCAAAAAGGGCGTATGCGTTTTTTCCTGAATATATTCAGGAAAAAACGCATACGCCCTTTTTGGCCAAGTGCATCATTGTCGACGTTCTGCCTCATTTCCTATGCTTTAAATGCAATTCCAGTCTACCCCCTGAAATCGTTTTCTTGCAATTCTGCCCCGCTTTCAAGTCCTCTTCGCAGCCTTCCTTCAGTATATTTTTGGGTGATAGCTGTCATTTATAACTCTGCAGGTTTGTGAATTACAGTGTCCCTGAGCTCCTTTCTTCAACTCGCTTTCTTGAGAGCTGGCCGCAAACCCGCAGGATTGCTTCAGGCCCTAATCTGGTTCCGGCACGGCATGCTGAGCCTTTGGTTAATTCCTCTTCCTGGTGGGAAATGAGCGTTAAATTTGCCCGTGCAGACACCTTCACACGAGTCTTCATGGTGCCACTTTGCCCCGGTTATCTCGATGGAGGTTGGAGTTGGAGGGCCTCCTCGCTCAAGGTCAGTGTGCCCATGGAGCCAACCCTGCAACTTCAGGGCATGGTTGGGTGTTAGGATCACCACGTGGGGTCCTTTTCCCTTCGGAGGGAGGTGGCCTTTTGGGCTGCTGATTTCCAGGTTTTCAGATACTGCCAGTATCTTGGCCAGATGTGGCGGTGGGCCAAGCCCCTTGGTGACCGTAGTTTATCCTACCTGGATCGCATTCTTGAATTGTTCCATTTCAAGTGGTCCCAGGTTTTGCACTAATACTCCAATGGCGATTCACCGTTCACCAGGAATGTAAAGGTCAAAGGGTTTAGCTAAATTAGGGAGTTCCAGGGCAAGGGTCTGAATTGACTGCTCTTTCCATTCTTGAAAGGCCACTTCTGCATTCTATTCAAAAGGATCATCATCTTTTCCTTTCAGTGTTTCATATAGAGGCCCAGCTAGTAGACTGTAGTTAGGGATCCAGAAGCAGCAAACCCTGGCCTCCCCAGGAACCCCTAAGCTGTCTTCTAGTTTCAGAAATGGGTAAGGCTGTAAATTGTTTCTTCCCTTTCCTGGGATGGGCTTCTCCGACCTTCTGTGAGAATGAAGCCCAGGCAGGTCACCGTAGTCTGTGATATTTGAGCTTTGTCTTGGACAACTTGTATCCTTTATTGGCTTGGTAGTTCAGAGGTCTCCTTAGTAGGGCTGGCGATCAGAATGTCGTCTGCATATTGAAGGAGTGTTTCCTTTTCCAGAGGTAGAACTTTTAGTTCTTTAGCTGAGCTTTCCCCAAAGATGGTGTGGGAATTTTTGAACCCTTGGGGCAACACGGCCCGGAAGTATTTTTTTAGTTGTATGTTGAGTCCTGCCACTCACAAGCCAAAATTTCTTGTGACTCTGGGACTAATAGAATACAAAAGAAGGCATCATTGAAGACTAATACAGAGTACCATGTCCTGGTGGTTGGTAGAATGACCAGCAGGGTGTAGGATTTAGGAACTACTGGAGGTATATCCTCGGTGGCTTCACTGACTGTCCTGACATCCTTTACCAGGACTCCAGCAGCCCATGGGGCTCTCGAGGTCAGGCCAATCCCAGGATATGGAGCTCACCTGGGCAGGTACCCCACCCCCACCCCAGCCCATGGGGCTCTCGTGTTCAGGCCCCTCCCAGGATATGGGGTTCCCTGGGCAGGTTCCCCTGCAGCCCATGGGGCTCTCGTGGTCAGGCCCCTCCCAGGATACAGAGCTACCCTTACAGGTACCATGGCAGGGCTGGGAACACAGGAACCCTGCATATCGCCCTCATTGCAGAGCACTCCCAGCTCACCTGTCACTCAGATCTGACACAGAGCACCTCAGAGCAGGACTTGAACTAACAAACAGCAGCTCCGACAGGTCTGTGACCCTGGGCATCACACTGTGTGGCCTCCCTCCACCTGGTCTTCCAGAGACTTCCACTGCACCCGGGGCACCAGGCCTCTGTCACCACCCACCAGCCACCCCTCCTCTCCCTGACTCCTGGGTTCCTCTCATTAGGAGAGGGTTTTCTTGAAGTTGTCTCCCACTCATGGGCCAGATAATATAATTAGAAAACAAGCCAGAGCTGCAGCCCCTTGTCTATCCTGACTCTCAGGAGCCCACACCTGTTCCTTGGACCTGGCCGATTCAGCAAGTTCCAGTTTCTGCAACTGTGAGCCCCTGAGGGGTGATTATTGGCTGGCCTGGGAAGCCCGACCGTGCCGGCCAGCCCTCCCCAGGTGTGCCTGGGTTCAGATCAATATAAACACCGCTCCAGGCAGCAAGAGCCCCTGCAGCTGTGCCTGACGCCATTTTCTCTGCCCTGTCAGCAGTCTTGGGGCTGGACTGGTGGGAGGGAGTGAGAGGCCACGGCTTTGTGGGTGGCCCAGTGTGAGTGGGGCTCTGCTGGACTTTCTGCAGCAGTTGCCAAGATGCCACCTGCTAAAGAAGAGGATGTGTCACCCATACCTGCCGCTGGAATTTCTCCCTGGGCAGAGGTGAGTGAGGAAGAAAGCAGTGGGGGCCGGGACAGCAGGGGCATCTCAGGCAGGGAAATGGAAAGCTTCCAGAAGAGCACCCAGGGCCAGGACCATCCTGGCTGGCCTGCAGGCACCAAGTCGGCTGGCATGCTGTCACTCATGTGGCTCCATGGCCCTTCCTCTAGGCTTTCAAGTCCTTGTACATATTCAGGTGTTTTACCTGGGAAGGGTGGGAACATTTCAGCAGCAGCTGGCCTGGGGCTCAGCCCACGTTTACTCACAGATGCCTCGGCACGGTCCCCCAGCTTTGCAATGAGGACGCTTGTTGCGTGGGGCCTGCTGGCTGAATGGGAGATGATTCCCCACCACTGACCAACTTCAGAATTGTTTACAACTGGAGCAAGTGCCCTGATACGGTTTTCCTCTGTGTAACTGGTGGGTTCTGTTTTTTTTTCTTTTTTTCGTTTTTGGTTCAAGGTAGATTTTATTCCTCTTTTTTGTATTTACAGATATAAGCATGGAAATAATTTATTCATATAAATACATGTATGTGAAGGGAAGAATATTTTTTCTGTTTTACTTTTTGTAATTTGAATTTTATTTTATTTTTTTATACAGCAGGTTCTTTTTGGTTATCTATTTTATACATATAAATGTATACATGCCAATCCCAATCTCTCAACTCCTCCCACCACCACCCCCCAACAGCTTTCCCCCCTTGGTGTCCATACGTTTGTTGTCTACATCTGTTGCTCTATTTCTGCCTGGCAAAACGGTTCATCTGTACAATTTTTCTAGGTTCCACATATATGCATTAATAGACAAGATTTGTTTTTCTCTTTCTGACTTACTTCACTCTGTATGACAGTCTCTAGATCCATCAACGTCTCTACAAATGACCCAATTTCATTCCTTTTTATGGCTTAGTAATATTCCATTTTATATATGTACCACATCTTTATGCATTCGTCTGTCTGTGGGCATTTAGGTTGCTTCCATTACCTGGATATTGTAAATAGTGATGCAATGAACATTGCGGTGAATGTCTCTTTTTGATTTATGGTTTTGTCTGGGTATATGCCCAGTAGTGGGATTGCTGTATCATATGGTAATTCTATTCTTAGTTTTATAAGAAACTCCATAATGTTCTCCACAGTGACTGTATCAATTTACATTCCCAACAATAGTGGAAGAGGGTTCCTTATCTCCACACCCTTTCCAGCATTTGTTGTTTGTAGATTTTCTGATGATGCCCATTCTAACAGGTGTGAGGTGATACACCATGGATGAGTCTATTTCGTTGAGCAAAGAGTAGGTCTTGTCTATTACATATTTGGCTTATGGAACGGTATGTGTGCTAATTTCAATCTCTGGTTTTATACAGCACCCCAACTCAACTTTCCCCTTAAGCAAGCATAAGTTTTTATCTAAATGTGAGACTCTGTTCGGTTTTGGAATTCAGTTTATGTGTAGCCAAGTTTACACTCTCTCTATTAGTGATATCTTATGATAATTATCTTTCTCTGTGTGACCTATTTCTCTTAGAATCATCATACTTAAATCCACTCAATTTGCTGCTACAGGCCTGATGACATTGATTTCATTGCTGAGTGATATTCCGTTGTACGTAAGTAGCACAACTCCTTTATCCATTTTTTTCTTTCTGGGATATTTAATTTGTACTGGACTCAAGGTTCTTGTAAACACAGCAGCCCTAAATTTGGTGTTGGCTGTGTCTTGTTGATTTTAATTTTCCTAAGCTATAGGGCCAAAAGTGGAAGTGCCCTAGGGTCTGTAGCTTTGTTTTTCAGATGTTTCAGGATACACCATAAACATCTCCAGAGTGTCTGTTGGCAATTTACATCCCGCCCATCAGCATAACAAGGCTCCCTGTTCTCCATGGCCTGTCCTGTGTTTCTGGTTTTTACACTTTTTTCAGATGGCCCTTTTGACGAATGGGAAATGAGACTTCATTGTAGGGCGGATTTCCATTTCTCGAGTGCTTGGTTGGCCAAAAAGGGCATATGTGTTTTTTCCTGAATATATTCAGGAAAAAATGTTTACGCACTTTTGTCCAAGTGCATCACTGTCAAAGATCTGCCGCTTTTCACATGCTTTAAATGCAATTCCAATCTACCTCCTGAAATATGATTCCTGCAATTCTGCCTCGTTTTCAAGTCCTCTTTGCAGACTTACTTCCATATAATTTTGCCAATAGCTGTCATTTATAACACTGCAGGTTTGTGAATTACAGTGCCCGTGATTTCCTTTCTTAACTCGTTTCCTTGAAAACTGGCCACAGAACCGCAGGTTTGCTTCAGGCCGTAATCAGGGTCCGGCACGGCACTCTGAGACTTTGGTTCATTCCACTTCCTGGTGGGAAATTAGAGTTAAATGTGCCCCTCCAGACACCTGCCTCACTCCTAGCCCCTTGGTGATGTGTGTCCTGTGGTTTGAGGCCACATGTGCTGGGTTCCTCACCTTTGGCTGATGTGGCCCCACTGGTGTGAGGACACTCCTGCCTGGTTCCCATCCCCTTGGTGATGTGGGCCCTCCGGTGAGAGTCTGATCCTGGTTGGGTTCCTCACACTTCTGTGAGGTGGGCCCTCTTCTCTGAGGTCACTCCTGCCTGGCTGGCACACCCCGCCTTGGCGACGTCGGCCCTCTGGTGGGATTTGGTGCCTGCTGGGTGTCTCCTCCCCTCGGTAATGAGGGCCCTCTGGCGTCAGACCCTAACTCCTGGGCTCCCAATATTTTCTGATATGCGCCCTGTGGTTCGAGTACACTCCTGCCAGGTTCCCAACCCCATGGGAATGTGGGCCTTCTGCTCTGAGGTCCCAACCGTGGGTTGCTCAGTTTCATGATGAGGGCCCTCTGCTGTGAGTTCTCTCCGGCCTGGATCCCATAGCCTCGCTGCTCCTGGCCACCTGCTGGGAGGTTACAACTGCGGGATTCCTCACCTTTTTTCTTCTATGGGCCCTGTGTTTTGAGACTCCTCCTGCCTGCCTCACTCCCAGCCCCTTGGTGATGTGTGTCCTCTGGTTTGAGGCCACGTATGCTGGGTCCCTCGCCTTTCGATGATGTGGCCCCACTGGTGTGAGGACACTCCTGCCTGGTTCCTATCCCCTTGATGATGTGGGCCCTCTGGTGAGAGTCTGATCCTGGCTGGGTTCCTCACCCTTCTGTGAGGGGGGCCCTCTGCTGTGAGGTCACTCCTGCCTGGCTGGCACACCCCACCTGGGCAACATCGGCCCTCTTGTGGCAGTTGGAGCCTGCTGGGAACCTCCCCTCGGTGATGGGGGCCCTCTTGCCTCAGGCCCTAACTGCTGGGTACCCACATTTTCTGATACGTGCTAAGTGGTGCGAGGACACTCCTGCGAGGTTCCCATCCCCATGGGCATGTGGGCCTTCTGCTCTAAGGTCCCAACACCTGTGTTGTTCACCGTTTCATGATGTTGGCTCTCTGGTGTTAGTTCACCCAGGCCTAGATCCCATAGCCTCTGTGCTCTGAGCGGCCGGCTGGGAGGTTCCTACTGCTGGATTCCTTACCTTTTTTATTCTTTGGGTCCTGTGTTTTCATGCTCCTACATCCTGACTCACTCCCAGCCCATTTGTGATGTAGGTCCTCTTGTTTAAGGCCACATGTACCAGTTTCCTCACCTTTATTGATGTGGCCCCACTGGTGTGAGGACACTCCTGCCTGGTTCCCATCCCCTTGGTGATGTGGGCCCTCTGGTGAGAGTCTGATCCTGTCTGGATTCCTCACACTTCTGTGAGGTGGGCCCTCTGCTGTGAGGTAACTCCTGCCTGGCTTGCTCCCATTGCCTTGGTGACGTCGGCCCTCTGGTGGCATTTGGAGCCTGCTGGTAGCCTCCTCTCCTCCGTGATGAGGGCCCTCTGGCGCCAGGCCATAACTGCTGGGTTCCCACATTTTCTGATACGTGCTAAGTTGTGCGAGGACACTCCTGCGAGGTTCCCATCCCCATGGGGATGTGGGCCTTCTGCTCTGAGGTCCCACTGGCTGGGTTGCTCACAGTTTCATGATGTGGGCCCTCTGCTGTGAGTTCACTGTGGCCTGGATCCCATAGACTCCATGCTCTGGGCCACCTGCTGGGAGGTTCAAACTGCTGGATTCCTCACATTTTTTATTCTGTGGGCCCTGTGTTGTTAGGCTACTCCTGCCTGCCTCACTCGGAGCACCTTGGAAATGTGGGTCCTCTGGTTTAGGCCACATGTGCTGGGTTCCTCACCTTTCTATAATGTGGCCACACAGGTGTGAGGACACTCCTGCCTTGTTCCGATCCCCTTGGTGATGTGGGCCCTCTGGTGAGAGTCTTATCCTGGCTGGGTTCCTCACCCTTCTGTGAGGTAGGCCCTCTGCTGTGAGGTCACTCCTGCCTGGCTGGCACACGTCAACGTGGCGACGTGGGCCCTCAGTTGGGAGTTGGTGCCTGCTGGGAGTCTCCTCCCCTCGGTAATGAGGGCCCTCTGGCGTCAGACCCTAACTCCTGGGCTCCCAAAATTTTCTGATGTGCGCCCTGTGGTGCGAGTACACTCCTGCCAGGATCCCAACCCCATGGGAATGTGGGCCTTCTGCTCTAAGGTCCCAACGGCTGGGTTGCTCACAGTTTCATGATGAGGGCCCTCTGTTTTGAGTTCAGTCAGGCCTGGACCCCATAGCCTCGCTGCTCCTGGCCACCTGCTGGGAGGTTCCAACTGCGGGATCCCTCACCTTTTTTACGCTATGGGCCCTCTGTTTGGAGGCTCCTCCTGCCTGCCTCACTCCCAGCCCCTTGGTGATGTGTGTCCTGTAGTTTGAGGCCACGTGTGCTGGGTCCGTCACATTTCGGTGATGTGACCACACTGGTGTGAGAACACTCCTGCCTGGTTTCCATTCCCTTGGTGATGTGGGCCCTCCGGTGAGAGTCTGATCCTCTTTGGGTTCCTCACACTTTTGTGTGGTTGGCCCTCTGCTCTGAGGTCACTCCTGCCTGGCTGGCACACCCTGCATTGGCGACGTCGGCCTTCTGGTAGCAGTTGGAGCTTGCTGGGAGCCTCCTCTCCTCAGTGATGAGGGCCCTCTGGCGTCCGGCCCTAACTGCTGGGCTCCCCACCTTTTCTGATGTGTGCCCACTGGTGCGATGACACTCCTGCTTGGTTCCCTTCCCCATGGGGATGTGGGCCTTGTGCTCTGAGGTTACAACGGCTGGGTTGCTTACAGTATCACGATGAGGGCCCTCTGTTGTGAGTTCATCACTGCCTGGATCCCATAGCCTCGGTGCTCTGGGCCGCCTGCTGGGATGTTCCAACTGCTGGATTCCTCACCTTTTTTATACAATGGGCCATGTGTTTTGAGGTTAATCCTGCCTGCCTCGCTCCGAGACCCATGGTGATGTGGGTCCTCTGGTTTGAGGCCACATGTGCTGGGTACCTCAACTTTCGATGATGTGGCCCCACGGGTGTGAGGACACTCCTGCCTGGTTCCCAGCCCCTTGCTTATGTGGGCACTCTGGTGAGAGTCTGATCTTGACTGGGTTCCTTACCCTTCTGTGAGGTGGGCCCTCTGATGTGAGGTCACTCCTGCCTGGATGGCTCATGTCGCCTTGGCGACGTAGGCCCTCTGTTGGCCACTGAAGCATGCTGGGAGCCTCCTACCCTCTTTAATAAGGGCCCTGGAAGAAACGCATATGCCCTTTTTGACCAAGTGCATCATTGTCGAGGTTCTGCCTCTTCTCCTATACTTTCAGAGGACTTCCCGTCTACCTCCTGAAATCGTATTCCTGGAATTCTGCCCCGCGTTCAAGTCCTCTTTGCAGCCTTACTTCAATATATTTTTGGACGATAGCTGTCATTTATAACTCTGCAGGTTTGTGAATTACAGTGCCCCTGAGCTCCTTTCTTCAACTCGCTTTCTTGTGAGCTGGCCGCAAAACCGCAGGATTGCTTCAGGCCCTAATCTGGTTCCGACACGGCATGCTGAGCCTTTGGCTAATTCCTCTTCCTGGTGGGAAATGAGCGTTAAATTTGTTCGTGCAGACACCTACAGCTAATCTCTCATTGGTTCTCCCTATTCCTGTTCATCTTGCGCAGAAATTCCAAACTGTGCCAAACAGGAGGTTAAAGGCACTGACTCTCCAAGTGGGGAGAGTGTTAGTAAAGCGTCTGGAATGGTAAAACCGAGTACGAGGGGACGAAAACTGAGACGCATTTAAAAAGTTTTCCCGGTCACACGGTGGACCATATTCTGGGTTGCCCATGCATGTTTTAGCTGAAGGAAGAATCCCTTAAACCTGGAGAGTTGGGACCCATGGAATGGGTACCACGCAGTATGACTTCAAAGGGTTGCCTTTGCTCACCGAACGTCACCAATGCTATCAGCCCGAAGTGTCCAGCCTTATGTCTCACTCAGCTCGGGGTGTAGATGTGGTAAATCCACGTTGCATCACAAGCCCTGAATGAATTATTTAAGAATTGCTCTCTATTTCACTGTCATTGTGTTTTGTTTTTGTAATTTATTTTGATAATGGGATTTATCGGATTTTCACTGCTGCGTTTATGCCGCTGTACACATGCTTGATTCTCTTATGGAGACATATAAATCCATGGGTTTTCAGATTCTTACTAGTCAGGTATATTCCTAGGCATTGAATATGGGGTGTTGAGTCCATTTCGTGGAGCAAGGAGTAGGTCCTGACTATTACATATTTGCTTATGGAAAGGTATCTGTGCTAATTTCAATCTCTGGTTTTATGCAGCACCACAACTCACCTTTCCCCTTAAGCAAGCATAAGTTGGTTTTCTAAATTTGAGACCCTTTTCTGTTTTGTAATTGAGTTCATGTGCAGCCATGTTTGCATTCCGTGTATTTGAGATATCTTATGGTGTTTCTTTTTCTGTGTGACTTAGTTAACTTAGAATGATCGTACCTGAATCCACTCATTATGCCGCGACGGGCCTCACGACATAGATTTCATTGCTGAGTGATATTCCATTGTACGTACGTACAACAACTTCTTTATCCATTTTTTGCTTTCTGGGATATTTCACTTGTACCATAAATGAGGTTCTTGTAAGCAGAGCCGTCCAAAATTTATGGGTGGCTGTGTCTTTTTGATTTTAATTTCCCTAAGCTATAGAACCATAAGTTGAAGTGCCGTAGGCTCCGTTGCTTAGTTTTTTAGGTGTTTGAGGAAACACCATACACTTCTCCAGAGTGGCTGTTGGCAAGTTACATCCCGCCCATCAGCATAACAAGGCTCCCTCTTCTCCATGGCCTGTCCTGCCTTTCTGGATTTTTCACTTTTTTCAGATGTCCCTTTTGACAGGGGGGCAGTGAGACTTCATTGTAATGCAGATTTCTTTACAGGCTTGCTTGTTTGGCCAAAAAGGGCGTATGTGTTTTTTCTTGAATATATTCAGGAAAAAACGCATATGCCCTTTTTGACCAAGTGCATCATTGTCGACTTTCTGTCTCTTTCCTTATGCTTTAAATGCAATTCCAGTCTGCCCCTGAACTCGTTTTCCTGCAATTCTGCCCCGCTTTCAAGTCCTCTACGCAGCCTTACTTCAATACATTTTTGGACAATAGCTGACATTTATAACTCTGCAGGTTTGTGAATGACAGTGCGCCTGAGCTCCTTTCTTCTACTCGCTTTCTTGTGAGCTGGCCGCAAACCCGCAGGATTGCTTCATGCCCTAATCTGGTTCCGGCACAGCATGCTGATCCTTTGGTAAATTCCTCTTCCTGGTGGGAAATGAGTGTTATATTTGAACGTGCAGACACCTAGAGCTAGTCTCTCATTGGTTCTCCCTATTCTTGTTCATCTTGCGCAGAAATTGCAAACTGTGCCAAACAGGAGGTTAAAGGCACTGACTCTCTAAGTGGGGAGAGTATTAGTAAAGGGTCTTCAATCGTGAACCCGAGTAAAAGGGGACGAAAACTGAGATGCATTTGAAAAGGTTTCCCGGTCACACGGTGCACCATACTGTGGGTTTCCCATGCATGTTTTAGCTGAAGGAAGAATCCCTTAAACCTGGAGAGTTGGGACCCATGGAATGGGTACCATGCAGTATGACTTCAAAGGGCCTGCATTTTCTCAACGAACCTCACCAATGCTATCAGGCTGAAGTGTACAGCCTTATGTCTCACTCAGCTCTGGTTGTAGATGTGGTAAATCCAGGTTGCATCACAAGCCCTGAATGAATTATTTAAGAATTGCTCTCTATTTCACTGTCATTGTGTTTGTTTTTGTAATTCATTTTGATAATGGGATTTATCGGATTTTCTCTGCTGCATTCATGCCGCTGTACACACACTTGAGTCTCTTATGGAGACATATAAATCCATGGGTTTGAAGATACTTACTAGTCAGGTGTATTCCTAGGCGTTGAATATGGGGTGTTTAGTCCATTTCGTTGAGCAAGGGCTAGGTCTTGACTATTACATATTTGGCTTATGGAAAGGTATCTGTGTTAATTTCTATCTCTGGTTTTATGCAGCACCCCAACTCACTTTTCCCCTTAAGCAAGCATAAGGTGGTTTTCTAAATTTGAGACCCTGTTCTGTTTTGTAATTCAGTTCATGTGTAGCCAAGTTTACATTCCGTGTATTAGTGATATCTTATGATGTTTCATTTTCTGTGTGACTTATTTCACTTAGAATCATCGTACATGAATCCACTCATTATGCCGCGACGGGCCTGATGACATTGATTTCATTGGTGAGTGATATTCCTTTGTACATACGTACCACACTTCTTTATCCATTTTTCGCTTTCTGGGATATTTAACTTGTACCGTAGACGAGGTTCTTGTAAACAGAGCCGTAAACAGAAACTTTGCGGTGGCTGTGTGTTTTTGATTTTAATTTCCCTAAGCTATAGGAAAATAAGTGGTAATGCCGTAGGCTCCGTTGCTTTGTTTTTTAGGTTTTTGAGGAAACACCATACACATCTCCAGTGTGGCTGTTGGCAATTTACATCCCGCCCATCAGCATAACAAGGCTCCCTGTTCTCCATGGCCTGTGCTGCCTTTCTGGATTTTACACTTTTTTCAGATGGCCCTTTTGAACGGGGGGCAGTGAGACTTCATTGTAGTGCAGATTTCTTTAACATGCTTGCTTGGTTGGCCAAAAAGGGCGGATGCGTTTTTTCCTGAATATATTCAGGAAAATACGCATACGCCCTTTTTGGCCAAGTGCATCATTGTCGACGTTCTGCCTCATTTCCTATGCTTTAAATGCAATTCCAGTCTACCCCCTGAAATCGTTTTCTTGCAATTCTGCCCCGCTTTCAAGTCCTCTTCGCAGCCTTCCTTCAGTATATTTTTGGGTGATAGCTGTCATTTATAACTCTGCAGGTTTGTGAATTACAGTGTCCCTGAGCTCCTTTCTTCAACTCGCTTTCTTGTGAGCTGGCCGCAAACCCGCAGGATTGCTTCAGGCCCTAATCTGGTTCCGGCACGGCATGCTGAGCCTTTGGTTAATTCCTCTTCCTGGTGGGAAATGAGCGTTAAATTTGCCCGTGCAGACACCTTCACACGAGTCTTCATGGTGCCACTTTGCCCCGGTTATCTCAATGGAGGTTGAAGTTGGAGGGCCTCCTCGCTCAAGGTCAGTGTGCCCATGGAGCCAACCCTGCAACTTCAGGGCATGGTTGGGTGTTAGGATCACCACGTGGGGTCCTTTTCCCTTCGGAGGGAGGTGGCCTTTTGGGCTGCTGATTTCCAGGTTTTCAGATACTGCCAGTATCTTGGCCAGATGTGGCGGTGGGCCAAGCCCCTTGGTGACCGTAGTTTATCCTACCTGGAGCGCATTCTTGCATTGTTCCATTTCAAGTGGTCCCAGGTTTTGCACTAATACTCCAATGGCGATTCACCGTTCACCAGGAATGTAAAGGTCAAAGGGTTTAGCTAAATTAGGGAGTTCCAGGGCAAGGGTCTGAATTGACTGCTCTTTCCATTCTTGAAAGGCCACTTCTGCATTCTATTCAAAAGGATCATCATCTTTTCCTTTCAGTGTTTCATATAGAGGCCGAGCTAGTAGACTGTAGTTAGGGATCCAGAAGCAGCAAACCCTGGCCTCCCCAGGAACCCCTAAGCTGTCTTCTAGTTTCAGAAATGGGTAAGGCTGTAAATTGTTTCTTCCCTTTCCTGGGATGGGCTTCTCCGACCTTCTGTGAGAATGAAGCCCAGGCAGGTCACCGTAGTCTGTGATATTTGAGCTTTGTCTTGGACAACTTGTATCCTTTATTGGCTTGGTAGTTCAGAGGTCTCCTTAGTAGGGCTGGCGATCAGAATGTCGTCTGCATATTGAAGGAGTGTTTCCTTTTCCAGAGGTAGAACTTTTAGTTCTTTAGCTGAGCTTTCCCCAAAGATGGTGTGGGAATTTTTGAACCCTTGGGGCAACACGGCCCGGAAGTATTGTTTTAGTTGTATGTTGAGTCCTGCCACTCACAAGCCAAAATTTCTTGTGACTCTGGGACTAATAGAATACAAAAGAAGGCATCATTGAAGACTAATACAGAATACCATGTCCTGGTGGTTGGTAGAATGACCAGCAGGGTGTAGGATTTAGGAACTACTGGAGGTATATCCTCGGTGGCTTCACTGACTGTCCTGACATCCTTTACCAGGACTCCAGCAGCCCATGGGGCTCTCGAGGTCAGGCCAATCCCAGGATATGGAGCTCACCTGGGCAGGTACCCCACCCCCACCCCAGCCCATGGGGCTCTCGTGTTCAGGCCCCTCCCAGGATATGGGGTTCCCTGGGCAGGTTCCCCTGCAGCCCATGGGGCTCTCGTGGTCAGGCCCCTCCCAGGATACAGAGCTACCCTTACAGGTACCATGGCAGGGCTGGGAACACAGGAACCCTGCATATCGCCCTCATTGCAGAGCACTCCCAGCTCACCTGTCACTCAGATCTGACACAGAGCACCTCAGAGCAGGACTTGAACTAACAAACAGCAGCTCCGACAGGTCTGTGACCCTGGGCATCACACTGTGTGGCCTCCCTCCACCTGGTCTTCCAGAGACTTCCACTGCACCCGGGGCACCAGGCCTCTGTCTCCACCCACCAGCCACCCCTCCTCTCCCTGACTCCTGGGTTCCTCTCATTAGGAGAGGGTTTTCTTGAAGTTGTCTCCCACTCATGGGCCAGATAATATAATTAGAAAACAAGCCAGAGCTGCAGCCCCTTGTCTATCCTGACTCTCAGGAGCCCACACCTGTTCCTTGGACCTGGCCGATTCAGCAAGTTCCAGTTTCTGCAACTGTGAGCCCCTGAGGGGTGATTATTGGCTGGCCTGGGAAGCCCGACCGTGCCGGCCAGCCCTCCCCAGGTGTGCCTGGGTTCAGATCAATATAAACACCGCTCCAGGCAGCAAGAGCCCCTGCAGCTGTGCCTGACGCCATTTTCTCTGCCCTGTCAGCAGTCTTGGGGCTGGACTGGTGGGAGGGAGTGAGAGGCCACGGCTTTGTGGGTGGCCCAGTGTGAGTGGGGCTCTGCTGGACTTTCTGCAGCAGTTGCCAAGATGCCACCTGCTAAAGAAGAGGATGTGTCACCCATACCTGCCGCTGGAATTTCTCCCTGGGCAGAGGTGAGTGAGGAAGAAAGCAGTGGGGGCCGGGACAGCAGGGGTATCTCAGGCAGGGAAATGGAAAGTTTCCAGAAGAGCACCCAGGGCCAGGACCATCCTGGCTGGCCTGCAGGCACCAAGTCGGCTGGCATGCTGTCACTCATGTGGCTCCATGGCCCTTCCTCTAGGCTTTCAAGTCCTTGTACATATTCAGGTGTTTTACCTGGGAAGGGTGGGAACATTTCAGCAGCAGCTGGCCTGGGGCTCAGCCCACGTTTACTCACAGATGCCTCGGCACGGTCCCCCAGCTTTGCAATGAGGACGCTTGTTGCGTGGGGCCTGCTGGCTGAATGGGAGATGATTCCCCACCACTGACCAACTTCAGAATTGTTTACAACTGGAGCAAGTGCCCTGATACGGTTTTCCTCTGTGTAACTGGTGGGTTCTGTTTTTTTTTCTTTTTTTCGTTTTTGGTTCAAGGTAGATTTTATTCCTCTTTTTTGTATTTAAAGATATAAGCATGGAAATAATTTATTCATATAAATACATGTATGTGAAGGGAAGAATATTTTTTCTGTTTTACTTTTTGTAATTTGAATTTTATTTTATTTTTTTATACAGCAGGTTCTTTTTGGTTATCTATTTTATACATATAAATGTATACATGCCAATCCCAATCTCTCAACTCCTCCCACCACCACCCCCCAACAGCTTTCCCCCCTTGGTGTCCATACGTTTGTTGTCTACATCTGTTGCTCTATTTCTGCCTGGCAAAACGGTTCATCTGTACAATTTTTCTAGGTTCCACATATATGCATTAATAGACAAGATTTGTTTTTCTCTTTCTGACTTACTTCACTCTGTATGACAGTCTCTAGATCCATCAACGTCTCTACAAATGACCCAATTTCATTCCTTTTTATGGCTTAGTAATATTCCATTTTATATATGTACCACTTCTTTATGCATTCGTCTGTCTGTGGGCATTTAGGTTGCTTCCATTACCTGGATATTGTAAATAGTGATGCAATGAACATTGCGGTGAATGTCTCTTTTTGATTTATGGTTTTGTCTGGGTATATGCCCAGTAGTGGGATTGCTGTATCATATGGTAATTCTATTCTTAGTTTTATAAGAAACTCCATAATGTTCTCCACAGTGACTGTATCAATTTACATTCCCAACAATAGTGGAAGAGGGTTCCTTATCTCCACACCCTTTCCAGCATTTGTTGTTTGTAGATTTTCTGATGATGCCCATTCTAACAGGTGTGAGGTGATACACCATGGATGAGTCTATTTCGTTGAGCAAAGAGTAGGTCTTGTCTATTACATATTTGGCTTATGGAACGGTATGTGTGCTAATTTCAATCTCTGGTTTTATACAGCACCCCAACTCAACTTTCCCCTTAAGCAAGCATAAGTTTTTATCTAAATGTGAGACTCTGTTCGGTTTTGGAATTCAGTTTATGTGTAGCCAAGTTTACACTCTCTCTATTAGTGATATCTTATGATAATTATCTTTCTCTGTGTGACCTATTTCTCTTAGAATCATCATACTTAAATCCACTCAATTTGCTGCTACAGGCCTGATGACATTGATTTCATTGCTGAGTGATATTCCGTTGTACGTAAGTAGCACAACTCCTTTATCCATTTTTTTCTTTCTGGGATATTTAATTTGTACTGGACTCAAGGTTCTTGTAAACACAGCAGCCCTAAATTTGGTGTTGGCTGTGTCTTGTTGATTTTAATTTTCCTAAGCTATAGGGCCAAAAGTGGAAGTGCCCTAGGGTCTGTAGCTTTGTTTTTCAGATGTTTCAGGATACACCATAAACATCTCCAGAGTGTCTGTTGGCAATTTACATCCCGCCCATCAGCATAACAAGGCTCCCTGTTCTCCATGGCCTGTCCTGTGTTTCTGGTTTTTACACTTTTTTCAGATGGCCCTTTTGACGAATGGGAAATGAGACTTCATTGTAGGGCGGATTTCCATTTCTCGAGTGCTTGGTTGGCCAAAAAGGGCATATGTGTTTTTTCCTGAATATATTCAGGAAAAAATGTTTACGCACTTTTGTCCAAGTGCATCACTGTCAAAGATCTGCCGCTTTTCACATGCTTTAAATGCAATTCCAATCTACCTCCTGAAATATGATTCCTGCAATTCTGCCTCGTTTTCAAGTCCTCTTTGCAGACTTACTTCCATATAATTTTGCCAATAGCTGTCATTTATAACACTGCAGGTTTGTGAATTACAGTGCCCGTGATTTCCTTTCTTAACTCGTTTCCTTGAAAACTGGCCACAGAACCGCAGGTTTGCTTCAGGCCGTAATCAGGGTCCGGCACGGCACTCTGAGACTTTGGTTCATTCCACTTCCTGGTGGGAAATTAGAGTTAAATGTGCCCCTCCAGACACCTGCCTCACTCCTAGCCCCTTGGTGATGTGTGTCCTGTGGTTTGAGGCCACATGTGCTGGGTTCCTCACCTTTGGCTGATGTGGCCCCACTGGTGTGAGGACACTCCTGCCTGGTTCCCATCCCCTTGGTGATGTGGGCCCTCCGGTGAGAGTCTGATCCTGGTTGGGTTCCTCACACTTCTGTGAGGTGGGCCCTCTTCTCTGAGGTCACTCCTGCCTGGCTGGCACACCCCGCCTTGGCGACGTCGGCCCTCTGGTGGGATTTGGTGCCTGCTGGGTGTCTCCTCCCCTCGGTAATGAGGGCCCTCTGGCGTCAGACCCTAACTCCTGGGCTCCCAATATTTTCTGATATGCGCCCTGTGGTTCGAGTACACTCCTGCCAGGTTCCCAACCCCATGGGAATGTGGGCCTTCTGCTCTGAGGTCCCAACCGTGGGTTGCTCAGTTTCATGATGAGGGCCCTCTGCTGTGAGTTCTCTCCGGCCTGGATCCCATAGCCTCGCTGCTCCTGGCCACCTGCTGGGAGGTTACAACTGCGGGATTCCTCACCTTTTTTCTTCTATGGGCCCTGTGTTTTGAGACTCCTCCTGCCTGCCTCACTCCCAGCCCCTTGGTGATGTGTGTCCTCTGGTTTGAGGCCACGTATGCTGGGTCCCTCGCCTTTCGATGATGTGGCCCCACTGGTGTGAGGACACTCCTGCCTGGTTCCTATCCCCTTGATGATGTGGGCCCTCTGGTGAGAGTCTGATCCTGGCTGGGTTCCTCACCCTTCTGTGAGGGGGGCCCTCTGCTGTGAGGTCACTCCTGCCTGGCTGGCACACCCCACCTGGGCAACATCGGCCCTCTTGTGGCAGTTGGAGCCTGCTGGGAACCTCCCCTCGGTGATGGGGGCCCTCTTGCCTCAGGCCCTAACTGCTGGGTACCCACATTTTCTGATACGTGCTAAGTGGTGCGAGGACACTCCTGCGAGGTTCCCATCCCCATGGGCATGTGGGCCTTCTGCTCTAAGGTCCCAACACCTGTGTTGTTCACCGTTTCATGATGTTGGCTCTCTGGTGTTAGTTCACCCAGGCCTAGATCCCATAGCCTCTGTGCTCTGAGCGGCCTGCTGGGAGGTTCCTACTGCTGGATTCCTTACCTTTTTTATTCTTTGGGTCCTGTGTTTTCATGCTCCTACTTCCTGACTCACTCCCAGCCCATTTGTGATGTAGGTCCTCTTGTTTAAGGCCACATGTACCAGTTTCCTCACCTTTATTGATGTGGCCCCACTGGTGTGAGGACACTCCTGCCTGGTTCCCATCCCCTTGGTGATGTGGGCCCTCTGGTGAGAGTCTGATCCTGTCTGGATTCCTCACACTTCTGTGAGGTGGGCCCTCTGCTGTGAGGTAACTCCTGCCTGGCTTGCTCCCATTGCCTTGGTGACGTCGGCCCTCTGGTGGCATTTGGAGCCTGCTGGTAGCCTCCTCTCCTCCGTGATGAGGGCCCTCTGGCGCCAGGCCATAACTGCTGGGTTCCCACATTTTCTGATACGTGCTAAGTTGTGCGAGGACACTCCTGCGAGGTTCCCATCCCCATGGGGATGTGGGCCTTCTGCTCTGAGGTCCCACTGGCTGGGTTGCTCACAGTTTCATGATGTGGGCCCTCTGCTGTGAGTTCACTGTGGCCTGGATCCCATAGACTCCATGCTCTGGGCCACCTGCTGGGAGGTTCAAACTGCTGGATTCCTCACATTTTTTATTCTGTGGGCCCTGTGTTGTTAGGCTACTCCTGCCTGCCTCACTCGGAGCACCTTGGAAATGTGGGTCCTCTGGTTTAGGCCACATGTGCTGGGTTCCTCACCTTTCTATAATGTGGCCACACAGGTGTGAGGACACTCCTGCCTTGTTCCGATCCCCTTGGTGATGTGGGCCCTCTGGTGAGAGTCTTATCCTGGCTGGGTTCCTCACCCTTCTGTGAGGTAGGCCCTCTGCTGTGAGGTCACTCCTGCCTGGCTGGCACACGTCAACGTGGCGACGTGGGCCCTCATTTGGGAGTTGGTGCCTGCTGGGAGTCTCCTCCCCTCGGTAATGAGGGCCCTCTGGCGTCAGACCCTAACTCCTGGGCTCCCAAAATTTTCTGATGTGCGCCCTGTGGTGCGAGTACACTCCTGCCAGGATCCCAACCCCATGGGAATGTGGGCCTTCTGCTCTAAGGTCCCAACGGCTGGGTTGCTCACAGTTTCATGATGAGGGCCCTCTGTTTTGAGTTCAGTCAGGCCTGGATCCCATAGCCTCGCTGCTCCTGGCCACCTGCTGGGAGGTTCCAACTGCGGGATCCCTCACCTTTTTTACGCTATGGGCCCTCTGTTTGGAGGCTCCTCCTGCCTGCCTCACTCCCAGCCCCTTGGTGATGTGTGTCCTGTAGTTTGAGGCCACGTGTGCTGGGTCCGTCACATTTTGGTGATGTGACCACACTGGTGTGAGAACACTCCTGCCTGGTTTCCATTCCCTTGGTGATGTGGGCCCTCCGGTGAGAGTCTGATCCTCTTTGGGTTCCTCACACTTTTGTGTGGTTGGCCCTCTGCTCTGAGGTCACTCCTGCCTGGCTGGCACACCCTGCATTGGCGACGTCGGCCTTCTGGTAGCAGTTGGAGCTTGCTGGGAGCCTCCTCTCCTCAGTGATGAGGGCCCTCTGGCGTCCGGCCCTAACTGCTGGGCTCCCCACCTTTTCTGATGTGTGCCCACTGGTGCGATGACACTCCTGCTTGGTTCCCTTCCCCATGGGGATGTGGGCCTTGTGCTCTGAGGTTACAACGGCTGGGTTGCTTACAGTATCACGATGAGGGCCCTCTGTTGTGAGTTCATCACTGCCTGGATCCCATAGCCTCGGTGCTCTGGGCCGCCTGCTGGGATGTTCCAACTGCTGGATTCCTCACCTTTTTTATACAATGGGCCATGTGTTTTGAGGTTAATCCTGCCTGCCTCGCTCCGAGACCCATGGTGATGTGGGTCCTCTGGTTTGAGGCCACATGTGCTGGGTACCTCAACTTTCGATGATGTGGCCCCATGGGTGTGAGGACACTCCTGCCTGGTTCCCAGCCCCTTGCTTATGTGGGCACTCTGGTGAGAGTCTGATCTTGACTGGGTTCCTTACCCTTCTGTGAGGTGGGCCCTCTGATGTGAGGTCACTCCTGCCTGGATGGCTCATGTCGCCTTGGCGACGTAGGCCCTCTGTTGGCCACTGAAGCATGCTGGGAGCCTCCTACCCTCTTTAATAAGGGCCCTGGAAGAAACGCATATGCCCTTTTTGACCAAGTGCATCATTGTCGAGGTTCTGCCTCTTCTCCTATACTTTCAGAGGACTTCCCGTCTACCTCCTGAAATCGTATTCCTGGAATTCTGCCCCGCGTTCAAGTCCTCTTTGCAGCCTTACTTCAATATATTTTTGGACGATAGCTGTCATTTATAACTCTGCAGGTTTGTGAATTACAGTGCCCCTGAGCTCCTTTCTTCAACTCGCTTTCTTGTGAGCTGGCCGCAAAACCGCAGGATTGCTTCAGGCCCTAATCTGGTTCCGACACGGCATGCTGAGCCTTTGGCTAATTCCTCTTCCTGGTGGGAAATGAGCATTAAATTTGTTCGTGCAGACACCTACAGCTAATCTCTCATTGGTTCTCCCTATTCCTGTTCATCTTGTGCAGAAATTCCAAACTGTGCCAAACAGGAGGTTAAAGGCACTGACTCTCCAAGTGGGGAGAGTGTTAGTAAAGCGTCTGGAATGGTAAAACCGAGTACAAGGGGACGAAAACTGAGACGCATTTAAAAAGTTTTCCCGGTGACACGGTGGACCATATTCTGGGTTGCCCATGCATGTTTTACCTGAAGGAAGAATCCCTTCAACCTGGAGAGTTGGGACCCATGGAATGGGTACCACGCAGTATGACTTCAAAGGGTTGCCTTTGCTCACCGAACGTCACCAATGCTATCAGCCCGAAGTGTCCAGCCTTATGTCTCACTCAGCTCGGGGTGTAGATGTGGTAAATCCACGTTGCATCACAAGCCCTGAATGAATTATTTAAGAATTGCTCTCTATTTCACTGTCATTGTGTTTTGTTTTTGTAATTTATTTTGATAATGGGATTTATCGGATTTTCACTGCTGCGTTTATGCCGCTGTACACATGCTTGATTCTCTTATGGAGACATATAAATCCATGGGTTTTCAGATTCTTACTAGTCAGGTATATTCCTAGGCATTGAATATGGGGTGTTGAGTCCATTTCGTGGAGCAAGGAGTAGGTCCTGACTATTACATATTTGCTTATGGAAAGGTATCTGTGCTAATTTCAATCTCTGGTTTTATGCAGCACCACAACTCACCTTTCCCCTTAAGCAAGCATAAGTTGATTTTCTAAATTTGAGACCCTTTTCTGTTTTGTAATTGAGTTCATGTGCAGCCATGTTTGCATTCCGTGTATTTGAGATATCTTATGGTGTTTCTTTTTCTGTGTGACTTAGTTAACTTAGAATGATCGTACCTGAATCCACTCATTATGCCGCGACGGGCCTCATGACATAGATTTCATTGCTGAGTGATATTCCATTGTACGTACGTACAACAACTTCTTTATCCATTTTTTGCTTTCTGGGATATTTCACTTGTACTGTAAATGAGGTTCTTGTAAGCAGAGCCGTCCAAAATTTATGGGTGGCTGTGTCTTTTTGATTTTAATTTCCCTAAGCTATAGAACCATAAGTGGAAGTGCCGTAGGCTCCGTTGCTTAGTTTTTTAGGTGTTTGAGGAAACACCATACACTTCTCCAGAGTGGCTGTTGGCAAGTTACATCCCGCCCATCAGCATAACAAGGCTCCCTGTTCTCCATGGCCTGTCCTGCCTTTCTGGATTTTTCACTTTTTTCAGATGTCCCTTTTGACAGGGGGGCAGTGAGACTTCATTGTAATGCAGATTTCTTTACAGGCTTGCTTGTTTGGCCAAAAAGGGCGTATGTGTTTTTTCTTGAATATATTCAGGAAAAAACGCATACGCCCTTTTTGACCAAGTGCATCATTGTCGACTTTCTGTCTCTTTCCTTATGCTTTAAATGCAATTCCAGTCTGCCCCTGAACTCGTTTTCCTGCAATTCTGCCCCGCTTTCAAGTCCTCTACGCAGCCTTACTTCAATACATTTTTGGACAATAGCTGACATTTATAACTCTGCAGGTTTGTGAATGACAGTGCGCCTGAGCTCCTTTCTTCTACTCGCTTTCTTGTGAGCTGGCCGCAAACCCGCAGGATTGCTTCATGCCCTAATCTGGTTCCGGCACAGCATGCTGATCCTTTGGTAAATTCCTCTTCCTGGTGGGAAATGAGTGTTATATTTGAACGTGCAGACACCTAGAGCTAGTCTCTCATTGGTTCTCCCTATTCTTGTTCATCTTGCGCAGAAATTGCAAACTGTGCCAAACAGGAGGTTAAAGGCACTGACTCTCTAAGTGGGGAGAGTATTAGTAAAGGGTCTTCAATCGTGAACCCGAGTAAAAGGGGACGAAAACTGAGATGCATTTGAAAAGGTTTCCCGGTCACACGGTGCACCATACTGTGGGTTTCCCATGCATGTTTTAGCTGAAGGAAGAATCCCTTAAACCTGGAGAGTTGGGACCCATGGAATGGGTACCATGCAGTATGACTTCAAAGGGCCTGCATTTTCTCAACGAACCTCACCAATGCTATCAGGCTGAAGTGTACAGCCTTATGTCTCACTCAGCTCTGGTTGTAGATGTGGTAAATCCAGGTTGCATCACAAGCCCTGAATGAATTATTTAAGAATTGCTCTCTATTTCACTGTCATTGTGTTTGTTTTTGTAATTCATTTTGATAATGGGATTTATCGGATTTTCTCTGCTGCATTCATGCCGCTGTACACACACTTGAGTCTCTTATGGAGACATATAAATCCATGGGTTTGAAGATACTTACTAGTCAGGTGTATTCCTAGGCGTTGAATATGGGGTGTTTAGTCCATTTCGTTGAGCAAGGGCTAGGTCTTGACTATTACATATTTGGCTTATGGAAAGGTATCTGTGTTAATTTCTATCTCTGGTTTTATGCAGCACCCCAACTCACTTTTCCCCTTAAGCAAGCATAAGGTGGTTTTCTAAATTTGAGACCCTGTTCTGTTTTGTAATTCAGTTCATGTGTAGCCAAGTTTACATTCCGTGTATTAGTGATATCTTATGATGTTTCATTTTCTGTGTGACTTATTTCACTTAGAATCATCGTACATGAATCCACTCATTATGCCGCGACGGGCCTGATGACATTGATTTCATTGGTGAGTGATATTCCTTTGTACGTACGTACCACACTTCTTTATCCATTTTTCGCTTTCTGGGATATTTAACTTGTACCGTAGACGAGGTTCTTGTAAACAGAGCCGTAAACAGAAACTTTGCGGTGGCTGTGTGTTTTTGATTTTAATTTCCCTAAGCTATAGGAAAATAAGTGGTAATGCCGTAGGCTCCGTTGCTTTGTTTTTTAGGTTTTTGAGGAAACACCATACACATCTCCAGAGTGGCTGTTGGCAATTTACATCCCGCCCATCAGCATAACAAGGCTCCCTGTTCTCCATGGCCTGTGCTGCCTTTCTGGATTTTACACTTTTTTCAGATGGCCCTTTTGAACGGGGGGCAGTGAGACTTCATTGTAGTGCAGATTTCTTTAACATGCTTGCTTGGTTGGCCAAAAAGGGCGTATGCGTTTTTTCCTGAATATATTCAGGAAAAAACGCATACGCCCTTTTTGGCCAAGTGCATCATTGTCGACGTTCTGCCTCATTTCCTATGCTTTAAATGCAATTCCAGTCTACCCCCTGAAATCGTTTTCTTGCAATTCTGCCCCGCTTTCAAGTCCTCTTCGCAGCCTTCCTTCAGTATATTTTTGGGTGATAGCTGTCATTTATAACTCTGCAGGTTTGTGAATTACAGTGTCCCTGAGCTCCTTTCTTCAACTCGCTTTCTTGTGAGCTGGCCGCAAACCCGCAGGATTGCTTCAGGCCCTAATCTGGTTCCGGCACGGCATGCTGAGCCTTTGGTTAATTCCTCTTCCTGGTGGGAAATGAGCGTTAAATTTGCCCGTGCAGACACCTTCACATGAGTCTTCATGGTGCCACTTTGCCCCGGTTATCTCGATGGAGGTTGGAGTTGGAGGGCCTCCTCGCTCAAGGTCAGTGTGCCCATGGAGCCAACCCTGCAACTTCAGGGCATGGTTGGGTGTTAGGATCACCACGTGGGGTCCTTTTCCCTTCGGAGGGAGGTGGCCTTTTGGGCTGCTGATTTCCAGGTTTTCAGATACTGCCAGTATCTTGGCCAGATGTGGCGGTGGGCCAAGCCCCTTGGTGACCGTAGTTTATCCTACCTGGAGCGCATTCTTGCATTGTTCCATTTCAAGTGGTCCCAGGTTTTGCACTAATACTCCAATGGCGATTCACCGTTCACCAGGAATGTAAAGGTCAAAGGGTTTAGCTAAATTAGGGAGTTCCAGGGCAAGGGTCTGAATTGACTGCTCTTTCCATTCTTGAAAGGCCACTTCTGCATTCTATTCAAAAGGATCATCATCTTTTCCTTTCAGTGTTTCATATAGAGGCCCAGCTAGTAGACTGTAGTTAGGGATCCAGAAGCAGCAAACCCTGGCCTCCCCAGGAACCCCTAAGCTGTCTTCTAGTTTCAGAAATGGGTAAGGCTGTAAATTGTTTCTTCCCTTTCCTGGGATGGGCTTCTCCGACCTTCTGTGAGAATGAAGCCCAGGCAGGTCACCGTAGTCTGTGATATTTGAGCTTTGTCTTGGACAACTTGTATCCTTTATTGGCTTGGTAGTTCAGAGGTCTCCTTAGTAGGGCTGGCGATCAGAATGTCGTCTGCATATTGAAGGAGTGTTTCCTTTTCCAGAGGTAGAACTTTTAGTTCTTTAGCTGAGCTTTCCCCAAAGATGGTGTGGGAATTTTTGAACCCTTGGGGCAACACGGCCCGGAAGTATTGTTTTAGTTGTATGTTGAGTCCTGCCACTCACAAGCCAAAATTTCTTGTGACTCTGGGACTAATAGAATACAAAAGAAGGCATCATTGAAGACTAATACAGAATACCATGTCCTGGTGGTTGGTAGAATGACCAGCAGGGTGTAGGATTTAGGAACTACTGGAGGTATATCCTCGGTGGCTTCACTGACTGTCCTGACATCCTTTACCAGGACTCCAGCAGCCCATGGGGCTCTCGAGGTCAGGCCAATCCCAGGATATGGAGCTCACCTGGGCAGGTACCCCACCCCCACCCCAGCCCATGGGGCTCTCGTGTTCAGGCCCCTCCCAGGATATGGGGTTCCCTGGGCAGGTTCCCCTGCAGCCCATGGGGCTCTCGTGGTCAGGCCCCTCCCAGGATACAGAGCTACCCTTACAGGTACCATGGCAGGGCTGGGAACACAGGAACCCTGCATATCGCCCTCATTGCAGAGCACTCCCAGCTCACCTGTCACTCAGATCTGACACAGAGCACCTCAGAGCAGGACTTGAACTAACAAACAGCAGCTCCGACAGGTCTGTGACCCTGGGCATCACTCTGTGTGGCCTCCCTCCACCTGGTCTTCCAGAGACTTCCACTGCACCCGGGGCACCAGGCCTCTGTCTCCACCCACCAGCCACCCCTCCTCTCCCTGACTCCTGGGTTCCTCTCATTAGGAGAGGGTTTTCTTGAAGTTGTCTCCCACTCATGGGCCAGATAATATAATTAGAAAACAAGCCAGAGCTGCAGCCCCTTGTCTATCCTGACTCTCAGGAGCCCACACCTGTTCCTTGGACCTGGCCGATTCAGCAAGTTCCAGTTTCTGCAACTGTGAGCCCCTGAGGGGTGATTATTGGCTGGCCTGGGAAGCCCGACCGTGCCGGCCAGCCCTCCCCAGGTGTGCCTGGGTTCAGATCAATATAAACACCGCTCCAGGCAGCAAGAGCCCCTGCAGCTGTGCCTGACGCCATTTTCTCTGCCCTGTCAGCAGTCTTGGGGCTGGACTGGTGGGAGGGAGTGAGAGGCCACGGCTTTGTGGGTGGCCCAGTGTGAGTGGGGCTCTGCTGGACTTTCTGCAGCAGTTGCCAAGATGCCACCTGCTAAAGAAGAGGATGTGTCACCCATACCTGCCGCTGGAATTTCTCCCTGGGCAGAGGTGAGTGAGGAAGAAAGCAGTGGGGGCCGGGACAGCAGGGGTATCTCAGGCAGGGAAATGGAAAGCTTCCAGAAGAGCACCCAGGGCCAGGACCATCCTGGCTGGCCTGCAGGCACCAAGTCGGCTGGCATGCTGTCACTCATGTGGCTCCATGGCCCTTCCTCTAGGCTTTCAAGTCCTTGTACATATTCAGGTGTTTTACCTGGGAAGGGTGGGAACATTTCAGCAGCAGCTGGCCTGGGGCTCAGCCCACGTTTACTCACAGATGCCTCGGCACGGTCCCCCAGCTTTGCAATGAGGACGCTTGTTGCGTGGGGCCTGCTGGCTGAATGGGAGATGATTCCCCACCACTGACCAACTTCAGAATTGTTTACAACTGGAGCAAGTGCCCTGATACGGTTTTCCTCTGTGTAACTGGTGGGTTCTGTTTTTTTTTCTTTTTTTCGTTTTTGGTTCAAGGTAGATTTTATTCCTCTTTTTTGTATTTAAAGATATAAGCATGGAAATAATTTATTCATATAAATACATGTATGTGAAGGGAAGAATATTTTTTCTGTTTTACTTTTTGTAATTTGAATTTTATTTTATTTTTTTATACAGCAGGTTCTTTTTGGTTATCTATTTTATACATATAAATGTATACATGCCAATCCCAATCTCTCAACTCCTCCCACCACCACCCCCCAACAGCTTTCCCCCCTTGGTGTCCATACGTTTGTTGTCTACATCTGTTGCTCTATTTCTGCCTGGCAAAACGGTTCATCTGTACAATTTTTCTAGGTTCCACATATATGCATTAATAGACAAGATTTGTTTTTCTCTTTCTGACTTACTTCACTCTGTATGACAGTCTCTAGATCCATCAACGTCTCTACAAATGACCCAATTTCATTCCTTTTTATGGCTTAGTAATATTCCATTTTATATATGTACCACTTCTTTATGCATTCGTCTGTCTGTGGGCATTTAGGTTGCTTCCATTACCTGGATATTGTAAATAGTGATGCAATGAACATTGCGGTGAATGTCTCTTTTTGATTTATGGTTTTGTCTGGGTATATGCCCAGTAGTGGGATTGCTGTATCATATGGTAATTCTATTCTTAGTTTTATAAGAAACTCCATAATGTTCTCCACAGTGACTGTATCAATTTACATTCCCAACAATAGTGGAAGAGGGTTCCTTATCTCCACACCCTTTCCAGCATTTGTTGTTTGTAGATTTTCTGATGATGCCCATTCTAACAGGTGTGAGGTGATACACCATGGATGAGTCTATTTCGTTGAGCAAAGAGTAGGTCTTGTCTATTACATATTTGGCTTATGGAACGGTATGTGTGCTAATTTCAATCTCTGGTTTTATACAGCACCCCAACTCAACTTTCCCCTTAAGCAAGCATAAGTTTTTATCTAAATGTGAGACTCTGTTCGGTTTTGGAATTCAGTTTATGTGTAGCCAAGTTTACACTCTCTCTATTAGTGATATCTTATGATAATTATCTTTCTCTGTGTGACCTATTTCTCTTAGAATCATCATACTTAAATCCACTCAATTTGCTGCTACAGGCCTGATGACATTGATTTCATTGCTGAGTGATATTCCGTTGTACGTAAGTAGCACAACTCCTTTATCCATTTTTTTCTTTCTGGGATATTTAATTTGTACTGGACTCAAGGTTCTTGTAAACACAGCAGCCCTAAATTTGGTGTTGGCTGTGTCTTGTTGATTTTAATTTTCCTAAGCTATAGGGCCAAAAGTGGAAGTGCCCTAGGGTCTGTAGCTTTGTTTTTCAGATGTTTCAGGATACACCATAAACATCTCCAGAGTGTCTGTTGGCAATTTACATCCCGCCCATCAGCATAACAAGGCTCCCTGTTCTCCATGGCCTGTCCTGTGTTTCTGGTTTTTACACTTTTTTCAGATGGCCCTTTTGACGAATGGGAAATGAGACTTCATTGTAGGGCGGATTTCCATTTCTCGAGTGCTTGGTTGGCCAAAAAGGGCATATGTGTTTTTTCCTGAATATATTCAGGAAAAAATGTTTACGCACTTTTGTCCAAGTGCATCACTGTCAAAGATCTGCCGCTTTTCACATGCTTTAAATGCAATTCCAATCTACCTCCTGAAATATGATTCCTGCAATTCTGCCTCGTTTTCAAGTCCTCTTTGCAGACTTACTTCCATATAATTTTGCCAATAGCTGTCATTTATAACACTGCAGGTTTGTGAATTACAGTGCCCGTGATTTCCTTTCTTAACTCGTTTCCTTGAAAACTGGCCACAGAACCGCAGGTTTGCTTCAGGCCGTAATCAGGGTCCGGCACGGCACTCTGAGACTTTGGTTCATTCCACTTCCTGGTGGGAAATTAGAGTTAAATGTGCCCCTCCAGACACCTGCCTCACTCCTAGCCCCTTGGTGATGTGTGTCCTGTGGTTTGAGGCCACATGTGCTGGGTTCCTCACCTTTGGCTGATGTGGCCCCACTGGTGTGAGGACACTCCTGCCTGGTTCCCATCCCCTTGGTGATGTGGGCCCTCCGGTGAGAGTCTGATCCTGGTTGGGTTCCTCACACTTCTGTGAGGTGGGCCCTCTTCTCTGAGGTCACTCCTGCCTGGCTGGCACACCCCGCCTTGGCGACGTCGGCCCTCTGGTGGGATTTGGTGCCTGCTGGGTGTCTCCTCCCCTCGGTAATGAGGGCCCTCTGGCGTCAGACCCTAACTCCTGGGCTCCCAATATTTTCTGATATGCGCCCTGTGGTTCGAGTACACTCCTGCCAGGTTCCCAACCCCATGGGAATGTGGGCCTTCTGCTCTGAGGTCCCAACCGTGGGTTGCTCAGTTTCATGATGAGGGCCCTCTGCTGTGAGTTCTCTCCGGCCTGGATCCCATAGCCTCGCTGCTCCTGGCCACCTGCTGGGAGGTTACAACTGCGGGATTCCTCACCTTTTTTCTTCTATGGGCCCTGTGTTTTGAGACTCCTCCTGCCTGCCTCACTCCCAGCCCCTTGGTGATGTGTGTCCTCTGGTTTGAGGCCACGTATGCTGGGTCCCTCGCCTTTCGATGATGTGGCCCCACTGGTGTGAGGACACTCCTGCCTGGTTCCTATCCCCTTGATGATGTGGGCCCTCTGGTGAGAGTCTGATCCTGGCTGGGTTCCTCACCCTTCTGTGAGGGGGGCCCTCTGCTGTGAGGTCACTCCTGCCTGGCTGGCACACCCCACCTGGGCAACATCGGCCCTCTTGTGGCAGTTGGAGCCTGCTGGGAACCTCCCCTCGGTGATGGGGGCCCTCTTGCCTCAGGCCCTAACTGCTGGGTACCCACATTTTCTGATACGTGCTAAGTGGTGCGAGGACACTCCTGCGAGGTTCCCATCCCCATGGGCATGTGGGCCTTCTGCTCTAAGGTCCCAACACCTGTGTTGTTCACCGTTTCATGATGTTGGCTCTCTGGTGTTAGTTCACCCAGGCCTAGATCCCATAGCCTCTGTGCTCTGAGCGGCCTGCTGGGAGGTTCCTACTGCTGGATTCCTTACCTTTTTTATTCTTTGGGTCCTGTGTTTTCATGCTCCTACTTCCTGACTCACTCCCAGCCCATTTGTGATGTAGGTCCTCTTGTTTAAGGCCACATGTACCAGTTTCCTCACCTTTATTGATGTGGCCCCACTGGTGTGAGGACACTCCTGCCTGGTTCCCATCCCCTTGGTGATGTGGGCCCTCTGGTGAGAGTCTGATCCTGTCTGGATTCCTCACACTTCTGTGAGGTGGGCCCTCTGCTGTGAGGTAACTCCTGCCTGGCTTGCTCCCATTGCCTTGGTGACGTCGGCCCTCTGGTGGCATTTGGAGCCTGCTGGTAGCCTCCTCTCCTCCGTGATGAGGGCCCTCTGGCGCCAGGCCATAACTGCTGGGTTCCCACATTTTCTGATACGTGCTAAGTTGTGCGAGGACACTCCTGCGAGGTTCCCATCCCCATGGGGATGTGGGCCTTCTGCTCTGAGGTCCCACTGGCTGGGTTGCTCACAGTTTCATGATGTGGGCCCTCTGCTGTGAGTTCACTGTGGCCTGGATCCCATAGACTCCATGCTCTGGGCCACCTGCTGGGAGGTTCAAACTGCTGGATTCCTCACATTTTTTATTCTGTGGGCCCTGTGTTGTTAGGCTACTCCTGCCTGCCTCACTCGGAGCACCTTGGAAATGTGGGTCCTCTGGTTTAGGCCACATGTGCTGGGTTCCTCACCTTTCTATAATGTGGCCACACAGGTGTGAGGACACTCCTGCCTTGTTCCGATCCCCTTGGTGATGTGGGCCCTCTGGTGAGAGTCTTATCCTGGCTGGGTTCCTCACCCTTCTGTGAGGTAGGCCCTCTGCTGTGAGGTCACTCCTGCCTGGCTGGCACACGTCAACGTGGCGACGTGGGCCCTCATTTGGGAGTTGGTGCCTGCTGGGAGTCTCCTCCCCTCGGTAATGAGGGCCCTCTGGCGTCAGACCCTAACTCCTGGGCTCCCAAAATTTTCTGATGTGCGCCCTGTGGTGCGAGTACACTCCTGCCAGGATCCCAACCCCATGGGAATGTGGGCCTTCTGCTCTAAGGTCCCAACGGCTGGGTTGCTCACAGTTTCATGATGAGGGCCCTCTGTTTTGAGTTCAGTCAGGCCTGGACCCCATAGCCTCGCTGCTCCTGGCCACCTGCTGGGAGGTTCCAACTGCGGGATCCCTCACCTTTTTTACGCTATGGGCCCTCTGTTTGGAGGCTCCTCCTGCCTGCCTCACTCCCAGCCCCTTGGTGATGTGTGTCCTGTAGTTTGAGGCCACGTGTGCTGGGTCCGTCACATTTCGGTGATGTGACCACACTGGTGTGAGAACACTCCTGCCTGGTTTCCATTCCCTTGGTGATGTGGGCCCTCCGGTGAGAGTCTGATCCTCTTTGGGTTCCTCACACTTTTGTGTGGTTGGCCCTCTGCTCTGAGGTCACTCCTGCCTGGCTGGCACACCCTGCATTGGCGACGTCGGCCTTCTGGTAGCAGTTGGAGCTTGCTGGGAGCCTCCTCTCCTCAGTGATGAGGGCCCTCTGGCGTCCGGCCCTAACTGCTGGGCTCCCCACCTTTTCTGATGTGTGCCCACTGGTGCGATGACACTCCTGCTTGGTTCCCTTCCCCATGGGGATGTGGGCCTTGTGCTCTGAGGTTACAACGGCTGGGTTGCTTACAGTATCACGATGAGGGCCCTCTGTTGTGAGTTCATCACTGCCTGGATCCCATAGCCTCGGTGCTCTGGGCCGCCTGCTGGGATGTTCCAACTGCTGGATTCCTCACCTTTTTTATACAATGGGCCATGTGTTTTGAGGTTAATCCTGCCTGCCTCGCTCCGAGACCCATGGTGATGTGGGTACTCTGGTTTGAGGCCACATGTGCTGGGTACCTCAACTTTCGATGATGTGGCCCCATGGGTGTGAGGACACTCCTGCCTGGTTCCCAGCCCCTTGCTTATGTGGGCACTCTGGTGAGAGTCTGATCTTGACTGGGTTCCTTACCCTTCTGTGAGGTGGGCCCTCTGATGTGAGGTCACTCCTGCCTGGATGGCTCATGTCGCCTTGGCGACGTAGGCCCTCTGTTGGCCACTGAAGCATGCTGGGAGCCTCCTACCCTCTTTAATAAGGGCCCTGGAAGAAACGCATATGCCCTTTTTGACCAAGTGCATCATTGTCGAGGTTCTGCCTCTTCTCCTATACTTTCAGAGGACTTCCCGTCTACCTCCTGAAATCGTATTCCTGGAATTCTGCCCCGCGTTCAAGTCCACTTTGCAGCCTTACTTCAATATATTTTTGGACGATAGCTGTCATTTATAACTCTGCAGGTTTGTGAATTACAGTGCCCCTGAGCTCCTTTCTTCAACTCGCTTTCTTGTGAGCTGGCCGCAAAACCGCAGGATTGCTTCAGGCCCTAATCTGGTTCCGACACGGCATGCTGAGCCTTTGGCTAATTCCTCTTCCTGGTGGGAAATGTGCGTTAAATTTGTTCGTGCAGACAACTACAGCTAATCTCTCATTGGTTCTCCCTATTCCTGTTCATCTTGTGCAGAAATTCCAAACTGTGCCAAACAGGAGGTTAAAGGCACTGACTCTCCAAGTGGGGAGAGTGTTAGTAAAGCGTCTGGAATGGTAAAACCGAGTACGAGGGGACGAAAACTGAGACGCATTTAAAACGTTTTCCCGGTCACACGGTGGACCATATTCTGGGTTGCCCATGCATGTTTTACCTGAAGGAAGAATCCCTTCAACCTGGAGAGTTGGGACCCATGGAATGGGTACCACGCAGTATGACTTCAAAGGGTTGCCTTTGCTCACCGAACGTCACCAATGCTATCAGCCCGAAGTGTCCAGCCTTATGTCTCACTCAGCTCGGGGTGTAGATGTGGTAAATCCAGGTTGCATCACAAGCCCTGAATGAATTATTTAAGAATTGCTCTCTATTTCACTGTCATTGTGTTTGTTTTTGTAATTCATTTTGATAATGGGATTTATCGGATTTTCTCTGCTGCATTCATGCCGCTGTACACACACTTGAGTCTCTTATGGAGACATATAAATCCATGGGTTTGAAGATACTTACTAGTCAGGTGTATTCCTAGGCGTTGAATATGGGGTGTTTAGTCCATTTCGTTGAGCAAGGGCTAGGTCTTGACTATTACATATTTGGCTTATGGAAAGGTATCTGTGCTAATTTCTATCTCTGGTTTTATGCAGCACCCCAACTCACTTTTCCCCTTAAGCAAGCATAAGGTGGTTTTCTAAATTTGAGACCCTGTTCTGTTTTGTAATTCAGTTCATGTGTAGCCAAGTTTACATTCCGTGTATTAGTGATATCTTATGATGTTTCATTTTCTGTGTGACTTATTTCACTTAGAATCATCGTACCTGAATCCACTCATTATGCCACGATGGGCCTGATGACAGATTTCATTGCTGAGTGATATTCCATTGAATGTGTGTACCACAACTTCTTTATCCATTTTTCACATTCTGGGATATTTAACTTGTACCGTAGACGAGATTCCTGTAAACAGAGCCGTCTGAAACTTTGGGGTGGCTGTCTGTTTTTGATTTTAATTTCCGTGATCTATAAGACCATAAGTGGAAGTGCCGTAGTCTCCGTTGCTTTGTTTCTTAGGTGTTTCAGGAAACACGATACACTTCTCCAGAGTGGCTGTTGGCAATTTACATCCCGCCCATCAGCATAACAAGGCTCCCTGTTCTCCGTGGCCTGTGCTGTCTTTCTGGATTTTACACTTTTTTCAGATGGCCCTTTTGACCTGGGGGCAGTGAGACTTCTTTGTAGTGCAGATTTCTTTAACATGCTGGCTTGGTTGGCCAAAAAGGGCGTATGCGTTTTTTCCTGAATATATTCAGGAAAAAACGCATACGCCCTTTTTGGCCAAGTGCATCATTGTCGACGTTCTGCCTCTTTTCCTATGCTTTAAATGCAATTCCAGTCTACCCCCTGAAATCGTTTTCCTGCAATTCTGCCCCGCTTTCCAGTCCTCTTCGCAGCCTTCCTTCAATATATTTTTGGACGATAGCTGTCATTTATAACTCTGCATGTTTGTGAATTACAGTGCCCCTGAGCTCCTTTCTTCAACTCGCTTTCTTGTGAGCTGGCCGCAAACCCGCAGGAATGCTTCAGGCCCTAATCTGGTTCCGGCACGGCATGCTGAGCCTTTGGTTAATTCCTCTTCCTGGTGGGAAATGAGCGTTCCATTTGCCCGTCCAGACACCTACAGCTAGTCTCTCATTGGTTCTCCCTATTCCTGTTCATCTTGCGCAGAAATTGCAAACTGTGCCAAACAGGAGGTTAAAGGCACTGACTCTCCAAGTGGGGAGAGTGTTAGTAAACGGTCTGGAATGGTGAACCCGAGTAAAAGGGGACGAAAACTGAGATGCATTTGAAAACGTTTCCCGGTCACACAGTGCACTGTACTGTGAGTTTCCCATGCATGTTTTAGCTGAAGGAAGAATCCCTTAAACCTGGAGAGTTGGGACCCATGGAATGGGTACCATGCAGTATGACTTCAAAGGGTCTGCATTTGCTCATCGAACCTCACCAATGCTGTCAGCCCGAAGTGTCCAGCCTTATGTCTCACTCAGCTCTGGGTGTAGATGTGGTAAATCCAGGTTGCATCACAAGCCCTGAATGAATTATTTAAGAATTGCTCTCTATTTCACTGTCATTGTGTTTGGTTTTGTAATTCATTTTGATAATGGGTTTTATCGGATTTTCTCTGCTGCATTCATGCTGCTGTACACACACTTGAGTCTCTTACGGAGACATATAAATCCATGGGTTTGAAGGTTCTTACTAGTCATGTGTAATCCTAGGCGTTGAATATGGGGTGTTTAGTCCATTTCGTTGAGCAAGGGCTAGGTCTTGACTATTACATATTTGGCTTATGGAAAGGTATCTGTGCTAATTTCTATCTCTGGTTTTATGCAGCACCACAACTCACCTTTCCCCTTAAGCAAGCATAAGTTGGTTTTCTAAATTTGAGACCCTGCTCTGTTTTGTAATTCAGTTCATGTGTAGCCAAGTTTACATTCCGTGTATTAGTGATATCTTATGATGTTTCATTTTCTGTGTGACTTATTTCACTTAGAATCATCGTACCTGAATCCACTCATTATGCCGCGACGGGCCTGATGACATAGATTTCATTGGTGAGTGATATTCCTTTGTACGTACGTACCACACTTCTTATCCATTTTTCGCTTTCTGGGATATTTAACTTGTACCGTAGACGAGGTTCTTGTAAACAGAGCCGTAAACAGAAACTTTGCGGTGGCTGTGTGTTTTTGATTTTAATTTCCCTAAGCTATAGGAAAATAAGTGGTAATGCCGTAGGCTCCGTTGCTTTGTTTTTTAGGTTTTTGAGGAAACACCATACACATCTCCAGAGTGGCTGTTGGCAATTTACATCCCGCCCATCAGCATAACAAGGCTCCCTATTCTCCATGGCCTGTGCTGCCTTTCTGGATTTTACACTTTTTTCAGATGGCCCTTTTGAACGGGGGGCAGTGAGACTTCATTGTAGTGCAGATTTCTTTAACATGCTTGCTTGGTTGGCCAAAAAGGGCGGATGCGTTTTTTCCTGAATATATTCAGGAAAAAACGCATACGCCCTTTTTGGCCAAGTGCATCATTGTCGACGTTCTGCCTCTTTTCCTATGCTTTAAATGCAATTCCAGTCTACCCCCTGAAATCGTTTTCTTGCAATTCTGCCCCGCTTTCAAGTCCTCTTCGCAGCCTTCCTTCAATATATTTTTGGGTGATAGCTGTCATTTATAACTCTGCAGGTTTGTGAATTACAGTGTCCCTGAGCTCCTTTCTTCAACTCGCTTTCTTGTGAGCTGGCCGCAAACCCGCAGGATTGCTTCAGGCCCTAATCTGGTTCCGGCACGGCATGCTGAGCCTTTGGTTAATTCCTCTTCCTGGTGGGAAATGAGCGTTAAATTTGCCCGTGCAGACACCTTCACACGAGTCTTCATGGTGCCACTTTGCCCCGGTTATCTCGATGGAGGTTGGAGTTGGAGGGCCTCCTCGCTCAAGGTCAGTGTGCCCATGGAGCCAACCCTGCAACTTCAGGGCATGGTTGGGTGTTAGGATCACCACGTGGGGTCCTTTTCCCTTCGGAGGGAGGTGGCCTTTTGGGCTGCTGATTTCCAGGTTTTCAGATACTGCCAGTATCTTGGCCAGATGTGGCGGTGGGCCAAGCCCCTTGGTGACCGTAGTTTATCCTACCTGGATCGCATTCTTGCATTGTTCCATTTCAAGTGGTCCCAGGTTTTGCACTAATACTCCAATGGCGATTCACCGTTCACCAGGAATGTAAAGGTCAAAGGGTTTAGCTAAATTAGGGAGTTCCAGGGCAAGGGTCTGAATTGACTGCTCTTTCCATTCTTGAAAGGCCACTTCTGCATTCTATTCAAAAGGATCATCATCTTTTCCTTTCAGTGTTTCATATAGAGGCCCAGCTAGTAGACTGTAGTTAGGGATCCAGAAGCAGCAAACCCTGGCCTCCCCAGGAACCCCTAAGCTGTCTTCTAGTTTCAGAAATGGGTAAGGCTGTAAATTGTTTCTTCCCTTTCCTGGGATGGGCTTCTCCGACCTTCTGTGAGAATGAAGCCCAGGCAGGTCACCGTAGTCTGTGATATTTGAGCTTTTTCTTGGACAACTTGTATCCTTTATTGGCTTGGTAGTTCAGAGGTCTCCTTAGTAGGGCTGGCGATCAGAATGTCGTCTGCATATTGAAGGAGTGTTTCCTTTTCCAGAGGTAGAACTTTTAGTTCTTTAGCTGAGCTTTCCCCAAAGATGGTGTGGGAATTTTTGAACCCTTGGGGCAACACGGCCCGGAAGTATTGTTTTAGTTGTATGTTGAGTCCTGCCACTCACAAGCCAAAATTTCTTGTGACTCTGGGACTAATAGAATACAAAAGAAGGCATCATTGAAGACTAATACAGAATACCATGTCCTGGTGGTTGGTAGAATGACCAGCAGGGTGTAGGATTTAGGAACTACTGGAGGTATATCCTCGGTGGCTTCACTGACTGTCCTGACATCCTTTACCAGGACTCCAGCAGCCCATGGGGCTCTCGAGGTCAGGCCAATCCCAGGATATGGAGCTCACCTGGGCAGGTACCCCACCCCCACCCCAGCCCATGGGGCTCTCGTGTTCAGGCCCCTCCCAGGATATGGGGTTCCCTGGGCAGGTTCCCCTGCAGCCCATGGGGCTCTCGTGGTCAGGCCCCTCCCAGGATACAGAGCTACCCTTGCAGGTACCATGGCAGGGCTGGGAACACAGGAACCGTGCATATCGCCCTCATTGCAGAGCACTCCCAGCTCACCTGTCACTCAGATCTGACACAGAGCACCTCAGAGCAGGACTTGAACTAACAAACAGCAGCTCCGACAGGTCTGTGACCCTGGGCATCACTCTGTGTGGCCTCCCTCCACCTGGTCTTCCAGAGACTTCCACTGCACCCGGGGCACCAGGCCTCTGTCTCCACCCACCAGCCACCCCTCCTCTCCCTGACTCCTGGGTTCCTCTCATTAGGAGAGGGTTTTCTTGAAGTTGTCTCCCACTCATGGGCCAGATAATATAATTAGAAAACAAGCCAGAGCTGCAGCCCCTTGTCTATCCTGACTCTCAGGAGCCCACACCTGTTCCTTGGACCTGGCCGATTCAGCAAGTTCCAGTTTCTGCAACTGTGAGCCCCTGAGGGGTGATTATTGGCTGGCCTGGGAAGCCCGACCGTGCCGGCCAGCCCTCCCCAGGTGTGCCTGGGTTCAGATCAATATAAACACCGCTCCAGGCAGCAAGAGCCCCTGCAGCTGTGCCTGACGCCATTTTCTCTGCCCTGTCAGCAGTCTTGGGGCTGGACTGGTGGGAGGGAGTGAGAGGCCACGGCTTTGTGGGTGGCCCAGTGTGAGTGGGGCTCTGCTGGACTTTCTGCAGCAGTTGCCAAGATGCCACCTGCTAAAGAAGAGGATGTGTCACCCATACCTGCCGCTGGAATTTCTCCCTGGGCAGAGGTGAGTGAGGAAGAAAGCAGTGGGGGCCGGGACAGCAGGGGTATCTCAGGCAGGGAAATGGAAAGCTTCCAGAAGAGCACCCAGGGCCAGGACCATCCTGGCTGGCCTGCAGGCACCAAGTCGGCTGGCATGCTGTCACTCATGTGGCTCCATGGCCCTTCCTCTAGGCTTTCAAGTCCTTGTACATATTCAGGTGTTTTACCTGGGAAGGGTGGGAACATTTCAGCAGCAGCTGGCCTGGGGCTCAGCCCACGTTTACTCACAGATGCCTCGGCACGGTCCCCCAGCTTTGCAATGAGGACGCTTGTTGCGTGGGGCCTGCTGGCTGAATGGGAGATGATTCCCCACCACTGACCAACTTCAGAATTGTTTACAACTGGAGCAAGTGCCCTGATACGGTTTTCCTCTGTGTAACTGGTGGGTTCTGTTTTTTTTTCTTTTTTTCGTTTTTGGTTCAAGGTAGATTTTATTCCTCTTTTTTGTATTTACAGATATAAGCATGGAAATAATTTATTCATATAAATACATGTATGTGAAGGGAAGAATATTTTTTCTGTTTTACTTTTTGTAATTTGAATTTTATTTTATTTTTTTATACAGCAGGTTCTTTTTGGTTATCTATTTTATACATATAAATGTATACATGCCAATCCCAATCTCTCAACTCCTCCCACCACCACCCCCCAACAGCTTTCCCCCCTTGGTGTCCATACGTTTGTTGTCTACATCTGTTGCTCTATTTCTGCCTGGCAAAACGGTTCATCTGTACAATTTTTCTAGGTTCCACATATATGCATTAATAGACAAGATTTGTTTTTCTCTTTCTGACTTACTTCACTCTGTATGACAGTCTCTAGATCCATCAACGTCTCTACAAATGACCCAATTTCATTCCTTTTTATGGCTTAGTAATATTCCATTTTATATATGTACCACTTCTTTATGCATTCGTCTGTCTGTGGGCATTTAGGTTGCTTCCATTACCTGGATATTGTAAATAGTGATGCAATGAACATTGCGGTGAATGTCTCTTTTTGATTTATGGTTTTGTCTGGGTATATGCCCAGTAGTGGGATTGCTGTATCATATGGTAATTCTATTCTTAGTTTTATAAGAAACTCCATAATGTTCTCCACAGTGACTGTATCAATTTACATTCCCAACAATAGTGGAAGAGGGTTCCTTATCTCCACACCCTTTCCAGCATTTGTTGTTTGTAGATTTTCTGATGATGCCCATTCTAACAGGTGTGAGGTGATACACCATGGATGAGTCTATTTCGTTGAGCAAAGAGTAGGTCTTGTCTATTACATATTTGGCTTATGGAACGGTATGTGTGCTAATTTCAATCTCTGGTTTTATACAGCACCCCAACTCAACTTTCCCCTTAAGCAAGCATAAGTTTTTATCTAAATGTGAGACTCTGTTCGGTTTTGGAATTCAGTTTATGTGTAGCCAAGTTTACACTCTCTCTATTAGTGATATCTTATGATAATTATCTTGCTCTGTGTGACCTATTTCTCTTAGAATCATCATACTTAAATCCACTCAATTTGCTGCTACAGGCCTGATGACATTGATTTCATTGCTGAGTGATATTCCGTTGTACGTAAGTAGCACAACTCCTTTATCCATTTTTTTCTTTCTGGGATATTTAATTTGTACTGGACTCAAGGTTCTTGTAAACACAGCAGCCCTAAATTTGGTGTTGGCTGTGTCTTGTTGATTTTAATTTTCCTAAGCTATAGGGCCAAAAGTGGAAGTGCCCTAGGGTCTGTAGCTTTGTTTTTCAGATGTTTCAGGATACACCATAAACATCTCCAGAGTGTCTGTTGGCAATTTACATCCCGCCCATCAGCATAACAAGGCTCCCTGTTCTCCATGGCCTGTCCTGTGTTTCTGGTTTTTACACTTTTTTCAGATGGCCCTTTTGACGAATGGGAAATGAGACTTCATTGTAGGGCGGATTTCCATTTCTCGAGTGCTTGGTTGGCCAAAAAGGGCATATGTGTTTTTTCCTGAATATATTCAGGAAAAAATGTTTACGCACTTTTGTCCAAGTGCATCACTGTCAAAGATCTGCCGCTTTTCACATGCTTTAAATGCAATTCCAATCTACCTCCTGAAATATGATTCCTGCAATTCTGCCTCGTTTTCAAGTCCTCTTTGCAGACTTACTTCCATATAATTTTGCCAATAGCTGTCATTTATAACACTGCAGGTTTGTGAATTACAGTGCCCGTGATTTCCTTTCTTAACTCGTTTCCTTGAAAACTGGCCACAGAACCGCAGGTTTGCTTCAGGCCGTAATCAGGGTCCGGCACGGCACTCTGAGACTTTGGTTCATTCCACTTCCTGGTGGGAAATTAGAGTTAAATGTGCCCCTCCAGACACCTGCCTCACTCCTAGCCCCTTGGTGATGTGTGTCCTGTGGTTTGAGGCCACATGTGCTGGGTTCCTCACCTTTGGCTGATGTGGCCCCACTGGTGTGAGGACACTCCTGCCTGGTTCCCATCCCCTTGGTGATGTGGGCCCTCCGGTGAGAGTCTGATCCTGGTTGGGTTCCTCACACTTCTGTGAGGTGGGCCCTCTTCTCTGAGGTCACTCCTGCCTGGCTGGCACACCCCGCCTTGGCGACGTCGGCCCTCTGGTGGGATTTGGTGCCTGCTGGGTGTCTCCTCCCCTCGGTAATGAGGGCCCTCTGGCGTCAGACCCTAACTCCTGGGCTCCCAATATTTTCTGATATGCGCCCTGTGGTTCGAGTACACTCCTGCCAGGTTCCCAACCCCATGGGAATGTGGGCCTTCTGCTCTGAGGTCCCAACCGTGGGTTGCTCAGTTTCATGATGAGGGCCCTCTGCTGTGAGTTCTCTCCGGCCTGGATCCCATAGCCTCGCTGCTCCTGGCCACCTGCTGGGAGGTTACAACTGCGGGATTCCTCACCTTTTTTCTTCTATGGACCCTCTGTTTTGAGACTCCTCCTGCCTGCCTCACTCCCAGCCCCTTGGTGATGTGTGTCCTCTGGTTTGAGGCCACGTATGCTGGGTCCCTCGCCTTTCGATGATGTGGCCCCACTGGTGTGAGGACACTCCTGCCTGGTTCCTATCCCCTTGATGATGTGGGCCCTCTGGTGAGAGTCTGATCCTGGCTGGGTTCCTCACCCTTCTGTGAGGGGGGCCCTCTGCTGTGAGGTCACTCCTGCCTGGCTGGCACACCCCACCTGGGCAACATCGGCCCTCTTGTGGCAGTTGGAGCCTGCTGGGAACCTCCCCTCGGTGATGGGGGCCCTCTTGCCTCAGGCCCTAACTGCTGGGTACCCACATTTTCTGATACGTGCTAAGTGGTGCGAGGACACTCCTGCGAGGTTCCCATCCCCATGGGCATGTGGGCCTTCTGCTCTAAGGTCCCAACACCTGTGTTGTTCACCGTTTCATGATGTTGGCTCTCTGGTGTTAGTTCACCCAGGCCTAGATCCCATAGCCTCTGTGCTCTGAGCGGCCTGCTGGGAGGTTCCTACTGCTGGATTCCTTACCTTTTTTATTCTTTGGGTCCTGTGTTTTCATGCTCCTACTTCCTGACTCACTCCCAGCCCATTTGTGATGTAGGTCCTCTTGTTTAAGGCCACATGTACCAGTTTCCTCACCTTTATTGATGTGGCCCCACTGGTGTGAGGACACTCCTGCCTGGTTCCCATCCCCTTGGTGATGTGGGCCCTCTGGTGAGAGTCTGATCCTGTCTGGATTCCTCACACTTCTGTGAGGTGGGCCCTCTGCTGTGAGGTAACTCCTGCCTGGCTTGCTCCCATTGCCTTGGTGACGTCGGCCCTCTGGTGGCATTTGGAGCCTGCTGGTAGCCTCCTCTCCTCCGTGATGAGGGCCCTCTGGCGCCAGGCCATAACTGCTGGGTTCCCACATTTTCTGATACGTGCTAAGTTGTGCGAGGACACTCCTGCGAGGTTCCCATCCCCATGGGGATGTGGGCCTTCTGCTCTGAGGTCCCACTGGCTGGGTTGCTCACAGTTTCATGATGTGGGCCCTCTGCTGTGAGTTCACTGTGGCCTGGATCCCATAGACTCCATGCTCTGGGCCACCTGCTGGGAGGTTCAAACTGCTGGATTCCTCACATTTTTTATTCTGTGGGCCCTGTGTTGTTAGGCTACTCCTGCCTGCCTCACTCGGAGCACCTTGGAAATGTGGGTCCTCTGGTTTAGGCCACATGTGCTGGGTTCCTCACCTTTCTATAATGTGGCCACACAGGTGTGAGGACACTCCTGCCTTGTTCCGATCCCCTTGGTGATGTGGGCCCTCTGGTGAGAGTCTTATCCTGGCTGGGTTCCTCACCCTTCTGTGAGGTAGGCCCTCTGCTGTGAGGTCACTCCTGCCTGGCTGGCACACGTCAACGTGGCGACGTGGGCCCTCATTTGGGAGTTGGTGCCTGCTGGGAGTCTCCTCCCCTCGGTAATGAGGGCCCTCTGGCGTCAGACCCTAACTCCTGGGCTCCCAAAATTTTCTGATGTGCGCCCTGTGGTGCGAGTACACTCCTGCCAGGATCCCAACCCCATGGGAATGTGGGCCTTCTGCTCTAAGGTCCCAACGGCTGGGTTGCTCACAGTTTCATGATGAGGGCCCTCTGTTTTGAGTTCAGTCAGGCCTGGACCCCATAGCCTCGCTGCTCCTGGCCACCTGCTGGGAGGTTCCAACTGCGGGATCCCTCACCTTTTTTACGCTATGGGCCCTCTGTTTGGAGGCTCCTCCTGCCTGCCTGACTCCCAGCCCCTTGGTGATGTGTGTCCTGTAGTTTGAGGCCACGTGTGCTGGGTCCGTCACATTTCGGTGATGTGACCACACTGGTGTAAGAACACTCCTGCCTGGTTTCCATTCCCTTGGTGATGTGGGCCCTCCGGTGAGAGTCTGATCCTCTTTGGGTTCCTCACACTTTTGTGTGGTTGGCCCTCTGCTCTGAGGTCACTCCTGCCTGGCTGGCACACCCTGCATTGGCGACGTCGGCCTTCTGGTAGCAGTTGGAGCTTGCTGGGAGCCTCCTCTCCTCAGTGATGAGGGCCCTCTGGCGTCCGGCCCTAACTGCTGGGCTCCCCACCTTTTCTGATGTGTGCCCACTGGTGCGATGACACTCCTGCTTGGTTCCCTTCCCCATGGGGATGTGGGCCTTGTGCTCTGAGGTTACAACGGCTGGGTTGCTTACAGTATCACGATGAGGGCCCTCTGTTGTGAGTTCATCACTGCCTGGATCCCATAGCCTCGGTGCTCTGGGCCGCCTGCTGGGATGTTCCAACTGCTGGATTCCTCACCTTTTTTATACAATGGGCCATGTGTTTTGAGGTTAATCCTGCCTGCCTCGCTCCGAGACCCATGGTGATGTGGGTACTCTGGTTTGAGGCCACATGTGCTGGGTACCTCAACTTTCGATGATGTGGCCCCATGGGTGTGAGGACACTCCTGCCTGGTTCCCAGCCCCTTGCTTATGTGGGCACTCTGGTGAGAGTCTGATCTTGACTGGGTTCCTTACCCTTCTGTGAGGTGGGCCCTCTGATGTGAGGTCACTCCTGCCTGGATGGCTCATGTCGCCTTGGCGACGTAGGCCCTCTGTTGGCCACTGAAGCATGCTGGGAGCCTCCTACCCTCTTTAATAAGGGCCCTGGAAGAAACGCATATGCCCTTTTTGACCAAGTGCATCATTGTCGAGGTTCTGCCTCTTCTCCTATACTTTCAGAGGACTTCCCGTCTACCTCCTGAAATCGTATTCCTGGAATTCTGCCCCGCGTTCAAGTCCACTTTGCAGCCTTACTTCAATATATTTTTGGACGATAGCTGTCATTTATAACTCTGCAGGTTTGTGAATTACAGTGCCCCTGAGCTCCTTTCTTCAACTCGCTTTCTTGTGAGCTGGCCGCAAAACCGCAGGATTGCTTCAGGCCCTAATCTGGTTCCGACACGGCATGCTGAGCCTTTGGCTAATTCCTCTTCCTGGTGGGAAATGTGCGTTAAATTTGTTCGTGCAGACAACTACAGCTAATCTCTCATTGGTTCTCCCTATTCCTGTTCATCTTGTGCAGAAATTCCAAACTGTGCCAAACAGGAGGTTAAAGGCACTGACTCTCCAAGTGGGGAGAGTGTTAGTAAAGCGTCTGGAATGGTAAAACCGAGTACGAGGGGACGAAAACTGAGACGCATTTAAAACGTTTTCCCGGTCACACGGTGGACCATATTCTGGGTTGCCCATGCATGTTTTACCTGAAGGAAGAATCCCTTCAACCTGGAGAGTTGGGACCCATGGAATGGGTACCACGCAGTATGACTTCAAAGGGTTGCCTTTGCTCACCGAACGTCACCAATGCTATCAGCCCGAAGTGTCCAGCCTTATGTCTCACTCAGCTCGGGGTGTAGATGTGGTAAATCCAGGTTGCATCACAAGCCCTGAATGAATTATTTAAGAATTGCTCTCTATTTCACTGTCATTGTGTTTGTTTTTGTAATTCATTTTGATAATGGGATTTATCGGATTTTCTCTGCTGCATTCATGCCGCTGTACACACACTTGAGTCTCTTATGGAGACATATAAATCCATGGGTTTGAAGATACTTACTAGTCAGGTGTATTCCTAGGCGTTGAATATGGGGTGTTTAGTCCATTTCGTTGAGCAAGGGCTAGGTCTTGACTATTACATATTTGGCTTATGGAAAGGTATCTGTGCTAATTTCTATCTCTGGTTTTATGCAGCACCCCAACTCACTTTTCCCCTTAAGCAAGCATAAGGTGGTTTTCTAAATTTGAGACCCTGTTCTGTTTTGTAATTCAGTTCATGTGTAGCCAAGTTTACATTCCGTGTATTAGTGATATCTTATGATGTTTCATTTTCTGTGTGACTTATTTCACTTAGAATCATCGTACCTGAATCCACTCATTATGCCACGATGGGCCTGATGACAGATTTCATTGCTGAGTGATATTCCATTGAATGTGTGTACCACAACTTCTTTATCCATTTTTCACATTCTGGGATATTTAACTTGTACCGTAGACGAGATTCCTGTAAACAGAGCCGTCTGAAACTTTGGGGTGGCTGTCTGTTTTTGATTTTAATTTCCGTGATCTATAAGACCATAAGTGGAAGTGCCGTAGTCTCCGTTGCTTTGTTTCTTAGGTGTTTCAGGAAACACGATACACTTCTCCAGAGTGGCTGTTGGCAATTTACATCCCGCCCATCAGCATAACAAGGCTCCCTGTTCTCCGTGGCCTGTGCTGTCTTTCTGGATTTTACACTTTTTTCAGATGGCCCTTTTGACCTGGGGGCAGTGAGACTTCTTTGTAGTGCAGATTTCTTTAACATGCTGGCTTGGTTGGCCAAAAAGGGCGTATGCGTTTTTTCCTGAATATATTCAGGAAAAAACGCATACGCCCTTTTTGGCCAAGTGCATCATTGTCGACGTTCTGCCTCTTTTCCTATGCTTTAAATGCAATTCCAGTCTACCCCCTGAAATCGTTTTCCTGCAATTCTGCCCCGCTTTCCAGTCCTCTTCGCAGCCTTCCTTCAATATATTTTTGGACGATAGCTGTCATTTATAACTCTGCATGTTTGTGAATTACAGTGCCCCTGAGCTCCTTTCTTCAACTCGCTTTCTTGTGAGCTGGCCGCAAACCCGCAGGAATGCTTCAGGCCCTAATCTGGTTCCGGCACGGCATGCTGAGCCTTTGGTTAATTCCTCTTCCTGGTGGGAAATGAGCGTTCCATTTGCCCGTCCAGACACCTACAGCTAGTCTCTCATTGGTTCTCCCTATTCCTGTTCATCTTGCGCAGAAATTGCAAACTGTGCCAAACAGGAGGTTAAAGGCACTGACTCTCCAAGTGGGGAGAGTGTTAGTAAACGGTCTGGAATGGTGAACCCGAGTAAAAGGGGACGAAAACTGAGATGCATTTGAAAACGTTTCCCGGTCACACAGTGCACTGTACTGTGAGTTTCCCATGCATGTTTTAGCTGAAGGAAGAATCCCTTAAACCTGGAGAGTTGGGACCCATGGAATGGGTACCATGCAGTATGACTTCAAAGGGTCTGCATTTGCTCATCGAACCTCACCAATGCTGTCAGCCCGAAGTGTCCAGCCTTATGTCTCACTCAGCTCTGGGTGTAGATGTGGTAAATCCAGGTTGCATCACAAGCCCTGAATGAATTATTTAAGAATTGCTCTCTATTTCACTGTCATTGTGTTTGGTTTTGTAATTCATTTTGATAATGGGTTTTATCGGATTTTCTCTGCTGCATTCATGCTGCTGTACACACACTTGAGTCTCTTACGGAGACATATAAATCCATGGGTTTGAAGGTTCTTACTAGTCATGTGTAATCCTAGGCGTTGAATATGGGGTGTTTAGTCCATTTCGTTGAGCAAGGGCTAGGTCTTGACTATTACATATTTGGCTTATGGAAAGGTATCTGTGCTAATTTCTATCTCTGGTTTTATGCAGCACCACAACTCACCTTTCCCCTTAAGCAAGCATAAGTTGGTTTTCTAAATTTGAGACCCTGCTCTGTTTTGTAATTCAGTTCATGTGTAGCCAAGTTTACATTCCGTGTATTAGTGATATCTTATGATGTTTCATTTTCTGTGTGACTTATTTCACTTAGAATCATCGTACCTGAATCCACTCATTATGCCGCGACGGGCCTGATGACATAGATTTCATTGGTGAGTGATATTCCTTTGTACGTACGTACCACACTTCTTATCCATTTTTCGCTTTCTGGGATATTTAACTTGTACCGTAGACGAGGTTCTTGTAAACAGAGCCGTAAACAGAAACTTTGCGGTGGCTGTGTGTTTTTGATTTTAATTTCCCTAAGCTATAGGAAAATAAGTGGTAATGCCGTAGGCTCCGTTGCTTTGTTTTTTAGGTTTTTGAGGAAACACCATACACATCTCCAGAGTGGCTGTTGGCAATTTACATCCCGCCCATCAGCATAACAAGGCTCCCTATTCTCCATGGCCTGTGCTGCCTTTCTGGATTTTACACTTTTTTCAGATGGCCCTTTTGAACGGGGGGCAGTGAGACTTCATTGTAGTGCAGATTTCTTTAACATGCTTGCTTGGTTGGCCAAAAAGGGCGGATGCGTTTTTTCCTGAATATATTCAGGAAAAAACGCATACGCCCTTTTTGGCCAAGTGCATCATTGTCGACGTTCTGCCTCTTTTCCTATGCTTTAAATGCAATTCCAGTCTACCCCCTGAAATCGTTTTCTTGCAATTCTGCCCCGCTTTCAAGTCCTCTTCGCAGCCTTCCTTCAATATATTTTTGGGTGATAGCTGTCATTTATAACTCTGCAGGTTTGTGAATTACAGTGTCCCTGAGCTCCTTTCTTCAACTCGCTTTCTTGTGAGCTGGCCGCAAACCCGCAGGATTGCTTCAGGCCCTAATCTGGTTCCGGCACGGCATGCTGAGCCTTTGGTTAATTCCTCTTCCTGGTGGGAAATGAGCGTTAAATTTGCCCGTGCAGACACCTTCACACGAGTCTTCATGGTGCCACTTTGCCCCGGTTATCTCGATGGAGGTTGGAGTTGGAGGGCCTCCTCGCTCAAGGTCAGTGTGCCCATGGAGCCAACCCTGCAACTTCAGGGCATGGTTGGGTGTTAGGATCACCACGTGGGGTCCTTTTCCCTTCGGAGGGAGGTGGCCTTTTGGGCTGCTGATTTCCAGGTTTTCAGATACTGCCAGTATCTTGGCCAGATGTGGCGGTGGGCCAAGCCCCTTGGTGACCGTAGTTTATCCTACCTGGATCGCATTCTTGCATTGTTCCATTTCAAGTGGTCCCAGGTTTTGCACTAATACTCCAATGGCGATTCACCGTTCACCAGGAATGTAAAGGTCAAAGGGTTTAGCTAAATTAGGGAGTTCCAGGGCAAGGGTCTGAATTGACTGCTCTTTCCATTCTTGAAAGGCCACTTCTGCATTCTATTCAAAAGGATCATCATCTTTTCCTTTCAGTGTTTCATATAGAGGCCCAGCTAGTAGACTGTAGTTAGGGATCCAGAAGCAGCAAACCCTGGCCTCCCCAGGAACCCCTAAGCTGTCTTCTAGTTTCAGAAATGGGTAAGGCTGTAAATTGTTTCTTCCCTTTCCTGGGATGGGCTTCTCCGACCTTCTGTGAGAATGAAGCCCAGGCAGGTCACCGTAGTCTGTGATATTTGAGCTTTTTCTTGGACAACTTGTATCCTTTATTGGCTTGGTAGTTCAGAGGTCTCCTTAGTAGGGCTGGCGATCAGAATGTCGTCTGCATATTGAAGGAGTGTTTCCTTTTCCAGAGGTAGAACTTTTAGTTCTTTAGCTGAGCTTTCCCCAAAGATGGTGTGGGAATTTTTGAACCCTTGGGGCAACACGGCCCGGAAGTATTGTTTTAGTTGTATGTTGAGTCCTGCCACTCACAAGCCAAAATTTCTTGTGACTCTGGGACTAATAGAATACAAAAGAAGGCATCATTGAAGACTAATACAGAATACCATGTCCTGGTGGTTGGTAGAATGACCAGCAGGGTGTAGGATTTAGGAACTACTGGAGGTATATCCTCGGTGGCTTCACTGACTGTCCTGACATCCTTTACCAGGACTCCAGCAGCCCATGGGGCTCTCGAGGTCAGGCCAATCCCAGGATATGGAGCTCACCTGGGCAGGTACCCCACCCCCACCCCAGCCCATGGGGCTCTCGTGTTCAGGCCCCTCCCAGGATATGGGGTTCCCTGGGCAGGTTCCCCTGCAGCCCATGGGGCTCTCGTGGTCAGGCCCCTCCCAGGATACAGAGCTACCCTTGCAGGTACCATGGCAGGGCTGGGAACACAGGAACCGTGCATATCGCCCTCATTGCAGAGCACTCCCAGCTCACCTGTCACTCAGATCTGACACAGAGCACCTCAGAGCAGGACTTGAACTAACAAACAGCAGCTCCGACAGGTCTGTGACCCTGGGCATCACTCTGTGTGGCCTCCCTCCACCTGGTCTTCCAGAGACTTCCACTGCACCCGGGGCACCAGGCCTCTGTCTCCACCCACCAGCCACCCCTCCTCTCCCTGACTCCTGGGTTCCTCTCATTAGGAGAGGGTTTTCTTGAAGTTGTCTCCCACTCATGGGCCAGATAATATAATTAGAAAACAAGCCAGAGCTGCAGCCCCTTGTCTATCCTGACTCTCAGGAGCCCACACCTGTTCCTTGGACCTGGCCGATTCAGCAAGTTCCAGTTTCTGCAACTGTGAGCCCCTGAGGGGTGATTATTGGCTGGCCTGGGAAGCCCGACCGTGCCGGCCAGCCCTCCCCAGGTGTGCCTGGGTTCAGATCAATATAAACACCGCTCCAGGCAGCAAGAGCCCCTGCAGCTGTGCCTGACGCCATTTTCTCTGCCCTGTCAGCAGTCTTGGGGCTGGACTGGTGGGAGGGAGTGAGAGGCCACGGCTTTGTGGGTGGCCCAGTGTGAGTGGGGCTCTGCTGGACTTTCTGCAGCAGTTGCCAAGATGCCACCTGCTAAAGAAGAGGATGTGTCACCCATACCTGCCGCTGGAATTTCTCCCTGGGCAGAGGTGAGTGAGGAAGAAAGCAGTGGGGGCCGGGACAGCAGGGGTATCTCAGGCAGGGAAATGGAAAGCTTCCAGAAGAGCACCCAGGGCCAGGACCATCCTGGCTGGCCTGCAGGCACCAAGTCGGCTGGCATGCTGTCACTCATGTGGCTCCATGGCCCTTCCTCTAGGCTTTCAAGTCCTTGTACATATTCAGGTGTTTTACCTGGGAAGGGTGGGAACATTTCAGCAGCAGCTGGCCTGGGGCTCAGCCCACGTTTACTCACAGATGCCTCGGCACGGTCCCCCAGCTTTGCAATGAGGACGCTTGTTGCGTGGGGCCTGCTGGCTGAATGGGAGATGATTCCCCACCACTGACCAACTTCAGAATTGTTTACAACTGGAGCAAGTGCCCTGATACGGTTTTCCTCTGTGTAACTGGTGGGTTCTGTTTTTTTTTCTTTTTTTCGTTTTTGGTTCAAGGTAGATTTTATTCCTCTTTTTTGTATTTACAGATATAAGCATGGAAATAATTTATTCATATAAATACATGTATGTGAAGGGAAGAATATTTTTTCTGTTTTACTTTTTGTAATTTGAATTTTATTTTATTTTTTTATACAGCAGGTTCTTTTTGGTTATCTATTTTATACATATAAATGTATACATGCCAATCCCAATCTCTCAACTCCTCCCACCACCACCCCCCAACAGCTTTCCCCCCTTGGTGTCCATACGTTTGTTGTCTACATCTGTTGCTCTATTTCTGCCTGGCAAAACGGTTCATCTGTACAATTTTTCTAGGTTCCACATATATGCATTAATAGACAAGATTTGTTTTTCTCTTTCTGACTTACTTCACTCTGTATGACAGTCTCTAGATCCATCAACGTCTCTACAAATGACCCAATTTCATTCCTTTTTATGGCTTAGTAATATTCCATTTTATATATGTACCACATCTTTATGCATTCGTCTGTCTGTGGGCATTTAGGTTGCTTCCATTACCTGGATATTGTAAATAGTGATGCAATGAACATTGCGGTGAATGTCTCTTTTTGATTTATGGTTTTGTCTGGGTATATGCCCAGTAGTGGGATTGCTGTATCATATGGTAATTCTATTCTTAGTTTTATAAGAAACTCCATAATGTTCTCCACAGTGACTGTATCAATTTACATTCCCAACAATAGTGGAAGAGGGTTCCTTATCTCCACACCCTTTCCAGCATTTGTTGTTTGTAGATTTTCTGATGATGCCCATTCTAACAGGTGTGAGGTGATACACCATGGATGAGTCTATTTCGTTGAGCAAAGAGTAGGTCTTGTCTATTACATATTTGGCTTATGGAACGGTATGTGTGCTAATTTCAATCTCTGGTTTTATACAGCACCCCAACTCAACTTTCCCCTTAAGCAAGCATAAGTTTTTATCTAAATGTGAGACTCTGTTCGGTTTTGGAATTCAGTTTATGTGTAGCCAAGTTTACACTCTCTCTATTAGTGATATCTTATGATAATTATCTTTCTCTGTGTGACCTATTTCTCTTAGAATCATCATACTTAAATCCACTCAATTTGCTGCTACAGGCCTGATGACATTGATTTCATTGCTGAGTGATATTCCGTTGTACGTAAGTAGCACAACTCCTTTATCCATTTTTTTCTTTCTGGGATATTTAATTTGTACTGGACTCAAGGTTCTTGTAAACACAGCAGCCCTAAATTTGGTGTTGGCTGTGTCTTGTTGATTTTAATTTTCCTAAGCTATAGGGCCAAAAGTGGAAGTGCCCTAGGGTCTGTAGCTTTGTTTTTCAGATGTTTCAGGATACACCATAAACATCTCCAGAGTGTCTGTTGGCAATTTACATCCCGCCCATCAGCATAACAAGGCTCCCTGTTCTCCATGGCCTGTCCTGTGTTTCTGGTTTTTACACTTTTTTCAGATGGCCCTTTTGACGAATGGGAAATGAGACTTCATTGTAGGGCGGATTTCCATTTCTCGAGTGCTTGGTTGGCCAAAAAGGGCATATGTGTTTTTTCCTGAATATATTCAGGAAAAAATGTTTACGCACTTTTGTCCAAGTGCATCACTGTCAAAGATCTGCCGCTTTTCACATGCTTTAAATGCAATTCCAATCTACCTCCTGAAATATGATTCCTGCAATTCTGCCTCGTTTTCAAGTCCTCTTTGCAGACTTACTTCCATATAATTTTGCCAATAGCTGTCATTTATAACACTGCAGGTTTGTGAATTACAGTGCCCGTGATTTCCTTTCTTAACTCGTTTCCTTGAAAACTGGCCACAGAACCGCAGGTTTGCTTCAGGCCGTAATCAGGGTCCGGCACGGCACTCTGAGACTTTGGTTCATTCCACTTCCTGGTGGGAAATTAGAGTTAAATGTGCCCCTCCAGACACCTGCCTCACTCCTAGCCCCTTGGTGATGTGTGTCCTGTGGTTTGAGGCCACATGTGCTGGGTTCCTCACCTTTGGCTGATGTGGCCCCACTGGTGTGAGGACACTCCTGCCTGGTTCCCATCCCCTTGGTGATGTGGGCCCTCCGGTGAGAGTCTGATCCTGGTTGGGTTCCTCACACTTCTGTGAGGTGGGCCCTCTTCTCTGAGGTCACTCCTGCCTGGCTGGCACACCCCGCCTTGGCGACGTCGGCCCTCTGGTGGGATTTGGTGCCTGCTGGGTGTCTCCTCCCCTCGGTAATGAGGGCCCTCTGGCGTCAGACCCTAACTCCTGGGCTCCCAATATTTTCTGATATGCGCCCTGTGGTTCGAGTACACTCCTGCCAGGTTCCCAACCCCATGGGAATGTGGGCCTTCTGCTCTGAGGTCCCAACCGTGGGTTGCTCAGTTTCATGATGAGGGCCCTCTGCTGTGAGTTCTCTCCGGCCTGGATCCCATAGCCTCGCTGCTCCTGGCCACCTGCTGGGAGGTTACAACTGCGGGATTCCTCACCTTTTTTCTTCTATGGGCCCTGTGTTTTGAGACTCCTCCTGCCTGCCTCACTCCCAGCCCCTTGGTGATGTGTGTCCTCTGGTTTGAGGCCACGTATGCTGGGTCCCTCGCCTTTCGATGATGTGGCCCCACTGGTGTGAGGACACTCCTGCCTGGTTCCTATCCCCTTGATGATGTGGGCCCTCTGGTGAGAGTCTGATCCTGGCTGGGTTCCTCACCCTTCTGTGAGGGGGGCCCTCTGCTGTGAGGTCACTCCTGCCTGGCTGGCACACCCCACCTGGGCAACATCGGCCCTCTTGTGGCAGTTGGAGCCTGCTGGGAACCTCCCCTCGGTGATGGGGGCCCTCTTGCCTCAGGCCCTAACTGCTGGGTACCCACATTTTCTGATACGTGCTAAGTGGTGCGAGGACACTCCTGCGAGGTTCCCATCCCCATGGGCATGTGGGCCTTCTGCTCTAAGGTCCCAACACCTGTGTTGTTCACCGTTTCATGATGTTGGCTCTCTGGTGTTAGTTCACCCAGGCCTAGATCCCATAGCCTCTGTGCTCTGAGCGGCCTGCTGGGAGGTTCCTACTGCTGGATTCCTTACCTTTTTTATTCTTTGGGTCCTGTGTTTTCATGCTCCTACTTCCTGACTCACTCCCAGCCCATTTGTGATGTAGGTCCTCTTGTTTAAGGCCACATGTACCAGTTTCCTCACCTTTATTGATGTGGCCCCACTGGTGTGAGGACACTCCTGCCTGGTTCCCATCCCCTTGGTGATGTGGGCCCTCTGGTGAGAGTCTGATCCTGTCTGGATTCCTCACACTTCTGTGAGGTGGGCCCTCTGCTGTGAGGTAACTCCTGCCTGGCTTGCTCCCATTGCCTTGGTGACGTCGGCCCTCTGGTGGCATTTGGAGCCTGCTGGTAGCCTCCTCTCCTCCGTGATGAGGGCCCTCTGGCGCCAGGCCATAACTGCTGGGTTCCCACATTTTCTGATACGTGCTAAGTTGTGCGAGGACACTCCTGCGAGGTTCCCATCCCCATGGGGATGTGGGCCTTCTGCTCTGAGGTCCCACTGGCTGGGTTGCTCACAGTTTCATGATGTGGGCCCTCTGCTGTGAGTTCACTGTGGCCTGGATCCCATAGACTCCATGCTCTGGGCCACCTGCTGGGAGGTTCAAACTGCTGGATTCCTCACATTTTTTATTCTGTGGGCCCTGTGTTGTTAGGCTACTCCTGCCTGCCTCACTCGGAGCACCTTGGAAATGTGGGTCCTCTGGTTTAGGCCACATGTGCTGGGTTCCTCACCTTTCTATAATGTGGCCACACAGGTGTGAGGACACTCCTGCCTTGTTCCGATCCCCTTGGTGATGTGGGCCCTCTGGTGAGAGTCTTATCCTGGCTGGGTTCCTCACCCTTCTGTGAGGTAGGCCCTCTGCTGTGAGGTCACTCCTGCCTGGCTGGCACACGTCAACGTGGCGACGTGGGCCCTCATTTGGGAGTTGGTGCCTGCTGGGAGTCTCCTCCCCTCGGTAATGAGGGCCCTCTGGCGTCAGACCCTAACTCCTGGGCTCCCAAAATTTTCTGATGTGCGCCCTGTGGTGCGAGTACACTCCTGCCAGGATCCCAACCCCATGGGAATGTGGGCCTTCTGCTCTAAGGTCCCAACGGCTGGGTTGCTCACAGTTTCATGATGAGGGCCCTCTGTTTTGAGTTCAGTCAGGCCTGGACCCCATAGCCTCGCTGCTCCTGGCCACCTGCTGGGAGGTTCCAACTGCGGGATCCCTCACCTTTTTTACGCTATGGGCCCTCTGTTTGGAGGCTCCTCCTGCCTGCCTGACTCCCAGCCCCTTGGTGATGTGTGTCCTGTAGTTTGAGGCCACGTGTGCTGGGTCCGTCACATTTCGGTGATGTGACCACACTGGTGTAAGAACACTCCTGCCTGGTTTCCATTCCCTTGGTGATGTGGGCCCTCCGGTGAGAGTCTGATCCTCTTTGGGTTCCTCACACTTTTGTGTGGTTGGCCCTCTGCTCTGAGGTCACTCCTGCCTGGCTGGCACACCCTGCATTGGCGACGTCGGCCTTCTGGTAGCAGTTGGAGCTTGCTGGGAGCCTCCTCTCCTCAGTGATGAGGGCCCTCTGGCGTCCGGCCCTAACTGCTGGGCTCCCCACCTTTTCTGATGTGTGCCCACTGGTGCGATGACACTCCTGCTTGGTTCCCTTCCCCATGGGGATGTGGGCCTTGTGCTCTGAGGTTACAACGGCTGGGTTGCTTACAGTATCACGATGAGGGCCCTCTGTTGTGAGTTCATCACTGCCTGGATCCCATAGCCTCGGTGCTCTGGGCCGCCTGCTGGGATGTTCCAACTGCTGGATTCCTCACCTTTTTTATACAATGGGCCATGTGTTTTGAGGTTAATCCTGCCTGCCTCGCTCCGAGACCCATGGTGATGTGGGTACTCTGGTTTGAGGCCACATGTGCTGGGTACCTCAACTTTCGATGATGTGGCCCCATGGGTGTGAGGACACTCCTGCCTGGTTCCCAGCCCCTTGCTTATGTGGGCACTCTGGTGAGAGTCTGATCTTGACTGGGTTCCTTACCCTTCTGTGAGGTGGGCCCTCTGATGTGAGGTCACTCCTGCCTGGATGGCTCATGTCGCCTTGGCGACGTAGGCCCTCTGTTGGCCACTGAAGCATGCTGGGAGCCTCCTACCCTCTTTAATAAGGGCCCTGGAAGAAACGCATATGCCCTTTTTGACCAAGTGCATCATTGTCGAGGTTCTGCCTCTTCTCCTATACTTTCAGAGGACTTCCCGTCTACCTCCTGAAATCGTATTCCTGGAATTCTGCCCCGCGTTCAAGTCCACTTTGCAGCCTTACTTCAATATATTTTTGGACGATAGCTGTCATTTATAACTCTGCAGGTTTGTGAATTACAGTGCCCCTGAGCTCCTTTCTTCAACTCGCTTTCTTGTGAGCTGGCCGCAAAACCGCAGGATTGCTTCAGGCCCTAATCTGGTTCCGACACGGCATGCTGAGCCTTTGGCTAATTCCTCTTCCTGGTGGGAAATGTGCGTTAAATTTGTTCGTGCAGACAACTACAGCTAATCTCTCATTGGTTCTCCCTATTCCTGTTCATCTTGTGCAGAAATTCCAAACTGTGCCAAACAGGAGGTTAAAGGCACTGACTCTCCAAGTGGGGAGAGTGTTAGTAAAGCGTCTGGAATGGTAAAACCGAGTACGAGGGGACGAAAACTGAGACGCATTTAAAACGTTTTCCCGGTCACACGGTGGACCATATTCTGGGTTGCCCATGCATGTTTTACCTGAAGGAAGAATCCCTTCAACCTGGAGAGTTGGGACCCATGGAATGGGTACCACGCAGTATGACTTCAAAGGGTTGCCTTTGCTCACCGAACGTCACCAATGCTATCAGCCCGAAGTGTCCAGCCTTATGTCTCACTCAGCTCGGGGTGTAGATGTGGTAAATCCAGGTTGCATCACAAGCCCTGAATGAATTATTTAAGAATTGCTCTCTATTTCACTGTCATTGTGTTTGTTTTTGTAATTCATTTTGATAATGGGATTTATCGGATTTTCTCTGCTGCATTCATGCCGCTGTACACACACTTGAGTCTCTTATGGAGACATATAAATCCATGGGTTTGAAGATACTTACTAGTCAGGTGTATTCCTAGGCGTTGAATATGGGGTGTTTAGTCCATTTCGTTGAGCAAGGGCTAGGTCTTGACTATTACATATTTGGCTTATGGAAAGGTATCTGTGCTAATTTCTATCTCTGGTTTTATGCAGCACCCCAACTCACTTTTCCCCTTAAGCAAGCATAAGGTGGTTTTCTAAATTTGAGACCCTGTTCTGTTTTGTAATTCAGTTCATGTGTAGCCAAGTTTACATTCCGTGTATTAGTGATATCTTATGATGTTTCATTTTCTGTGTGACTTATTTCACTTAGAATCATCGTACCTGAATCCACTCATTATGCCACGATGGGCCTGATGACAGATTTCATTGCTGAGTGATATTCCATTGAATGTGTGTACCACAACTTCTTTATCCATTTTTCACATTCTGGGATATTTAACTTGTACCGTAGACGAGATTCCTGTAAACAGAGCCGTCTGAAACTTTGGGGTGGCTGTCTGTTTTTGATTTTAATTTCCGTGATCTATAAGACCATAAGTGGAAGTGCCGTAGTCTCCGTTGCTTTGTTTCTTAGGTGTTTCAGGAAACACGATACACTTCTCCAGAGTGGCTGTTGGCAATTTACATCCCGCCCATCAGCATAACAAGGCTCCCTGTTCTCCGTGGCCTGTGCTGTCTTTCTGGATTTTACACTTTTTTCAGATGGCCCTTTTGACCTGGGGGCAGTGAGACTTCTTTGTAGTGCAGATTTCTTTAACATGCTGGCTTGGTTGGCCAAAAAGGGCGTATGCGTTTTTTCCTGAATATATTCAGGAAAAAACGCATACGCCCTTTTTGGCCAAGTGCATGATTGTCGACGTTCTGCCTCTTTTCCTATGCTTTAAATGCAATTCCAGTCTACCCCCTGAAATCGTTTTCCTGCAATTCTGCCCCGCTTTCCAGTCCTCTTCGCAGCCTTCCTTCAATATATTTTTGGACGATAGCTGTCATTTATAACTCTGCATGTTTGTGAATTACAGTGCCCCTGAGCTCCTTTCTTCAACTCGCTTTCTTGTGAGCTGGCCGCAAACCCGCAGGAATGCTTCAGGCCCTAATCTGGTTCCGGCACGGCATGCTGAGCCTTTGGTTAATTCCTCTTCCTGGTGGGAAATGAGCGTTCCATTTGCCCGTCCAGACACCTACAGCTAGTCTCTCATTGGTTCTCCCTATTCCTGTTCATCTTGCGCAGAAATTGCAAACTGTGCCAAACAGGAGGTTAAAGGCACTGACTCTCCAAGTGGGGAGAGTGTTAGTAAACGGTCTGGAATGGTGAACCCGAGTAAAAGGGGACGAAAACTGAGATGCATTTGAAAACGTTTCCCGGTCACACAGTGCACTGTACTGTGAGTTTCCCATGCATGTTTTAGCTGAAGGAAGAATCCCTTAAACCTGGAGAGTTGGGACCCATGGAATGGGTACCATGCAGTATGACTTCAAAGGGTCTGCATTTGCTCATCGAACCTCACCAATGCTGTCAGCCCGAAGTGTCCAGCCTTATGTCTCACTCAGCTCTGGGTGTAGATGTGGTAAATCCAGGTTGCATCACAAGCCCTGAATGAATTATTTAAGAATTGCTCTCTATTTCACTGTCATTGTGTTTGGTTTTGTAATTCATTTTGATAATGGGTTTTATCGGATTTTCTCTGCTGCATTCATGCTGCTGTACACACACTTGAGTCTCTTACGGAGACATATAAATCCATGGGTTTGAAGGTTCTTACTAGTCATGTGTAATCCTAGGCGTTGAATATGGGGTGTTTAGTCCATTTCGTTGAGCAAGGGCTAGGTCTTGACTATTACATATTTGGCTTATGGAAAGGTATCTGTGCTAATTTCTATCTCTGGTTTTATGCAGCACCACAACTCACCTTTCCCCTTAAGCAAGCATAAGTTGGTTTTCTAAATTTGAGACCCTGCTCTGTTTTGTAATTCAGTTCATGTGTAGCCAAGTTTACATTCCGTGTATTAGTGATATCTTATGATGTTTCATTTTCTGTGTGACTTATTTCACTTAGAATCATCGTACCTGAATCCACTCATTATGCCGCGACGGGCCTGATGACATAGATTTCATTGGTGAGTGATATTCCTTTGTACGTACGTACCACACTTCTTATCCATTTTTCGCTTTCTGGGATATTTAACTTGTACCGTAGACGAGGTTCTTGTAAACAGAGCCGTAAACAGAAACTTTGCGGTGGCTGTGTGTTTTTGATTTTAATTTCCCTAAGCTATAGGAAAATAAGTGGTAATGCCGTAGGCTCCGTTGCTTTGTTTTTTAGGTTTTTGAGGAAACACCATACACATCTCCAGAGTGGCTGTTGGCAATTTACATCCCGCCCATCAGCATAACAAGGCTCCCTATTCTCCATGGCCTGTGCTGCCTTTCTGGATTTTACACTTTTTTCAGATGGCCCTTTTGAACGGGGGGCAGTGAGACTTCATTGTAGTGCAGATTTCTTTAACATGCTTGCTTGGTTGGCCAAAAAGGGCGGATGCGTTTTTTCCTGAATATATTCAGGAAAAAACGCATACGCCCTTTTTGGCCAAGTGCATCATTGTCGACGTTCTGCCTCTTTTCCTATGCTTTAAATGCAATTCCAGTCTACCCCCTGAAATCGTTTTCTTGCAATTCTGCCCCGCTTTCAAGTCCTCTTCGCAGCCTTCCTTCAATATATTTTTGGGTGATAGCTGTCATTTATAACTCTGCAGGTTTGTGAATTACAGTGTCCCTGAGCTCCTTTCTTCAACTCGCTTTCTTGTGAGCTGGCCGCAAACCCGCAGGATTGCTTCAGGCCCTAATCTGGTTCCGGCACGGCATGCTGAGCCTTTGGTTAATTCCTCTTCCTGGTGGGAAATGAGCGTTAAATTTGCCCGTGCAGACACCTTCACACGAGTCTTCATGGTGCCACTTTGCCCCGGTTATCTCGATGGAGGTTGGAGTTGGAGGGCCTCCTCGCTCAAGGTCAGTGTGCCCATGGAGCCAACCCTGCAACTTCAGGGCATGGTTGGGTGTTAGGATCACCACGTGGGGTCCTTTTCCCTTCGGAGGGAGGTGGCCTTTTGGGCTGCTGATTTCCAGGTTTTCAGATACTGCCAGTATCTTGGCCAGATGTGGCGGTGGGCCAAGCCCCTTGGTGACCGTAGTTTATCCTACCTGGATCGCATTCTTGCATTGTTCCATTTCAAGTGGTCCCAGGTTTTGCACTAATACTCCAATGGCGATTCACCGTTCACCAGGAATGTAAAGGTCAAAGGGTTTAGCTAAATTAGGGAGTTCCAGGGCAAGGGTCTGAATTGACTGCTCTTTCCATTCTTGAAAGGCCACTTCTGCATTCTATTCAAAAGGATCATCATCTTTTCCTTTCAGTGTTTCATATAGAGGCCCAGCTAGTAGACTGTAGTTAGGGATCCAGAAGCAGCAAACCCTGGCCTCCCCAGGAACCCCTAAGCTGTCTTCTAGTTTCAGAAATGGGTAAGGCTGTAAATTGTTTCTTCCCTTTCCTGGGATGGGCTTCTCCGACCTTCTGTGAGAATGAAGCCCAGGCAGGTCACCGTAGTCTGTGATATTTGAGCTTTTTCTTGGACAACTTGTATCCTTTATTGGCTTGGTAGTTCAGAGGTCTCCTTAGTAGGGCTGGCGATCAGAATGTCGTCTGCATATTGAAGGAGTGTTTCCTTTTCCAGAGGTAGAACTTTTAGTTCTTTAGCTGAGCTTTCCCCAAAGATGGTGTGGGAATTTTTGAACCCTTGGGGCAACACGGCCCGGAAGTATTGTTTTAGTTGTATGTTGAGTCCTGCCACTCACAAGCCAAAATTTCTTGTGACTCTGGGACTAATAGAATACAAAAGAAGGCATCATTGAAGACTAATACAGAATACCATGTCCTGGTGGTTGGTAGAATGACCAGCAGGGTGTAGGATTTAGGAACTACTGGAGGTATATCCTCGGTGGCTTCACTGACTGTCCTGACATCCTTTACCAGGACTCCAGCAGCCCATGGGGCTCTCGAGGTCAGGCCAATCCCAGGATATGGAGCTCACCTGGGCAGGTACCCCACCCCCACCCCAGCCCATGGGGCTCTCGTGTTCAGGCCCCTCCCAGGATATGGGGTTCCCTGGGCAGGTTCCCCTGCAGCCCATGGGGCTCTCGTGGTCAGGCCCCTCCCAGGATACAGAGCTACCCTTGCAGGTACCATGGCAGGGCTGGGAACACAGGAACCGTGCATATCGCCCTCATTGCAGAGCACTCCCAGCTCACCTGTCACTCAGATCTGACACAGAGCACCTCAGAGCAGGACTTGAACTAACAAACAGCAGCTCCGACAGGTCTGTGACCCTGGGCATCACTCTGTGTGGCCTCCCTCCACCTGGTCTTCCAGAGACTTCCACTGCACCCGGGGCACCAGGCCTCTGTCTCCACCCACCAGCCACCCCTCCTCTCCCTGACTCCTGGGTTCCTCTCATTAGGAGAGGGTTTTCTTGAAGTTGTCTCCCACTCATGGGCCAGATAATATAATTAGAAAACAAGCCAGAGCTGCAGCCCCTTGTCTATCCTGACTCTCAGGAGCCCACACCTGTTCCTTGGACCTGGCCGATTCAGCAAGTTCCAGTTTCTGCAACTGTGAGCCCCTGAGGGGTGATTATTGGCTGGCCTGGGAAGCCCGACCGTGCCGGCCAGCCCTCCCCAGGTGTGCCTGGGTTCAGATCAATATAAACACCGCTCCAGGCAGCAAGAGCCCCTGCAGCTGTGCCTGACGCCATTTTCTCTGCCCTGTCAGCAGTCTTGGGGCTGGACTGGTGGGAGGGAGTGAGAGGCCACGGCTTTGTGGGTGGCCCAGTGTGAGTGGGGCTCTGCTGGACTTTCTGCAGCAGTTGCCAAGATGCCACCTGCTAAAGAAGAGGATGTGTCACCCATACCTGCCGCTGGAATTTCTCCCTGGGCAGAGGTGAGTGAGGAAGAAAGCAGTGGGGGCCGGGACAGCAGGGGTATCTCAGGCAGGGAAATGGAAAGCTTCCAGAAGAGCACCCAGGGCCAGGACCATCCTGGCTGGCCTGCAGGCACCAAGTCGGCTGGCATGCTGTCACTCATGTGGCTCCATGGCCCTTCCTCTAGGCTTTCAAGTCCTTGTACATATTCAGGTGTTTTACCTGGGAAGGGTGGGAACATTTCAGCAGCAGCTGGCCTGGGGCTCAGCCCACGTTTACTCACAGATGCCTCGGCACGGTCCCCCAGCTTTGCAATGAGGACGCTTGTTGCGTGGGGCCTGCTGGCTGAATGGGAGATGATTCCCCACCACTGACCAACTTCAGAATTGTTTACAACTGGAGCAAGTGCCCTGATACGGTTTTCCTCTGTGTAACTGGTGGGTTCTGTTTTTTTTTCTTTTTTTCGTTTTTGGTTCAAGGTAGATTTTATTCCTCTTTTTTGTATTTACAGATATAAGCATGGAAATAATTTATTCATATAAATACATGTATGTGAAGGGAAGAATATTTTTTCTGTTTTACTTTTTGTAATTTGAATTTTATTTTATTTTTTTATACAGCAGGTTCTTTTTGGTTATCTATTTTATACATATAAATGTATACATGCCAATCCCAATCTCTCAACTCCTCCCACCACCACCCCCCAACAGCTTTCCCCCCTTGGTGTCCATACGTTTGTTGTCTACATCTGTTGCTCTATTTCTGCCTGGCAAAACGGTTCATCTGTACAATTTTTCTAGGTTCCACATATATGCATTAATAGACAAGATTTGTTTTTCTCTTTCTGACTTACTTCACTCTGTATGACAGTCTCTAGATCCATCAACGTCTCTACAAATGACCCAATTTCATTCCTTTTTATGGCTTAGTAATATTCCATTTTATATATGTACCACATCTTTATGCATTCGTCTGTCTGTGGGCATTTAGGTTGCTTCCATTACCTGGATATTGTAAATAGTGATGCAATGAACATTGCGGTGAATGTCTCTTTTTGATTTATGGTTTTGTCTGGGTATATGCCCAGTAGTGGGATTGCTGTATCATATGGTAATTCTATTCTTAGTTTTATAAGAAACTCCATAATGTTCTCCACAGTGACTGTATCAATTTACATTCCCAACAATAGTGGAAGAGGGTTCCTTATCTCCACACCCTTTCCAGCATTTGTTGTTTGTAGATTTTCTGATGATGCCCATTCTAACAGGTGTGAGGTGATACACCATGGATGAGTCTATTTCGTTGAGCAAAGAGTAGGTCTTGTCTATTACATATTTGGCTTATGGAACGGTATGTGTGCTAATTTCAATCTCTGGTTTTATACAGCACCCCAACTCAACTTTCCCCTTAAGCAAGCATAAGTTTTTATCTAAATGTGAGACTCTGTTCGGTTTTGGAATTCAGTTTATGTGTAGCCAAGTTTACACTCTCTCTATTAGTGATATCTTATGATAATTATCTTGCTCTGTGTGACCTATTTCTCTTAGAATCATCATACTTAAATCCACTCAATTTGCTGCTACAGGCCTGATGACATTGATTTCATTGCTGAGTGATATTCCGTTGTACGTAAGTAGCACAACTCCTTTATCCATTTTTTTCTTTCTGGGATATTTAATTTGTACTGGACTCAAGGTTCTTGTAAACACAGCAGCCCTAAATTTGGTGTTGGCTGTGTCTTGTTGATTTTAATTTTCCTAAGCTATAGGGCCAAAAGTGGAAGTGCCCTAGGGTCTGTAGCTTTGTTTTTCAGATGTTTCAGGATACACCATAAACATCTCCAGAGTGTCTGTTGGCAATTTACATCCCGCCCATCAGCATAACAAGGCTCCCTGTTCTCCATGGCCTGTCCTGTGTTTCTGGTTTTTACACTTTTTTCAGATGGCCCTTTTGACGAATGGGAAATGAGACTTCATTGTAGGGCGGATTTCCATTTCTCGAGTGCTTGGTTGGCCAAAAAGGGCATATGTGTTTTTTCCTGAATATATTCAGGAAAAAATGTTTACGCACTTTTGTCCAAGTGCATCACTGTCAAAGATCTGCCGCTTTTCACATGCTTTAAATGCAATTCCAATCTACCTCCTGAAATATGATTCCTGCAATTCTGCCTCGTTTTCAAGTCCTCTTTGCAGACTTACTTCCATATAATTTTGCCAATAGCTGTCATTTATAACACTGCAGGTTTGTGAATTACAGTGCCCGTGATTTCCTTTCTTAACTCGTTTCCTTGAAAACTGGCCACAGAACCGCAGGTTTGCTTCAGGCCGTAATCAGGGTCCGGCACGGCACTCTGAGACTTTGGTTCATTCCACTTCCTGGTGGGAAATTAGAGTTAAATGTGCCCCTCCAGACACCTGCCTCACTCCTAGCCCCTTGGTGATGTGTGTCCTGTGGTTTGAGGCCACATGTGCTGGGTTCCTCACCTTTGGCTGATGTGGCCCCACTGGTGTGAGGACACTCCTGCCTGGTTCCCATCCCCTTGGTGATGTGGGCCCTCCGGTGAGAGTCTGATCCTGGTTGGGTTCCTCACACTTCTGTGAGGTGGGCCCTCTTCTCTGAGGTCACTCCTGCCTGGCTGGCACACCCCGCCTTGGCGACGTCGGCCCTCTGGTGGGATTTGGTGCCTGCTGGGTGTCTCCTCCCCTCGGTAATGAGGGCCCTCTGGCGTCAGACCCTAACTCCTGGGCTCCCAATATTTTCTGATATGCGCCCTGTGGTTCGAGTACACTCCTGCCAGGTTCCCAACCCCATGGGAATGTGGGCCTTCTGCTCTGAGGTCCCAACCGTGGGTTGCTCAGTTTCATGATGAGGGCCCTCTGCTGTGAGTTCTCTCCGGCCTGGATCCCATAGCCTCGCTGCTCCTGGCCACCTGCTGGGAGGTTACAACTGCGGGATTCCTCACCTTTTTTCTTCTATGGGCCCTGTGTTTTGAGACTCCTCCTGCCTGCCTCACTCCCAGCCCCTTGGTGATGTGTGTCCTCTGGTTTGAGGCCACGTATGCTGGGTCCCTCGCCTTTCGATGATGTGGCCCCACTGGTGTGAGGACACTCCTGCCTGGTTCCTATCCCCTTGATGATGTGGGCCCTCTGGTGAGAGTCTGATCCTGGCTGGGTTCCTCACCCTTCTGTGAGGGGGGCCCTCTGCTGTGAGGTCACTCCTGCCTGGCTGGCACACCCCACCTGGGCAACATCGGCCCTCTTGTGGCAGTTGGAGCCTGCTGGGAACCTCCCCTCGGTGATGGGGGCCCTCTTGCCTCAGGCCCTAACTGCTGGGTACCCACATTTTCTGATACGTGCTAAGTGGTGCGAGGACACTCCTGCGAGGTTCCCATCCCCATGGGCATGTGGGCCTTCTGCTCTAAGGTCCCAACACCTGTGTTGTTCACCGTTTCATGATGTTGGCTCTCTGGTGTTAGTTCACCCAGGCCTAGATCCCATAGCCTCTGTGCTCTGAGCGGCCTGCTGGGAGGTTCCTACTGCTGGATTCCTTACCTTTTTTATTCTTTGGGTCCTGTGTTTTCATGCTCCTACTTCCTGACTCACTCCCAGCCCATTTGTGATGTAGGTCCTCTTGTTTAAGGCCACATGTACCAGTTTCCTCACCTTTATTGATGTGGCCCCACTGGTGTGAGGACACTCCTGCCTGGTTCCCATCCCCTTGGTGATGTGGGCCCTCTGGTGAGAGTCTGATCCTGTCTGGATTCCTCACACTTCTGTGAGGTGGGCCCTCTGCTGTGAGGTAACTCCTGCCTGGCTTGCTCCCATTGCCTTGGTGACGTCGGCCCTCTGGTGGCATTTGGAGCCTGCTGGTAGCCTCCTCTCCTCCGTGATGAGGGCCCTCTGGCGCCAGGCCATAACTGCTGGGTTCCCACATTTTCTGATACGTGCTAAGTTGTGCGAGGACACTCCTGCGAGGTTCCCATCCCCATGGGGATGTGGGCCTTCTGCTCTGAGGTCCCACTGGCTGGGTTGCTCACAGTTTCATGATGTGGGCCCTCTGCTGTGAGTTCACTGTGGCCTGGATCCCATAGACTCCATGCTCTGGGCCACCTGCTGGGAGGTTCAAACTGCTGGATTCCTCACATTTTTTATTCTGTGGGCCCTGTGTCGTTAGGCTACTCCTGCCTGCCTCACTCGGAGCACCTTGGAAATGTGGGTCCTCTGGTTTAGGCCACATGTGCTGGGTTCCTCACCTTTCTATAATGTGGCCACACTGGTGTGAGGACACTCCTGCCTTGTTCCGATCCCCTTGGTGATGTGGGCCCTCTGGTGAGAGTCTTATCCTGGCTGGGTTCCTCACCCTTCTGTGAGGTAGGCCCTCTGCTGTGAGGTCACTCCTGCCTGGCTGGCACACGTCAACGTGGCGACGTGGGCCCTCATTTGGGAGTTGGTGCCTGCTGGGAGTCTCCTCCCCTCGGTAATGAGGGCCCTCTGGCGTCAGACCCTAACTCCTGGGCTCCCAAAATTTTCTGATGTGCGCCCTGTGGTGCGAGTACACTCCTGCCAGGATCCCAACCCCATGGGAATGTGGGCCTTCTGCTCTAAGGTCCCAACGGCTGGGTTGCTCACAGTTTCATGATGAGGGCCCTCTGTTTTGAGTTCAGTCAGGCCTGGATCCCATAGCCTCGCTGCTCCTGGCCACCTGCTGGGAGGTTCCAACTGCGGGATCCCTCACATTTTATACGCTATGGGCCCTCTGTTTGGAGGCTCCTCCTGCCTGCCTCACTCCCAGCCCCTTGGTGATGTGTGTCCTGTAGTTTGAGGCCACGTGTGCTGGGTCCGTCACATTTCGGTGATGTGACCACACTGGTGTGAGAACACTCCTGCCTGGTTTCCATTCCCTTGGTGATGTGGGCCCTCCGGTGAGAGTCTGATCCTCTTTGGGTTCCTCACACTTTTGTGTGGTTGGCCCTCTGCTCTGAGGTCACTCCTGCCTGGCTGGCACACCCTGCATTGGCGACGTCGGCCTTCTGGTAGCAGTTGGAGCTTGCTGGGAGCCTCCTCTCCTCAGTGATGAGGGCCCTCTGGCGTCCGGCCCTAACTGCTGGGCTCCCCACCTTTTCTGATGTGTGCCCACTGGTGCGATGACACTCCTGCTTGGTTCCCTTCCCCATGGGGATGTGGGCCTTGTGCTCTGAGGTTACAACGGCTGGGTTGCTTACAGTATCACGATGAGGGCCCTCTGTTGTGAGTTCATCACTGCCTGGATCCCATAGCCTCGGTGCTCTGGGCCGCCTGCTGGGATGTTCCAACTGCTGGATTCCTCACCTTTTTTATACAATGGGCCATGTGTTTTGAGGTTAATCCTGCCTGCCTCGCTCCGAGACCCATGGTGATGTGGGTCCTCTGGTTTGAGGCCACATGTGCTGGGTACCTCAACTTTCGATGATGTGGCCCCATGGGTGTGAGGACACTCCTGCCTGGTTCCCAGCCCCTTGCTTATGTGGGCACTCTGGTGAGAGTCTGATCTTGACTGGGTTCCTTACCCTTCTGTGAGGTGGGCCCTCTGATGTGAGGTCACTCCTGCCTGGATGGCTCATGTCGCCTTGGCGACGTAGGCCCTCTGTTGGCCACTGAAGCATGCTGGGAGCCTCCTACCCTCTTTAATAAGGGCCCTGGACGAAACGCATATGCCCTTTTTGACCAAGTGCATCATTGTCGAGGTTCTGCCTCTTCTCCTATACTTTCAGAGGACTTCCCGTCTACCTCCTGAAATCGTATTCCTGGAATTCTGCCCCGCGTTCAAGTCCTCTTTGCAGCCTTACTTCAATATATTTTTGGACGATAGCTGTCATTTATAACTCTGCAGGTTTGTGAATTACAGTGCCCCTGAGCTCCTTTCTTCAACTCGCTTTCTTGTGAGCTGGCCGCAAAACCGCAGGATTGCTTCAGGCCCTAATCTGGTTCCGACACGGCATGCTGAGCCTTTGGCTAATTCCTCTTCCTGGTGGGAAATGAGCGTTAAATTTGTTCGTGCAGACACCTACAGCTAATCTCTCATTGGTTCTCCCTATTCCTGTTCATCTTGCGCAGAAATTCCAAACTGTGCCAAACAGGAGGTTAAAGGCACTGACTCTCCAAGTGGGGAGAGTGTTAGTAAAGCGTCTGGAATGGTAAAACCGAGTACGAGGGGACGAAAACTGAGACGCATTTAAAAAGTTTTCCCGGTCACACGGTGGACCATATTCTGGGTTGCCCATGCATGTTTTACCTGAAGGAAGAATCCCTTCAACCTGGAGAGTTGGGACCCATGGAATGGGTACCACGCAGTATGACTTCAAAGGGTTGCCTTTGCTCACCGAACGTCACCAATGCTATCAGCCCGAAGTGTCCAGCCTTATGTCTCACTCAGCTCGGGGTGTAGATGTGGTAAATCCACGTTGCATCACAAGCCCTGAATGAATTATTTAAGAATTGCTCTCTATTTCACTGTCATTGTGTTTTGTTTTTGAAATTTATTTTGATAATGGGATTTATCGGATTTTCACTGCTGCGTTTAGGCCGCTGTACACACGCTTGATTTCCTTATGGAGACATATAAATCCATGGGTTTTAAGATTCTTACTTGTCACGTATCTTCCCAGGCGTTGAATATGGGGTGTTGAGTCCATTTCGTTGAGCAAGGAGTAGGTCTTGTCTATTATATATTGGGCTTATGTAACGGTATCTGTGCTAATTTCAATCTCTGGTTTTCTGCAGCACCCCAACTCACCTTTCCCCATAAGCAAGCATAAGTTGGTTTTCTAAATTTGAGACACTGTTCTGTTTTGTAATTCAATTCATGCGTAGCCAAGTTTACATTCCGTGTATTAGTGATATCTTATGATGTTTCTTTTTCTGTGTGACTTATTTCTCGTAGAATCATCATACTTGGATCCACTCATTATGCCGCTACAGGCCTGATGACGTAGATTTCATTGCTGAGTGATATTCCATTGTATGTGCGTACCCCAACTTCTTTATCCATTTTTTGCTTTCTCGGATATTTAACTTGTACCGTAGACGAGGTTCTTGTAAACAGAGCCGTCCCAAACTTTGGGGTGGCTGTGTGTTTTTGATTTTAATTTCCCTAAGCTATAGGACCATAAGTGGAAGTGCCATAGGCTGTGTTGCTTTGTTTCCTACGTGTTTCAGGAAACACCATACACTTCTCCAGAGTGGCTGTTGGCAATTTACATCCCGTCCATCAGCATAACAAGGCTCCCTGTTCTCCATGACCTGTCCTGCCTTTATGGATTTTACACTTTTTTCAGATGGCCCTTTTGACCGGGGGGCAGTGAGACTTCATTGCAGTGCAGTTTTCCTTTACACGCTTGCTTGGTTGACCAAAAAGTGCGTATGCGTTTTTTCCTGAATATATTCAGGAAAAAACGCATACGCCCTTTTTGGCCAAGTGCATCATTGTCGACATTCTGCCTCTTTTCTTATGCTTTAAGTGCAATTCCAGTCTACCCCCTGAAATCGTTTTCCAGAAATTCTGCCCCGCTTTCAAGTCCTCTTCGAAGACTTACTTCAATACATTTTTGGACGATAGCTGTCATTCATAACTCTGCAGGTTTGTGAATTACAGTGCCCCTGAGCTCCTTTCTTCAACTCGCTTTCTTGTGAGCTGGCTGCAAAACCACAGGATTGCTTCAGGCCCTAATCTGTTTCCGGCAGGGCACGCTGAGCCTTTGGTTAATTCCTCTTCCTGGTGGGAAATGAGCGTTCCATTTGCCTGTGCAGACACCTACAGCTAGTCTCTCATTGGTTCTCCCTATTCCTATTCATCTTGCGCAGAAATTGCAAACTGTGACAAACAGGAGGTTTAAGGCACTGACTCTCCAAGTGGGGAGAGGGTTTGTAAAGCGTCTGGAATGGTGAACCCGAGTATCAGGGTTCGAAAACTGAGATGCATTTGAAAACGTTTCCCAATCACACGGTAGACCATACTCTGGGTTTCCCATGCATGTTTTAGCTGAAGGAAGAATCCCTTAAACCTGGAGAGTTGGGACCCATGGAATGGGTACCATGCAGTATGACTTCAAAGGTTCTGCGTTTGCTCACCGAACCTCACCAATGCTATCAGCCCGAAGTGTCCTGGCTTATGTCTCACCCAGCTCTTGGTGTAGATGTGGTAAATCCAGGTTGCATCACAAGCCCTGAATGAATTATTTAAGAATTGCTCTCTATTTCACTGTCATTGTGTTTTGTTTTTGAAATTTATTTTGATAATGGGATTTATCGGATTTCCACTGCTGCGTTTAGGCCGCTGTACACATGCTTGATTTCCGTATGGAGACATATAAATCCATGGGTTTTAAGATTCTTACTTGTCAGGTACATTCCCAGGCGTTGAATATGGAGTTTTGAGTCCATTTCATTGAGCAAGGAGTAGGTCTTGTCTATTATATATTTGGCTTATGGAAAGGTATCTGTGCTAATTTCTATCTCTGGTTTTATGCAGCACCCCAACTCACCTTTCCCCATAAGCAAACATAAGTTGGTTTTCTAAATTTGATACCATGTTCTGTTTTGTAATTCAGTTCATGTGTAGTCAAATTTACATTCCGGTATTAGTGATATCTTATGATGTTTCTTTTTCTGTGTGACTTATTTCTCGTAGAATCATCGTACCTGAATCCACTCATTATGCCGCTACGGTCCTGATGACGTAGATTTCATTGCTGAGTGATATTCCATTGTACGTGCGTACCACAATTTCTTTATCCATTTTTTGCTTTCTCGGATATTTAACTGGTACCGTAGACGAGGTTCTTGTAAACAGAGCCAACCCAAACATTGGGGTGGCTGTGTGTTTTTTAATTTTAATTTCCCTAAGCTATAGGACCATAAGTGGAAGTGCCATAGGCTGTGTTGCTTTGTTTCCTACGTGTTTCAGGAAACACCATACACTTCTCCAGAGTGGCTGTTGGCAATTTACATCCCACCCATCAGCATAACAGTGCTCCGTGTTCTCCATGAGCAGTCCTGCCTTTCTGGATTTTACACTTTTTTAGATGGCCCTTTTGACCGGGGGGCAGTGAGACTTCATTGTAGTGCAGATTTCCTTTACACGCTTGCTTGGTTGGCCAAAAAGGGCGTATGCGTTTTTTCCTGAGTATATTCAGGAAAAAACACATACGCACTTTTTGGCCAAGTGCATCATTTTCGACATTCTGCCTCATTTCCTATGCTTTAAGTGCAATTCCAGTCTACGCCCTGAAATCGTTTTCCAGAAATTCTGCCCCGCTTTCAAGTCCTCTTCAAAGACTTACTTCAATACATTTTTGGACGAGAGCTGTCATTCATAACTCTGCAGGTTTGTGAAATACAGTGGTCCTGAGCTCCTTTCTTCAACTCACTTTCTTGTGAGCTGGCCGCAAAACCGCAGGATTGCTTAAGGCCCTAATCTGTTTCCGGCAGGGCACGCTGAGCCTTTGTTTAATTCCTCTTCCTGGTGAGAAATGAGCGTTCCATTTGCCCGTGCAGACACCTACAGCTAGTCTCTCATTTGTTCTCCCTATTCCTGTTCATCTTGCGAAGAAATTGCAAACTGTGCCAAACAGGAGGTTAAAGGCACTGACTCTCCAAGTGGGGAGAGTGTTAGTAAAGCGTCTGGAATGGTGAACCCCAGTACCAGGCCTCGAAAACTGAGATGCATTTGAAAACGTTTCCCAATCACACGGTGGACCATACTCTGGGTTTCCCATGCATGTTTTAGCTGAAGGAAGAATCCCTTAAACCTGGAGATTTAAGACCCTTGGAATGGGTACCATGCAGTATGACTTCAAAGGGTCTGCGTTTCCTCACCGAACCTCACCAATGCTATCAGCCCGAAGTGTCCAGCCTTATGTCTCACACAGCTGTGCATGTAGATGTGGTAAATCCAGGTTGCATCACAAGCCCTGAGTGAATTATTTAAGAATTGCTCTCTATTTCACTGTCATTGTGTTTTGTTTTTGTAATTTATTTTGATAATGGGATTTATCGGATTTTCACTGCTGCGTTTATGCCGCTGTACACATGCTTGATTCTCTTATGGAGACATATAAATCCATGGGTTTTCAGATTCTTACTAGTCAGGTATATTCCTAGGCATTGAATATGGGGTGTTGAGTCCATTTCGTGGAGCAAGGAGTAGGTCCTGACTATTACATATTTGCTTATGGAAAGGTATCTGTGCTAATTTCAATCTCTGGTTTTATGCAGCACCACAACTCACCTTTCCCCTTAAGCAAGCATAAGTTGGTTTTCTAAATTTGAGACCCTTTTCTGTTTTGTAATTGAGTTCATGTGCAGCCATGTTTGCATTCCGTGTATTTGAGATATCTTATGGTGTTTCTTTTTCTGTGTGACTTAGTTAACTTAGAATGATCGTACCTGAATCCACTCATTATGCCGCGACGGGCCTCATGACATAGATTTCATTGCTGAGTGATATTCCATTGTACGTACGTACAACAACTTCTTTATCCATTTTTTGCTTTCTTGGATATTTCACTTGTACCGTAAATGAGGTTCTTGTAAGCAGAGCCGTCCAAAATTTATGGGTGGCTGTGTCTTTTTGATTTTAATTTCCCTAAGCTATAGAACCATAAGTGGAAGTGCCGTAGGCTCCGTTGCTTAGTTTTTTAGGTGTTTGAGGAAACACCATACACTTCTCCAGAGTGGCTGTTGGCAATTTACATCCCGCCCATCAGCATAACAAGGCTCCCTGTTCTCCATGGCCTGTCCTGCCTTTCTGGATTTTTCACTTTTTTCATATGTCCCTTTTGACAGGGGGGCAGTGAGACTTCATTGTAATGCATATTTCTTTACAGGCTTGCTTGTTTGGCCAAAAAGGGCGTATGTGTTTTTTCTTGAATATATTCAGGAAAAAACGCATACGCCCTTTTTGACCAAGTGCATCATTGTCGACTTTCTGTCTCTTTCCTTATGCTTTAAATGCAATTCCAGTCTGCCCCTGAACTCGCTTTCCTGCAATTCTGCCCCGCTTTCAAGTCCTCTACGCAGCCTTACTTCAATACATTTTTGGACAATAGCTGACATTTATAACTCTGCAGGTTTGTGAATGACAGTGCGCCTGAGCTCCTTTCTTCTACTCGCTTTCTTGTGAGCTGGCCGCAAACCCGCAGGATTGCTTCATGTCCTAATCTGGTTCCGGCACAGCTTGCTGATCCTTTGGTAAATTCCTCTTCCTGGTGGGAAATGAGTGTTATATTTGAACGTGCAGACACCTAGAGCTAGTCTCTCATTGGTTCTCCCTATTCTTGTTCATCTTGCGCAGAAATTGCAAACTGTGCCAAACAGGAGGTTAAAGGCACTGACTCTCTAAGTGGGGAGAGTATTAGTAAAGGGTCTTCAATCGTGAACCCGAGTAAAAGGGGACGAAAGCTGAGATGCATTTGAAAAGGTTTCCCGGTCACACGGTGCACCATACTGTGGGTTTCCCATGCATGTTTTAGCTGAAGGAAGAATCCCTTAAACCTGGAGAGTTGGGACCCATGGAATGGGTACCATGCAGTATGACTTCAAAGGGCCTGCATTTTCTCAACGAACCTCACCAATGCTATCAGGCCGAAGTGTACAGCCTTATGTCTCACTCAGCTCTGGTTGTAGATGTGGTAAATCCAGGTTGCATCACAAGCCCTGAATGAATTATTTAAGAATTGCTCTCTATTTCACTGTCATTGTGTTTTGTTTTTGAAATTTATTTTGATAATGGGATTTATCGGATTTTCACTGCTGCGTTTAGGCCGCTGTACACACGCTTGATTTCCTTATGGAGACATATAAATCCATGGGTTTTAAGATTCTTACTTGTCACGTATCTTCCCAGGCGTTGAATATGGGGTGTTGAGTCCATTTCGTTGAGCAAGGAGTAGGTCTTGTCTATTATATATTGGGCTTATGTAACGGTATCTGTGCTAATTTCAATCTCTGGTTTTCTGCAGCACCCCAACTCACCTTTCCCCATAAGCAAGCATAAGTTGGTTTTCTAAATTTGAGACACTGTTCTGTTTTGTAATTCAATTCATGCGTAGCCAAGTTTACATTCCGTGTATTAGTGATATCTTATGATGTTTCTTTTTCTGTGTGACTTATTTCTCGTAGAATCATCATACTTGGATCCACTCATTATGCCGCTACGGGCCTGATGACGTAGATTTCATTGCTGAGTGATATTCCATTGTATGTGCGTACCCCAACTTCTTTATCCATTTTTTGCTTTCTCGGATATTTAACTTGTACCGTAGACGAGGTTCTTGTAAACAGAGCCGTCCCAAACTTTGGGGTGGCTGTGTGTTTTTGATTTTAATTTCCCTAAGCTATAGGACCATAAGTGGAAGTGCCATAGGCTGTGTTGCTTTGTTTCCTACGTGTTTCAGGAAACACCATACACTTCTCCAGAGTGGCTGTTGGCAATTTACATCCCGTCCATCAGCATAACAAGGCTCCCTGTTCTCCATGACCTGTCCTGCCTTTATGGATTTTACACTTTTTTCAGATGGCCCTTTTGACCGGGGGGCAGTGAGACTTCATTGCAGTGCAGTTTTCCTTTACACGCTTGCTTGGTTGACCAAAAAGTGCGTATGCGTTTTTTCCTGAATATATTCAGGAAAAAACGCATACGCCCTTTTTGGCCAAGTGCATCATTGTCGACATTCTGCCTCTTTTCTTATGCTTTAAGTGCAATTCCAGTCTACCCCCTGAAATCGTTTTCCAGAAATTCTGCCCCGCTTTCAACTCCTCTTCGAAGACTTACTTCAATACATTTTTGGACGATAGCTGTCATTCATAACTCTGCAGGTTTGTGAATTACAGTGCCCCTGAGCTCCTTTCTTCAACTCGCTTTCTTGTGAGCTGGCTGCAAAACCACAGGATTCCTTCAGGCCCTAATCTGTTTCCGGCAGGGCACGCTGAGCCTTTGGTTAATTCCTCTTCCTGGTGGGAAATGAGCGTTCCATTTGCCTGTGCAGACACCTACAGCTAGTCTCTCATTGGTTCTCCCTATTCCTATTCATCTTGCGCAGAAATTGCAAACTGTGACAAACAGGAGGTTTAAGGCACTGACTCTCCAAGTGGGGAGAGGGTTAGTAAAGCGTCTGGAATGGTGAACCCGAGTATCAGGGTTCGAAAACTGAGATGCATTTGAAAACGTTTCCCAATCACACGGTAGACCATACTCTGGGTTTCCCATGCATGTTTTAGCTGAAGGAAGAATCCCTTAAACCTGGAGAGTTGGGACCCATGGAATGGGTACCATGCAGTATGACTTCAAAGGTTCTGCGTTTGCTCACCGAACCTCACCAATGCTATCAGCCCGAAGTGTCCTGGCTTATGTCTCACCCAGCTCTTGGTGTAGATGTGGTAAATCCAGGTTGCATCACAAGCCCTGAATGAATTATTTAAGAATTGCTCTCTATTTCAGTGTCATTGTGTTTTGTTTTTGAAATTTATTTTGATAATGGGATTTATCGGATTTCCACTGCTGCGTTTAGGCCGCTGTACACATGCTTGATTTCCGTATGGAGACATATAAATCCATGGGTTTTAAGATACTTACTTGTCAGGTACATTCCCAGGCGTTCAATATGGAGTTTTGAGTCCATTTCGTTGAGCAAGGAGTAGGTCTTGTCTATTATATATTTGGCTTATGGAAAGGTATCTGTGCTAATTTCTATCTCTGGTTTTATGCAGCACCCCAACTCACCTTTCCCCATAAGCAAACATAAGTTGGTTTTCTAAATTTGATACCATGTTCTGTTTTGTAATTCAGTTCATGTGTAGTCAAATTTACATTCCGTGTATTAGTGATATCTTATGATGTTTCTTTTTCTGTGTGACTTATTTCTCGTAGAATCATCGTACCTGAATCCACTCATTATGCCGCTACGGTCCTGATGACGTAGATTTCATTGCTGAGTGATATTCCATTGTACGTGCGTACCACAATTTTTTTTTCCATTTTTTGCTTTCTCGGATATATAACTGGTACCGTAGACGAGGTTCTTGTAAACAGAGCCAACCCAAACATTGGGGTGGCTGTGTGTTTTTTAATTTTAATTTCCCTAAGCTATAGGACCATAAGTGGAAGTGCCATAGGCTGTGTTGCTTTGTTTCCTACGTGTTTCAGGAAACACCATACACTTCTCCAGAGTGGCTGTTGGCAATTTACATCCCACCCATCAGCATAACAGTGCTCCGTGTTCTCCATGAGCAGTCCTGCCTTTCTGGATTTTACACTTTTTTAGATGGCCCTTTTGACCGGGGGGCAGTGAGACTTCATTGTAGTGCAGATTTCCTTTACACGCTTGCTTGGTTGGCCAAAAAGGGCGTATGCGTTTTTTCCTGAATATATTCAGGAAAAAACACATACGCACTTTTTGGCCAAGTGCATCATTGTCGACATTCTGCCTCATTTCCTATGCTTTAAGTGCAATTCCAGTCTACGCCCTGAAATCGTTTTCCGGAAATTCTGCCCCGCTTTCAAGTCCTCTTCAAAGACTTACTTCAATACATTTTTGGACGAGAGCTGTCATTCATAACTCTGCAGGTTTGTGAAATACAGTGGTCCTGAGCTCCTTTCTTCAACTCACTTTCTTGTGAGCTGGCCGCAAAACCGCAGGATTGCTTAAGGCCCTAATCTGTTTCCGGCAGGGCACGCTGAGCCTTTGTTTAATTCCTCTTCCTGGTGAGAAATGAGCGTTCCATTTGCCCGTGCAGACACCTACAGCTAGTCTCTCATTTGTTCTCCCTATTCCTGTTCATCTTGCGAAGAAATTGCAAACTGTGCCAATCAGGAGGTTAAAGGCACTGACTCTCCAAGTGGGGAGAGTGTTAGTAAAGCGTCTGGAATGGTGAACCCCAGTACCAGGGTTCGAAAACTGAGATGCATTTGAAAACGTTTCCCAATCACACGGTGGACCATACTCTGGGTTTCCCATGCATGTTTTAGCTGAAGGAAGAATCCCTTAAACCTGGAGATTTAAGACCCTTGGAATGGGTACCATGCAGTATGACTTCAAAGGGTCTGCGTTTCCTCACCGAACCTCACCAATGCTATCAGCCCGAAGTGTCCAGCCTTATGTCTCACACAGCTGTGCGTGTAGATGTGGTAAATCCAGGTTGCATCACAAGCCCTGAGTGAATTATTTAAGAATTGCTCTCTATTTCACTGTCATTGTGTTTTGTTTTTGTAATTTATTTTGATAATGGGATTTATCGGATTTTCACTGCTGCGTTTATGCCGCTGTACACATGCTTGATTCTCTTATGGAGACATATAAATCCATGGGTTTTCAGATTCTTACTAGTCAGGTATATTCCTAGGCATTGAATATGGGGTGTTGAGTCCATTTCGTGGAGCAAGGAGTCGTCCTGACTATTACATATTTGCTTATGGAAAGGTATCTGTGCTAATTTCAATCTCTGGTTTTATGCAGGACCACAACTCACCTTTCCCCTTAAGCAAGCATAAGTTGGTTTTCTAAATTTGAGACCCTTTTCTGTTTTGTAATTGAGTTCATGTGCAGCCATGTTTGCATTCCGTGTATTTGAGATATCTTATGGTGTTTCTTTTTCTGTGTGACTTAGTTAACTTAGAATGATCGTACCTGAATCCACTCATTATGCCGCGACGGGCCTCATGACATAGATTTCATTGCTGAGTGATATTCCATTGTACGTACGTACAACAACTTCTTTATCCATTTTTTGCTTTCTTGGATATTTCACTTGTACCGTAAATGAGGTTCTTGTAAGCAGAGCCGTCCAAAATTTATGGGTGGCTGTGTCTTTTTGATTTTAATTTCCCTAAGCTATAGAACCATAAGTGGAAGTGCCGTAGGCTCCGTTGCTTAGTTTTTTAGGTGTTTGAGGAAACACCATACACTTCTCCAGAGTGGCTGTTGGCAATTTACATCCCGCCCATCAGCATAACAAGGCTCCCTGTTCTCCATGGCCTGTCCTGCCTTTCTGGATTTTTCACTTTTTTCATATGTCCCTTTTGACAGGGGGGCAGTGAGACTTCATTGTAATGCATATTTCTTTACAGGCTTGCTTGTTTGGCCAAAAAGGGCGTATGTGTTTTTTCTTGAATATATTCAGGAAAAAACGCATACGCCCTTTTTGACCAAGTGCATCATTGTCGACTTTCTGTCTCTTTCCTTATGCTTTAAATGCAATTCCAGTCTGCCCCTGAACTCGCTTTCCTGCAATTCTGCCCCGCTTTCAAGTCCTCTACGCAGCCTTACTTCAATACATTTTTGGACAATAGCTGACATTTATAACTCTGCAGGTTTGTGAATGACAGTGCGCCTGAGCTCCTTTCTTCTACTCGCTTTCTTGTGAGCTGGCCGCAAACCCGCAGGATTGCTTCATGTCCTAATCTGGTTCCGGCACAGCTTGCTGATCCTTTGGTAAATTCCTCTTCCTGGTGGGAAATGAGTGTTATATTTGAACGTGCAGACACCTAGAGCTAGTCTCTCATTGGTTCTCCCTATTCTTGTTCATCTTGCGCAGAAATTGCAAACTGTGCCAAACAGGAGGTTAAAGGCACTGACTCTCTAAGTGGGGAGAGTATTAGTAAAGGGTCTTCAATCGTGAACCCGAGTAAAAGGGGACGAAAGCTGAGATGCATTTGAAAAGGTTTCCCGGTCACACGGTGCACCATACTGTGGGTTTCCCATGCATGTTTTAGCTGAAGGAAGAATCCCTTAAACCTGGAGAGTTGGGACCCATGGAATGGGTACCATGCAGTATGACTTCAAAGGGCCTGCATTTTCTCAACGAACCTCACCAATGCTATCAGGCCGAAGTGTACAGCCTTATGTCTCACTCAGCTCTGGTTGTAGATGTGGTAAATCCAGGTTGCATCACAAGCCCTGAATGAATTATTTAAGAATTGCTCTCTATTTCACTGTCATTGTGTTTTGTTTTTGAAATTTATTTTGATAATGGGATTTATCGGATTTTCACTGCTGCGTTTAGGCCGCTGTACACACGCTTGATTTCCTTATGGAGACATATAAATCCATGGGTTTTAAGATTCTTACTTGTCACGTATCTTCCCAGGCGTTGAATATGGGGTGTTGAGTCCATTTCGTTGAGCAAGGAGTAGGTCTTGTCTATTATATATTGGGCTTATGTAACGGTATCTGTGCTAATTTCAATCTCTGGTTTTCTGCAGCACCCCAACTCACCTTTCCCCATAAGCAAGCATAAGTTGGTTTTCTAAATTTGAGACACTGTTCTGTTTTGTAATTCAATTCATGCGTAGCCAAGTTTACATTCCGTGTATTAGTGATATCTTATGATGTTTCTTTTTCTGTGTGACTTATTTCTCGTAGAATCATCATACTTGGATCCACTCATTATGCCGCTACGGGCCTGATGACGTAGATTTCATTGCTGAGTGATATTCCATTGTATGTGCGTACCCCAACTTCTTTATCCATTTTTTGCTTTCTCGGATATTTAACTTGTACCGTAGACGAGGTTCTTGTAAACAGAGCCGTCCCAAACTTTGGGGTGGCTGTGTGTTTTTGATTTTAATTTCCCTAAGCTATAGGACCATAAGTGGAAGTGCCATAGGCTGTGTTGCTTTGTTTCCTACGTGTTTCAGGAAACACCATACACTTCTCCAGAGTGGCTGTTGGCAATTTACATCCCGTCCATCAGCATAACAAGGCTCCCTGTTCTCCATGACCTGTCCTGCCTTTATGGATTTTACACTTTTTTCAGATGGCCCTTTTGACCGGGGGGCAGTGAGACTTCATTGCAGTGCAGTTTTCCTTTACACGCTTGCTTGGTTGACCAAAAAGTGCGTATGCGTTTTTTCCTGAATATATTCAGGAAAAAACGCATACGCCCTTTTTGGCCAAGTGCATCATTGTCGACATTCTGCCTCTTTTCTTATGCTTTAAGTGCAATTCCAGTCTACCCCCTGAAATCGTTTTCCAGAAATTCTGCCCCGCTTTCAACTCCTCTTCGAAGACTTACTTCAATACATTTTTGGACGATAGCTGTCATTCATAACTCTGCAGGTTTGTGAATTACAGTGCCCCTGAGCTCCTTTCTTCAACTCGCTTTCTTGTGAGCTGGCTGCAAAACCACAGGATTCCTTCAGGCCCTAATCTGTTTCCGGCAGGGCACGCTGAGCCTTTGGTTAATTCCTCTTCCTGGTGGGAAATGAGCGTTCCATTTGCCTGTGCAGACACCTACAGCTAGTCTCTCATTGGTTCTCCCTATTCCTATTCATCTTGCGCAGAAATTGCAAACTGTGACAAACAGGAGGTTTAAGGCACTGACTCTCCAAGTGGGGAGAGGGTTAGTAAAGCGTCTGGAATGGTGAACCCGAGTATCAGGGTTCGAAAACTGAGATGCATTTGAAAACGTTTCCCAATCACACGGTAGACCATACTCTGGGTTTCCCATGCATGTTTTAGCTGAAGGAAGAATCCCTTAAACCTGGAGAGTTGGGACCCATGGAATGGGTACCATGCAGTATGACTTCAAAGGTTCTGCGTTTGCTCACCGAACCTCACCAATGCTATCAGCCCGAAGTGTCCTGGCTTATGTCTCACCCAGCTCTTGGTGTAGATGTGGTAAATCCAGGTTGCATCACAAGCCCTGAATGAATTATTTAAGAATTGCTCTCTATTTCAGTGTCATTGTGTTTTGTTTTTGAAATTTATTTTGATAATGGGATTTATCGGATTTCCACTGCTGCGTTTAGGCCGCTGTACACATGCTTGATTTCCGTATGGAGACATATAAATCCATGGGTTTTAAGATACTTACTTGTCAGGTACATTCCCAGGCGTTCAATATGGAGTTTTGAGTCCATTTCGTTGAGCAAGGAGTAGGTCTTGTCTATTATATATTTGGCTTATGGAAAGGTATCTGTGCTAATTTCTATCTCTGGTTTTATGCAGCACCCCAACTCACCTTTCCCCATAAGCAAACATAAGTTGGTTTTCTAAATTTGATACCATGTTCTGTTTTGTAATTCAGTTCATGTGTAGTCAAATTTACATTCCGTGTATTAGTGATATCTTATGATGTTTCTTTTTCTGTGTGACTTATTTCTCGTAGAATCATCGTACCTGAATCCACTCATTATGCCGCTACGGTCCTGATGACGTAGATTTCATTGCTGAGTGATATTCCATTGTACGTGCGTACCACAATTTTTTTTTCCATTTTTTGCTTTCTCGGATATATAACTGGTACCGTAGACGAGGTTCTTGTAAACAGAGCCAACCCAAACATTGGGGTGGCTGTGTGTTTTTTAATTTTAATTTCCCTAAGCTATAGGACCATAAGTGGAAGTGCCATAGGCTGTGTTGCTTTGTTTCCTACGTGTTTCAGGAAACACCATACACTTCTCCAGAGTGGCTGTTGGCAATTTACATCCCACCCATCAGCATAACAGTGCTCCGTGTTCTCCATGAGCAGTCCTGCCTTTCTGGATTTTACACTTTTTTAGATGGCCCTTTTGACCGGGGGGCAGTGAGACTTCATTGTAGTGCAGATTTCCTTTACACGCTTGCTTGGTTGGCCAAAAAGGGCGTATGCGTTTTTTCCTGAATATATTCAGGAAAAAACACATACGCACTTTTTGGCCAAGTGCATCATTGTCGACATTCTGCCTCATTTCCTATGCTTTAAGTGCAATTCCAGTCTACGCCCTGAAATCGTTTTCCGGAAATTCTGCCCCGCTTTCAAGTCCTCTTCAAAGACTTACTTCAATACATTTTTGGACGAGAGCTGTCATTCATAACTCTGCAGGTTTGTGAAATACAGTGGTCCTGAGCTCCTTTCTTCAACTCACTTTCTTGTGAGCTGGCCGCAAAACCGCAGGATTGCTTAAGGCCCTAATCTGTTTCCGGCAGGGCACGCTGAGCCTTTGTTTAATTCCTCTTCCTGGTGAGAAATGAGCGTTCCATTTGCCCGTGCAGACACCTACAGCTAGTCTCTCATTTGTTCTCCCTATTCCTGTTCATCTTGCGAAGAAATTGCAAACTGTGCCAATCAGGAGGTTAAAGGCACTGACTCTCCAAGTGGGGAGAGTGTTAGTAAAGCGTCTGGAATGGTGAACCCCAGTACCAGGGTTCGAAAACTGAGATGCATTTGAAAACGTTTCCCAATCACACGGTGGACCATACTCTGGGTTTCCCATGCATGTTTTAGCTGAAGGAAGAATCCCTTAAACCTGGAGATTTAAGACCCTTGGAATGGGTACCATGCAGTATGACTTCAAAGGGTCTGCGTTTCCTCACCGAACCTCACCAATGCTATCAGCCCGAAGTGTCCAGCCTTATGTCTCACACAGCTGTGCGTGTAGATGTGGTAAATCCAGGTTGCATCACAAGCCCTGAGTGAATTATTTAAGAATTGCTCTCTATTTCACTGTCATTGTGTTTTGTTTTTGTAATTTATTTTGATAATGGGATTTATCGGATTTTCACTGCTGCGTTTATGCCGCTGTACACATGCTTGATTCTCTTATGGAGACATATAAATCCATGGGTTTTCAGATTCTTACTAGTCAGGTATATTCCTAGGCATTGAATATGGGGTGTTGAGTCCATTTCGTGGAGCAAGGAGTCGTCCTGACTATTACATATTTGCTTATGGAAAGGTATCTGTGCTAATTTCAATCTCTGGTTTTATGCAGGACCACAACTCACCTTTCCCCTTAAGCAAGCATAAGTTGGTTTTCTAAATTTGAGACCCTTTTCTGTTTTGTAATTGAGTTCATGTGCAGCCATGTTTGCATTCCGTGTATTTGAGATATCTTATGGTGTTTCTTTTTCTGTGTGACTTAGTTAACTTAGAATGATCGTACCTGAATCCACTCATTATGCCGCGACGGGCCTCATGACATAGATTTCATTGCTGAGTGATATTCCATTGTACGTACGTACAACAACTTCTTTATCCATTTTTTGCTTTCTTGGATATTTCACTTGTACCGTAAATGAGGTTCTTGTAAGCAGAGCCGTCCAAAATTTATGGGTGGCTGTGTCTTTTTGATTTTAATTTCCCTAAGCTATAGAACCATAAGTGGAAGTGCCGTAGGCTCCGTTGCTTAGTTTTTTAGGTGTTTGAGGAAACACCATACACTTCTCCAGAGTGGGTGTTGGCAATTTACATCCCGCCCATCAGCATAACAAGGCTCCCTGTTCTCCATGGCCTGTCCTGCCTTTCTGGATTTTTCACTTTTTTCAGATATCCCTTTTGACAGGGGGGCAGTGAGACTTCATTGTAATGCATATTTCTTTACAGGCTTGCTTGTTTGGCCAAAAAGGGCGTATGTGTTTTTTCTTGAATATATTCAGGAAAAAACGCATACGCCCTTTTTGACCAAGTGCATCATTGTCGACTTTCTGTCTCTTTCCTTATGCTTTAAATGCAATTCCAGTCTGCCCCTGAACTCGTTTTCCTGCAATTCTGCCCCGCTTTCAAGTCCTCTACGCAGCCTTACTTCAATACATTTTTGGACAATAGCTGACATTTATAACTCTGCAGGTTTGTGAATGAAAGTGCGCCTGAGCTCCTTTCTTCTACTCGCTTTCTTGTGAGCTGGCCGCAAACCCGCAGGATTGCTTCATGCCCTAATCTGGTTCCGGCACAGCATGCTGATCCTTTGGTAAATTCCTCTTCCTGGTGGGAAATGAGTGTTATATTTGAACGTGCAGACACCTAGAGCTAGTCTCTCATTGGTTCTCCCTATTCTTGTTCATCTTGCGCAGAAATTGCAAACTGTGCCAAACAGGAGGTTAAAGGCACTGACTCTCTAAGTGGGGAGAGTATTAGTAAAGGGTCTTCAATCGTGAACCCGAGTAAAAGGGGACGAAAGCTGAGATGCATTTGAAAAGGTTTCCCGGTCACACGGTGCACCATACTGTGGGTTTCCCATGCATGTTTTAGCTGAAGGAAGAATCCCTTAAACCTGGAGAGTTGGGACCCATGGAATGGGTACCATGCAGTATGACTTCAAAGGGCCTGCATTTTCTCAACAAACCTCACCAATGCTATCAGGCTGAAGTGTACAGCCTTATGTCTCACTCAGCTCTGGTTGTAGATGTGGTAAATCCAGGTTGCATCACAAGCCCTGAATGAATTATTTAAGAATTGCTCTCTATTTCACTGTCATTGTGTTTGTTTTTGTAATTCATTTTGATAATGGGATTTATCGGATTTTCTCTGCTGCATTCATGCCGCTGTACACACACTTGAGTCTCTTATGGAGACATATAAATCCATGGGTTTGAAGATACTTACTAGTCAGGTGTATTCCTAGGCGTTGAATATGGGGTGTTTAGTCCATTTCGTTGAGCAAGGGCTAGGTCTTGACTATTACATATTTGGCTTATGGAAAGGTATCTGTGCTAATTTCTATCTCTGGTTTTATGCAGCACCCCAACTCACTTTTCCCCTTAAGCAAGCATAAGGTGGTTTTCTAAATTTGAGACCCTGTTCTGTTTTGTAATTCAGTTCATGTGTAGCCAAGTTTACATTCCGTGTATTAGTGATATCTTATGATGTTTCATTTTCTGTGTGACTTATTTCACTTAGAATCATCGTACCTGAATCCACTCATTATGCCACGATGGGCCTGATGACATAGATTTCATTGCTGAGTGATATTCCATTGAATGTGCGTACCACGATTTCTTTATCCATTTTTCACATTCTGGGATATTTAACTTGTACCGTAGACGAGATTCCTGTAAACAGAGCCGTCTGAAACTTTGGGGTGGCTGTCTGTTTTTGATTTTAATTTCCGTGATCTATAAGACCATAAGTGGAAGTGCCGTAGTCTCCGTTGCTTTGTTTCTTAGGTGTTTCAGGAAACACCATACACATCTCCAGAGTGGCTGTTGGCAATTTACATCCCGCCCATCAGCATAACAAGGCTCCCTGTTCTCCGTGGCCTGTGCTGCCTTTCTGGATTTTACACTTTTTTCAGATGGCCCTTTTGAACGGGGGGCAGTGAGACTTCATTGTAGTGCAGATTTCTTTAACATGCTTGCTTGGTTGGCCAAAAAGGGCGTATGCGTTTTTTCCTGAATATATTCAGGAAAAAACGCATACGCCCTTTTTGGCCAAGTGCATCATTGTCGACGTTCTGCCTCTTTTCCTATGCTTTAAATGCAATTCCAGTCTACCCCCTGAAATCGTTTTCTTGCAATTCTGCCCCGCTTTCAAGTCCTTTTCGCAGCCTTCCTTCAATATATTTTGGGTGATAGCTGTCATTTATAACTCTGCAGGTTTGTGAATTATAGTGTCCCTGAGCTCCTTTCTTCAACTCGCTTTCTTGTGAGCTGGCCGCAAACCCGCAGGATTGCTTCAGGCCCTAATCTGGTTCCGGCACGGCATGCTGAGCCTTTGGTTAATTCCTCTTCCTGGTGGGAAATGAGCGTTAAATTTGCCCATGCAGACACCTTCACACGAGTCTTCATGGTGCCACTTTGCCCCGGTTAACTCTATGGAGGTTGGAGTTGGAGGGCCTCCTCGCTCAAGGTCAGTGTGCCCATGGAGCCAACCCTGCAACTTCAGGGCATGGTTGGGTGTTAGGATCACCATGTGGGGTCCTTTTCCCTTCGGAGGGAGGTGGCCTTTTGGGCTGCTGATTTCCAGGTTTTCAGATACGGCCAGTATCTTGGCCAGATGTGGCGGTGGGCCAAGCCCCTTGGTGACCGTAGTTTATCCTACCTGGATCGCATTCTTGCATTGTTCCATTTCAAGTGGTCCCAGGTTTTGCACTAATACTCCAATGGCGATTCACCGTTCACCAGGAATGTAAAGGTCAAAGGGTTTAGCTAAATTAGGGAGCTCCAGGGCAAGGGTCTGAATTGACTGCTCTTTCCATTCTTGAAAGGCCACTTCTGCATTCTATTCAAAAGGATCATCATCTTTTCCTTTCAGTGTTTCATATAGAGGCCCAGCTAGTAGACTGTAGTTAGGGATCCAGAAGCAGCAAACCCTGGCCTCCCCAGGAACCCCTAAGCTGTCTTCTAGTTTCAGAAATGGGTAAGGCTGTAAATTGTTTCTTCCCTTTCCTGGGATGGGCTTCTCCGACCTTCTGTGAGAATGAAGCCCAGGCAGGTCACCGTAGTCTGTGATATTTGAGCTTTTTCTTGGACAACTTGTATCCTTTATTGGCTTGGTAGTTCAGAGGTCTCCTTAGTAGGGCTGGCGATCAGAATGTCGTCTGCATATTGAAGGAGTGTTTCCTTTTCCAGAGGTAGAACTTTTAGTTCTTTAGCTGAGCTTTCCCCAAAGATGGTGTGGGAATTTTTGAACCCTTGGGGCAACACGGCCCGGAAGTATTGTTTTAGTTGTATGTTGAGTCCTGCCACTCACAAGCCAAAATTTCTTGTGACTCTGGGACTAATAGAATACAAAAGAAGGCATCATTGAAGACTAATACAGAATACCATGTCCTGGTGGTTGGTAGAATGACCAGCAGGGTGTAGGATTTAGGAACTACTAGAGGTATATCCTCGGTGGCTTCACTGACTGTCCTGACATCCTTTACCAGGACTCCAGCAGCCCATGGGGCTCTCGAGGTCAGGCCAATCCCAGGATATGGAGCTCACCTGGGCAGGTACCCCACCCCCACCCCAGCCCATGGGGCTCTCGTGTTCAGGCCCCTCCCAGGATATGGGGTTCCCTGGGCAGGTTCCCCTGCAGCCCATGGGGCTCTCGTGGTCAGGCCCCTCCCAGGATACAGAGCTACCCTTGCAGGTACCATGGCAGGGCTGGGAACACAGGAACCGTGCATATCGCCCTCATTGCAGAGCACTCCCAGCTCACCTGTCACTCAGATCTGACACAGAGCACCTCAGAGCAGGACTTGAACTAACAAACAGCAGCTCCGACAGGTCTGTGACCCTGGGCATCACTCTGTGTGGCCTCCCTCCACCTGGTCTTCCAGAGACTTCCACTGCACCCGGGGCACCAGGCCTCTGTCTCCACCCACCAGCCACCCCTCCTCTCCCTGACTCCTGGGTTCCTCTCATTAGGAGAGGGTTTTCTTGAAGTTGTCTCCCACTCATGGGCCAGATAATATAATTAGAAAACAAGCCAGAGCTGCAGCCCCTTGTCTATCCTGACTCTCAGGAGCCCACACCTGTTCCTTGGACCTGGCCGATTCAGCAAGTTCCAGTTTCTGCAACTGTGAGCCCCTGAGGGGTGATTATTGGCTGGCCTGGGAAGCCCGACCGTGCCGGCCAGCCCTCCCCAGGTGTGCCTGGGTTCAGATCAATATAAACACCGCTCCAGGCAGCAAGAGCCCCTGCAGCTGTGCCTGACGCCATTTTCTCTGCCCTGTCAGCAGTCTTGGGGCTGGACTGGTGGGAGGGAGTGAGAGGCCACGGCTTTGTGGGTGGCCCAGTGTGAGTGGGGCTCTGCTGGACTTTCTGCAGCAGTTGCCAAGATGCCACCTGCTAAAGAAGAGGATGTGTCACCCATACCTGCCGCTGGAATTTCTCCCTGGGCAGAGGTGAGTGAGGAAGAAAGCAGTGGGGGCCGGGACAGCAGGGGTATCTCAGGCAGGGAAATGGAAAGCTTCCAGAAGAGCACCCAGGGCCAGGACCATCCTGGCTGGCCTGCAGGCACCAAGTCGACTGGCATGCTGTCACTCATGTGGCTCCATGGCCCTTCCTCTAGGCTTTCAAGTCCTTGTACATATTCAGGTGTTTTACCTGGGAAGGGTGGGAACATTTCAGCAGCAGCTGGCGTGGGGCTCAGCCCACGTTTACTCACAGATGCCTCGGCACGGTCCCCCAGCTTTGCAATGAGGACGCTTGTTGCGTGGGGCCTGCTGGCTGAATGGGAGATGATTCCCCACCACTGACCAACTTCAGAATTGTTTACAACTGGAGCAAGTGCCCTGATACGGTTTTCCTCTGTGTAACTGGTGGGTTCTGTTTTTTTTTCTTTTTTTCGTTTTTGGTTCAAGGTAGATTTTATTCCTCTTTTTTGTATTTACAGATATAAGCATGGAAATAATTTATTCATATAAATACATGTATGTGAAGGGAAGAATATTTTTTCTGTTTTACTTTTTGTAATTTGAATTTTATTTTATTTTTTTATACAGCAGGTTCTTTTTGGTTATCTATTTTATACATATAAATGTATATATGCCAATCCCAATCTCTCAACTCCTCCCACCACCACCCCCCAACAGCTTTCCCCCCTTGGTGTCCATACGTTTGTTGTCTACATCTGTTGCTCTATTTCTGCCTGGCAAAACGGTTCATCTGTACAATTTTTCTAGGTTCCACATATATGCATTAATAGACAAGATTTGTTTTTCTCTTTCTGACTTACTTCACTCTGTATGACAGTCTCTAGATCCATCAACGTCTCTACAAATGACCCAATTTCATTCCTTTTTATGGCTTAGTAATATTCCATTTTATATATGTACCACATCTTTATGCATTCGTCTGTCTGTGGGCATTTAGGTTGCTTCCATTACCTGGATATTGTAAATAGTGATGCAATGAACATTGTGGTGAATGTCTCTTTTTGATTTATGGTTTTGTCTGGGTATATGCCCAGTAGTGGGATTGCTGTATCATATGGTAATTCTATTCTTAGTTTTATAAGAAACTCCATAATGTTCTCCACAGTGACTGTATCAATTTACATTCCCAACAATAGTGGAAGAGGGTTCCTTATCTCCACACCCTTTCCAGCATTTGTTGTTTGTAGATTTTCTGATGATGCCCATTCTAACAGGTGTGAGGTGATACACCATGGATGAGTCTATTTCGTTGAGCAAAGAGTAGGTCTTGTCTATTACATATTTGGCTTATGGAACGGTATGTGTGCTAATTTCAATCTCTGGTTTTATACAGCACCCCAACTCAACTTTCCCCTTAAGCAAGCATAAGTTTTATCTAAATGTGAGACTCTGTTCGGTTTTGGAATTCAGTTTATGTGTAGCCAAGTTTACACTCTCTCTATTAGTGATATCTTATGATAATTATCTTTGTGTGACCTATTTCTCTTAGAATCATCATACTTAAATCCACTCAATTTGCTGCTACAGGCCTGATGACATTGATTTCATTGCTGAGTGATATTCCGTTGTACGTAAGTAGCACAACTCCTTTATCCATTTTTTTCTTTCTGGGATATTTAATTTGTACTGGACTCAAGGTTCTTGTAAACACAGCAGCCCTAAATTTGGTGTTGGCTGTGTCTTGTTGATTTTAATTTTCCTAAGCTATAGGGCCAAAAGTGGAAGTGCCCTAGGGTCTGTAGCTTTGTTTTTCAGATGTTTCAGGATACACCATAAACATCTCCAGAGTGTCTGTTGGCAATTTACATCCCGCCAATCAGCATAACAAGGCTCCCTGTTCTCCATGGCCTGTCCTGTGTTTCTGGTTTTTACACTTTTTTCAGATGGCCCTTTTGACGAATGGGAAATGAGACTTCATTGTAGTGTGGATTTCCATTTCTCGAGTGCTTGGTTGGCCAAAAAGGGCATATGTGTTTTTTCCTGAATATATTCAGGAAAAAATGTTTACGCACTTTTGTCCAAGTGCATCACTGTCAAAGATCTGGCGCTTTTCACATGCTTTAAATGCAATTCCAATCTACCTCCTGAAATATGATTCCTGCAATTCTGCCTCGTTTTCAAGTCCTCTTTGCAGACTTACTTCCATATAATTTTGCCAATAACTGTCATTTATAACACTGCAGGTTTGTGAATTACAGTGCCCGTGATTTCCTTTCTTAACTCGTTTCCTTGAAAACTGGCCACAGAACCGCAGGTTTGCTTCAGGCCGTAATCAGGGTCCGGCACGGCACTCTGAGACTTTGGTTCATTCCACTTCCTGGTGGGAAATTAGAGTTAAATGTGCCCCTCCAGACACCTGCCTCACTCCTAGCCCCTTGGTTATGTGTGTCCTGTGGTTTGAGGCCACATGTGCTGGGTTCCTCACCTTTGGCTGATGTGGCCCCACTGGTGTGAGGACACTCCTGCCTGGTTCCCATCCCCTTGCTGATGTGGGCCCTCCGGTGAGAGTCTGATCCTGGTTGGGTTCCTCACACTTCTGTGAGGTGGGCCCTCTTCTCTGAGGTCACTCCTGCCTGGTTGGCGCACCCCGCCTTGGCGACGTCGGCTCTCTGGTCGGATTTGGTGCCTGCTGGGTGTCTCCTCCCCTCGGTAATGAGGGCCCTCTGGCGTCAGGCCCTAACTCCTGGGCTCCCAATATTTTCTGATATGCGCCCTGTGGTTCGAGTACACTCCTGCCAGGTTCCCAACCCCATGGGAATGTGGGCCTTCTGCTCTGAGGTCCCAACCGTGGGTTGCTCAGTTTCATGATGAGGGCCCTCTGCTGTGAGTTCTCTCCGGCCTGGATCCCATAGCCTCGCTGCTCCTGGCCACCTGCTGGGAGGTTACAACTGCGGGATTCCTCACCTTTTTTCTTCTATGGACCCTCTGTTTTGAGACTCCTCCTGCCTGCCTCACTCCCAGCCCCTTGGTGATGTGTGTCCTCTGGTTTGAGGCCATGTATGCTGGGTCCCTCGCCTTTCGATGATGTGGCCCCACTGGTGTGAGGACACTCCTGCCTGGTTCCTATCCCCTTGATGATGTGGGCCCTCTGGTGAGAGTCTGATCCTGGCTGGGTTCCTCACCCTTCTGTGAGGGGGGCCCTCTGCTGTGAGGTCACTCCTGCCTGGCTGGCACACCCCACCTGGGCAACATCGGCCCTCTTGTGGCAGTTGGAGCCTGCTGGGAACCTCCCCTCGGTGATGGGGGCCCTCTTGCCTCAGGCCCTAACTGCTGGGTACCCACATTTTCTGATACGTGCTAAGTGGTGCGAGGACACTCCTGCGAGGTTCCCATCCCCATGGGCATGTGGGCCTTCTGCTCTAAGGTCCCAACACCTGTGTTGTTCACCGTTTCACGATGTTGGCTCTCTGGTGTTAGTTCACCCAGGCCTAGATCCCATAGCCTCTGTGCTCTGAGCGGCCTGCTGGGAGGTTCCTACTGCTGGATTCCTTACCTTTTTTATTCTTTGGGTCCTGTGTTTTCATGCTCCTACTTCCTGACTCACTCCCAGCCCATTTTTGATGTAGGTCCTCTGGTTTAAGGCCACATGTATCGGTTTCCTCACCTTTATTGATGTGGCCCCACTGGTGTGAGGACACTCCTGCCTGGTTCCCATCCCCTTGGTGATGGGGGCCCTCTGGTGAGAGTCTGATCCTGTCTGGATTCCTCACACTTCTGGGAGGTGGGCCCTCTGCTGTGAGGTCACTCCTGCCTGGCTGGCACACGTCACCTTGGCGATGTGGGCCCTCAGTTGGGAGTTGGTGCCTGCTGGGAGTCTCCTCCCCTCGGTAATGAGGGCCCTCTGGCGTCAGGCCCTAACTCATGGGCTCCCAAAATTTTCTGATGTGTGCCCTGTCGTGCGAGTACACTCCAGCCAGGGTCCCATCCCCATGGGGATGTGGGCTTTCTGCCCTGAGGTCCCAACGTCTGGGTTGCTCACAGTGTCAGAATGTGGGCCCTCTGCTGTGAGTTCACTCCGGCGTGGATCCCATAGCCTCGGTGCTCTGGGCCACCTGCTTGGAGCTTCCAACTGCGGGGTTCCTCACCTTTTTTATTCTATGGGCGCTCTGTTGTGAGTCTCCTCCTGCATGCCTCACTCCCAGCCCTTTCGTGATGTGTGTCCCCTTGTTTGAGGCCACATGTGCTGTGCTCCTCACCTTTCGCTGATGTGGCCCCACTGGTGTGAGGACACTCCTGCCTGGTTTACATCCCCTTGGTGATGTGGGCGCTCTGGTTAGAGTCTGATCCTGTTTGGGCTCCTCACACTTCTGTGAGGTGGGCCCTCTGCTGTGAGGTAACTCCTGCCTGGCTTGCTCCCATTGCCTTGGTGACGTCGGCCCTCTGGTGGCATTTGGAGCCTGCTGGTAGCCTCCTCTCCTCCGTGATGAGGGCCCTCTGGCGCCAGGCCATAACTGCTGGGTTCCCACATTTTCTGATACGTGCTAAGTTGTGCGAGGACACTCCTGCGAGGTTCCCATCCCCATGGGGATGTGGGCCTTCTGCTCCGAGGTCCCACTGGCTGGGTTGCTCACAGTTTCATGATGTGGGCCCTCTGCTGTGAGTTCACTGTGGCCTGGATCCCATAGACTCCATGCTCTGGGCCACCTGCTGGGAGGTTCAAACTGCTGGATTCCTCACATTTTTTATTCTGTGGGCCCTGTGTTGTTAGGCTACTCCTGCCTGCCTCACTCGGAGCACCTTGGAAATGTGGGTCCCCTGGTTTAGGCCACATGTGCTGGGTTCCTCACCTTTCTATAATGTGGCCACACTGGTGTGAGGACACTCCTGCCTTGTTCCGATCCCCTTGGTGATGTGGGCCCTCTGGTGAGAGTCTTATCCTGGCTGGGTTCCTCACCCTTCTGTGAGGTAGGCCCTCTGCTGTGAGGTCACTCCTGCCTGGCTGGCACACGTCAACGTGGCGACGTGGGCCCTCAGTTGGGAGTTGGTGCCTGCTGGGAGTCTCCTCCCCTCGGTAATGAGGGCCCTCTGGCGTCAGACCCTAACTCCTGGGCTCCCAAAAGTTTCTGATGTGCACCCTGTGGTGCGAGTACACTCCTGCCAGGATCCCAACCCCATGGGAATGTGGGCCTTCTGCTCTAAGGTCCCAACGGCTGGGTTGCTCACAGTTTCATAATGAGGGCCCTCTGTTTTGAGTTCAGTCAGGCCTGGATTCCATAGCCTCGCTGTTCCTGGCCACCTGCTGGGAGGTTCCAACTGCGGGATCCCTCACCTTTTTTACGCTATGGGCCCTCTGTTTGGAGGCTCCTCCTGCCTGCCTGACTCCCAGCCCCTTGGTGATGTGTGTCCTGTAGTTTGAGGCCACGTGTGCTGGGTCCGTCACATTTCGGTGATGTGACCACACTGGTGTGAGAACACTCCTGCCTGGTTTCCATTCCCTTGGTGATGTGGGCCCTCCGGTGAGAGTCTGATCCTCTTTGGGTTCCTCACACTTTTGTGTGGTTGGCCCTCTGCTCTGAGGTCACTCCTGCCTGGCTGGCACACCCTGCATTGGCGACGTCGGCCTTCTGGTAGCAGTTGGAGCTTGCTGGGAGCCTCCTCTCCTCAGTGATGAGAGCCCTCTGTCGTCAGGCCCTAACTGCTGGGCTCCCCACCTTTTCTGATGTGTGCCCACTGGTGCGATGACACTCCTGCTTGGTTCCCTTCCCCATGGGGATGTGGGCCTTGTGCTCTGAGGTCACAACGGCTGGGTTGCTTACAGTATCACGATGAGGGCCCTCTGTTGTGAGTTCATCACTGCCTGGATCCCATAGCCTCGGTGCTCTGGGCCGCCTGCTGGGATGTTCCAACTGCTGGATTCCTCACCTTTTTTATACAATGGGCCATGTGTTTTGAGGTTAATCCTGCCTGCCTCGCTCCGAGACCCATGGTGATGTGGGTCCTCTGGTTTGAGGCCACATGTGCTGGGTACCTCAACTTTCGATGATGTGGCCCCACGGGTGTGAGGACACTCCTGGCTGGTTCCCAGCCCCTTGCTTATGTGGGCACTCTGGTGAGAGTCTGATCTTGACTGGGTTCCTTACCCTTCTGTGAGGTGGGCCCTCTGATGTGAGGTCACTCCTGCCTGGATGGCTCATGTCGCCTTGGCGACGTAGGCCCTCTGTTGGCCACTGAAGCATGCTGGGAGCCTCCTACCCTCTTTAATAAGGGCCCTGGAAGAAACGCATATGCCCTTTTTGACCAAGTGCATCATTGTCGAGGTTCTGCCTCTTCTCCTATACTTTCAGAGGACTTTCCGTCTACCTCCTGAAATCGTATTCCTGGAATTCTGCCCCGCGTTCAAGTCCTCTTTGCAGCCTTACTTCAATATATTTTTGGACGATAGCTGTCATTTATAACTCTGCAGGATTGTGAATTACAGTGCCCCTGAGCTCCTTTCTTCAACTCGCTTTCTTGTGAGCTGGCCGCAAAACCGCAGGATTGCTTAAGGCCCTAATCTGGTTCCGACACGGCATGCTGAGCCTTTGGCTAATTCCTCTTCCTGGTGGGAAATGAGCATTAAATTTGTTCGTGCAGACACCTACAGCTAATCTCTCATTGGTTCTCCCTATTCCTGTTCATCTTGCGCAGAAATTCCAAACTGTGCCAAACAGGAGGTTAAAGGCACTGACTCTCCAAGTGGGGAGAGTGTTAGTAAAGCGTCTGGAATGGTAAAACCGAGTACGAGGGGACGAAAACTGAGACGCATTTAAAAAGGTTTCCCGGTCACACGGTGGACCATATTCTGGGTTGCCCATGCATGTTTTACCTGAAGGAAGAATCCCTTCAACCTGGAGAGTTGGGACCCATGGAATGGGTACCACGCAGTATGACTTCAAAGGGTTGCCTTTGCTCACCGAACGTCACCAATGCTATCAGCCCGAAGTGTCCAGCCTTATGTCTCACTCAGCTCGGGGTGTAGATGTGGTAAATCCACGTTGCATCACAAGCCCTGAATGAATTATTTAAGAATTGCTCTCTATTTCACTGTCATTGTGTTCTGTTTCTGTAATTTATTTTGATAATGGGATTTATCGGATTTTCACTGCTGCGTTTATGCCGCTGTACACATGCTTGATTCTCTTATGGAGACATATAAATCCATGGGTTTTCAGATTCTTACTAGTCAGGTATATTCCTAGGCATTGAATATGGGGTGTTGAGTCCATTTCGTGGAGCAAGGAGTAGGTCCTGACTATTACATATTTGCTTATGGAAAGGTATCTGTGCTAATTTCAATCTCTGGTTTTATGCAGCACCACAACTCACCTTTCCCCTTAAGCAAGCATAAGTTGGTTTTCTAAATTTGAGACCCTTTTCTGTTTTGTAATTGAGTTCATGTGCAGCCATGTTTGCATTCCGTGTATTTGAGATATCTTATGGTGTTTCTTTTTCTGTGTGACTTAGTTAACTTAGAATGATCGTACCTGAATCCACTCATTATGCCGCGACGGGCCTCATGACATAGATTTCATTGCTGAGTGATATTCCATTGTACGTACGTACAACAACTTCTTTATCCATTTTTTGCTTTCTGGGATATTTCACTTGTACCGTAAATGAGGTTCTTGTAAGCAGAGCCGTCCAAAATTTATGGGTGGCTGTGTCTTTTTGATTTTAATTTCCCTAAGCTATAGAACCATAAGTTGAAGTGCCGTAGGCTCCGTTGCTTAGTTTTTTAGGTGTTTGAGGAAACACCATACACTTCTCCAGAGTGGCTGTTGGCAATTTACATCCCGCCCATCAGCATAACAAGGCTCCCTGTTCTCCATGGCCTGTCCTGCCTTTCTGGATTTTTCACTTTTTTCAGATGTCACTTTGGACAGGGGGGCAGTGAGACTTCATTGTAATGCAGATTTCTTTACAGGCTTGCTTGTTGGGCCAAAAAGGGCGTATGTGTTTTTTTTTTATATATTCAGGAAAAAACGCATACGCCCTTTTAGACCAAGTGCATCATTGTCGACTTTCTGTCTCTTTCCCTAGGCTTTAAATGCAATTCCAGTCTACCCCCTGAAATCGTTTTCCTGAAATTCTTCCCCACTTTCAAGTCCTCTTCGAAGACTTACTTCAGTACATTTTTGGACGATAGCTGTCATTCATAACTCTGCAGGTTTGTGCATTACAGTGCCCCTGAGCTCCTTTCCTCAACTCGCTTTCTCGTGAGCTGGCCGCAAAACAGCAGGATTGCTTCAGGCCCTAATCTGTTTCCGGCAGGGCACGCTGAGCCTTTGGTTAATTCCTCTTCCTGGTGGGAAATGAGCGTTCCATTTGCCCGTGCAGACACCTACAGCTAGTCTCTCATTGGTTCTCCCTATTCCTGTTCATCTTGCGCAGAAATTGCAAACTGTGCCAAACAGGACGTTAAATGCACTGACTCTCCAAGTGGGGAGAATGTTAGTAAAGCCTCTGGAATGGTGAACCCGAGTACCAAGGTTCGAAAACTGAGATGCATTTGAAAACGTTTCCCAATCACACGGTGGACCATACTCTGGGTTTCCCATGCATGATTTAGCTGAAGGAAGTATCCCTTAAACCTGGAAAGTTGGGACCCATGGAATGGGTACCAGGCAGTATGACTTCAAAGGGTCTGCGTTTGCTCACCGAACCTCACCAATGCTATCAGCCTGAAGTGTCCAGCCTTATGTCTCACACTTTTCTGGGTGTAGATGTGGTAAATCCTGGTTGCATCACAAGCCCTGAATGAATTATTTAAGAATTGCTCTCTATTTCACTCTCATTGTGTTTTGTTTTCGAAATTTATCTTGATAATGGGATTTATCTGATTTTCACTGCTGCGTTTAGGCCGCTGTACACATGCTTGATTTCCTTATGGAGACATATAAATCCATGGGTTTTAAGATTCTTACTTGTCAGGTATGTTCCCAGGCGTTGAATATGGGCTGTTGAGTCCATTTCGCTGAGCAAGGAATAGGTCTTGTCTATTATATATTTGGCTTATGGAAAGGTATCTGTGCTAATTTCAATCTCTGGTTTTATACAGCACCCAAATTCACCTTTCCCCATAAGCAAGCATAAGTTGGTTTTCTAAATTTGAGACCCTGTTCTGTTTTGTAATTCAGTTCATGTGTAATCAAGTTTACATTCCGTGTATTAGTGATATCTCATGATGTTTCTTATTCTGTGTGACTTATTTCCCGCAGAATCATCGTACTTTTATCCACTCATTATGCCGCTACGGGCCTGATGATGGAGATTTCATTGCTGAGTGATATTCCATTGTACGTGCGTACCACAACTTCTTTATCCATTTTTTGCTTTCTCGGATATTTAACTTGTACCGTAGATGAGGTTCTTGTAAACAGAGCCGTCCCAAACTTTGGGGTGGCAGTGTGTTTTTGATTTTAATTTCCATAAGCTATAGGACCATAAGTGGAAGTGACATAGGCTGTGTTGCTTTGTTTCCTACGTGTTTCAGGAAACACCATACACTTCTCCAGAGTGGCTGTTGGCAATTTACATCCTGCCCAGCAGCATAACAAGGCTCCCTGTTCTCCATGACCTGTCCTGCCTTTCTGGATTTTACACTTTTTTCAGATGGCGCTTTTGGTTGGGGGGCAGTGAGACTCCATTGTAGTGCAGATTTCCTTTACACGCATGCTTCGTTGGCCAAAAAGGGCGTATGCGTTTTTTCCTGCAGGAAAAAACGCATACGCCCTTTTTGGCCAAGTGCATCATTGTCGACATTCTGCCTCTTTTCCTATCTTTAAGTGCAATTCCAGTCTACCCCCTGAAATCGTTTTCCTGAAATTCTGCCCCGCTTTCAAGTCCTCTTCGAAGACTTACTTCAATACATTTTTGGACGATAGCTGTCATTCATAACTCTGCAGGTTTGTGAATTACAGTGCCCCAGAACTCCTTTCCTTAACTCGCTTTCATGTGAACTGGCCCAAAACCGCAGGATTATTTCAGGCCCTAATCTGTTTCCGGCATGGCACGCTGAGCCTTTGGTTAATTCCTCTTCCTGGTGGGAAATGAGCATTCCATTTGCCCGTGCAGACACCTACAGGTAGTCTCTCATTGGTTCTCCCTATTCCTGTTCATCTTGCGCAGAAATTGCAAACTGTGCCAAACAGGAGGTTAAAGGCACTGACTCTCCAAGTGGGGAGAGTTTTAGTAAAGCGTCTGGAATGGTGAACCCGAGTACCAGGGTTCGAAAACTGAGATGCATTTGGAAACGTTTCCCAATCACACGGTGGACCATACTCTGGGTTTCCCATGCATGTTGTAGCTGAAGGAAGAATCCCTTAAACCTGGAGAGTTGGGACCCATGGAATGAGTACCATGCAGTATGACTTCAAAGGGTCTGCGTTTGCTCACCGAACCTCACCAATGCTATCAGCCCGAAGTGTCCAGCCTTATGTCTCACACAGCTGTGCGTGTAGATGTGGTAAATCCAGGTTGCATCACAAGCCCTGAGTGAATTATTTAAGAATTGCTCTCTATTTCACTGTCATTGTGTTTTGTTTTTGTAATTTATTTTGATAATGGGATTTATCGGATTTTCACTGCTGCGTTTATGCCGCTGTACACATGCTTGATTCTCTTATGGAGACATATAAATCCATGGGTTTTCAGATTCTTACTAGTCAGGTATATTCCTAGGCATTGAATATGGGGTGTTGAGTCCATTTCGTGGAGCAAGGAGTCGTCCTGACTATTACATATTTGCTTATGGAAAGGTATCTGTGCTAATTTCAATCTCTGGTTTTATGCAGGACCACAACTCACCTTTCCCCTTAAGCAAGCATAAGTTGGTTTTCTAAATTTGAGACCCTTTTCTGTTTTGTAATTGAGTTCATGTGCAGCCATGTTTGCATTCCGTGTATTTGAGATATCTTATGGTGTTTCTTTTTCTGTGTGACTTAGTTAACTTAGAATGATCGTACCTGAATCCACTCATTATGCCGCGACGGGCCTCATGACATAGATTTCATTGCTGAGTGATATTCCATTGTACGTACGTACAACAACTTCTTTATCCATTTTTTGCTTTCTTGGATATTTCACTTGTACCGTAAATGAGGTTCTTGTAAGCAGAGCCGTCCAAAATTTATGGGTGGCTGTGTCTTTTTGATTTTAATTTCCCTAAGCTATAGAACCATAAGTGGAAGTGCCGTAGGCTCCGTTGCTTAGTTTTTTAGGTGTTTGAGGAAACACCATACACTTCTCCAGAGTGGGTGTTGGCAATTTACATCCCGCCCATCAGCATAACAAGGCTCCCTGTTCTCCATGGCCTGTCCTGCCTTTCTGGATTTTTCACTTTTTTCAGATATCCCTTTTGACAGGGGGGCAGTGAGACTTCATTGTAATGCATATTTCTTTACAGGCTTGCTTGTTTGGCCAAAAAGGGCGTATGTGTTTTTTCTTGAATATATTCAGGAAAAAACGCATACGCCCTTTTTGACCAAGTGCATCATTGTCGACTTTCTGTCTCTTTCCTTATGCTTTAAATGCAATTCCAGTCTGCCCCTGAACTCGTTTTCCTGCAATTCTGCCCCGCTTTCAAGTCCTCTACGCAGCCTTACTTCAATACATTTTTGGACAATAGCTGACATTTATAACTCTGCAGGTTTGTGAATGAAAGTGCGCCTGAGCTCCTTTCTTCTACTCGCTTTCTTGTGAGCTGGCCGCAAACCCGCAGGATTGCTTCATGCCCTAATCTGGTTCCGGCACAGCATGCTGATCCTTTGGTAAATTCCTCTTCCTGGTGGGAAATGAGTGTTATATTTGAACGTGCAGACACCTAGAGCTAGTCTCTCATTGGTTCTCCCTATTCTTGTTCATCTTGCGCAGAAATTGCAAACTGTGCCAAACAGGAGGTTAAAGGCACTGACTCTCTAAGTGGGGAGAGTATTAGTAAAGGGTCTTCAATCGTGAACCCGAGTAAAAGGGGACGAAAGCTGAGATGCATTTGAAAAGGTTTCCCGGTCACACGGTGCACCATACTGTGGGTTTCCCATGCATGTTTTAGCTGAAGGAAGAATCCCTTAAACCTGGAGAGTTGGGACCCATGGAATGGGTACCATGCAGTATGACTTCAAAGGGCCTGCATTTTCTCAACAAACCTCACCAATGCTATCAGGCTGAAGTGTACAGCCTTATGTCTCACTCAGCTCTGGTTGTAGATGTGGTAAATCCAGGTTGCATCACAAGCCCTGAATGAATTATTTAAGAATTGCTCTCTATTTCACTGTCATTGTGTTTGTTTTTGTAATTCATTTTGATAATGGGATTTATCGGATTTTCTCTGCTGCATTCATGCCGCTGTACACACACTTGAGTCTCTTATGGAGACATATAAATCCATGGGTTTGAAGATACTTACTAGTCAGGTGTATTCCTAGGCGTTGAATATGGGGTGTTTAGTCCATTTCGTTGAGCAAGGGCTAGGTCTTGACTATTACATATTTGGCTTATGGAAAGGTATCTGTGCTAATTTCTATCTCTGGTTTTATGCAGCACCCCAACTCACTTTTCCCCTTAAGCAAGCATAAGGTGGTTTTCTAAATTTGAGACCCTGTTCTGTTTTGTAATTCAGTTCATGTGTAGCCAAGTTTACATTCCGTGTATTAGTGATATCTTATGATGTTTCATTTTCTGTGTGACTTATTTCACTTAGAATCATCGTACCTGAATCCACTCATTATGCCACGATGGGCCTGATGACATAGATTTCATTGCTGAGTGATATTCCATTGAATGTGCGTACCACGATTTCTTTATCCATTTTTCACATTCTGGGATATTTAACTTGTACCGTAGACGAGATTCCTGTAAACAGAGCCGTCTGAAACTTTGGGGTGGCTGTCTGTTTTTGATTTTAATTTCCGTGATCTATAAGACCATAAGTGGAAGTGCCGTAGTCTCCGTTGCTTTGTTTCTTAGGTGTTTCAGGAAACACCATACACATCTCCAGAGTGGCTGTTGGCAATTTACATCCCGCCCATCAGCATAACAAGGCTCCCTGTTCTCCGTGGCCTGTGCTGCCTTTCTGGATTTTACACTTTTTTCAGATGGCCCTTTTGAACGGGGGGCAGTGAGACTTCATTGTAGTGCAGATTTCTTTAACATGCTTGCTTGGTTGGCCAAAAAGGGCGTATGCGTTTTTTCCTGAATATATTCAGGAAAAAACGCATACGCCCTTTTTGGCCAAGTGCATCATTGTCGACGTTCTGCCTCTTTTCCTATGCTTTAAATGCAATTCCAGTCTACCCCCTGAAATCGTTTTCTTGCAATTCTGCCCCGCTTTCAAGTCCTTTTCGCAGCCTTCCTTCAATATATTTTGGGTGATAGCTGTCATTTATAACTCTGCAGGTTTGTGAATTATAGTGTCCCTGAGCTCCTTTCTTCAACTCGCTTTCTTGTGAGCTGGCCGCAAACCCGCAGGATTGCTTCAGGCCCTAATCTGGTTCCGGCACGGCATGCTGAGCCTTTGGTTAATTCCTCTTCCTGGTGGGAAATGAGCGTTAAATTTGCCCATGCAGACACCTTCACACGAGTCTTCATGGTGCCACTTTGCCCCGGTTAACTCTATGGAGGTTGGAGTTGGAGGGCCTCCTCGCTCAAGGTCAGTGTGCCCATGGAGCCAACCCTGCAACTTCAGGGCATGGTTGGGTGTTAGGATCACCATGTGGGGTCCTTTTCCCTTCGGAGGGAGGTGGCCTTTTGGGCTGCTGATTTCCAGGTTTTCAGATACGGCCAGTATCTTGGCCAGATGTGGCGGTGGGCCAAGCCCCTTGGTGACCGTAGTTTATCCTACCTGGATCGCATTCTTGCATTGTTCCATTTCAAGTGGTCCCAGGTTTTGCACTAATACTCCAATGGCGATTCACCGTTCACCAGGAATGTAAAGGTCAAAGGGTTTAGCTAAATTAGGGAGCTCCAGGGCAAGGGTCTGAATTGACTGCTCTTTCCATTCTTGAAAGGCCACTTCTGCATTCTATTCAAAAGGATCATCATCTTTTCCTTTCAGTGTTTCATATAGAGGCCCAGCTAGTAGACTGTAGTTAGGGATCCAGAAGCAGCAAACCCTGGCCTCCCCAGGAACCCCTAAGCTGTCTTCTAGTTTCAGAAATGGGTAAGGCTGTAAATTGTTTCTTCCCTTTCCTGGGATGGGCTTCTCCGACCTTCTGTGAGAATGAAGCCCAGGCAGGTCACCGTAGTCTGTGATATTTGAGCTTTTTCTTGGACAACTTGTATCCTTTATTGGCTTGGTAGTTCAGAGGTCTCCTTAGTAGGGCTGGCGATCAGAATGTCGTCTGCATATTGAAGGAGTGTTTCCTTTTCCAGAGGTAGAACTTTTAGTTCTTTAGCTGAGCTTTCCCCAAAGATGGTGTGGGAATTTTTGAACCCTTGGGGCAACACGGCCCGGAAGTATTGTTTTAGTTGTATGTTGAGTCCTGCCACTCACAAGCCAAAATTTCTTGTGACTCTGGGACTAATAGAATACAAAAGAAGGCATCATTGAAGACTAATACAGAATACCATGTCCTGGTGGTTGGTAGAATGACCAGCAGGGTGTAGGATTTAGGAACTACTAGAGGTATATCCTCGGTGGCTTCACTGACTGTCCTGACATCCTTTACCAGGACTCCAGCAGCCCATGGGGCTCTCGAGGTCAGGCCAATCCCAGGATATGGAGCTCACCTGGGCAGGTACCCCACCCCCACCCCAGCCCATGGGGCTCTCGTGTTCAGGCCCCTCCCAGGATATGGGGTTCCCTGGGCAGGTTCCCCTGCAGCCCATGGGGCTCTCGTGGTCAGGCCCCTCCCAGGATACAGAGCTACCCTTGCAGGTACCATGGCAGGGCTGGGAACACAGGAACCGTGCATATCGCCCTCATTGCAGAGCACTCCCAGCTCACCTGTCACTCAGATCTGACACAGAGCACCTCAGAGCAGGACTTGAACTAACAAACAGCAGCTCCGACAGGTCTGTGACCCTGGGCATCACTCTGTGTGGCCTCCCTCCACCTGGTCTTCCAGAGACTTCCACTGCACCCGGGGCACCAGGCCTCTGTCTCCACCCACCAGCCACCCCTCCTCTCCCTGACTCCTGGGTTCCTCTCATTAGGAGAGGGTTTTCTTGAAGTTGTCTCCCACTCATGGGCCAGATAATATAATTAGAAAACAAGCCAGAGCTGCAGCCCCTTGTCTATCCTGACTCTCAGGAGCCCACACCTGTTCCTTGGACCTGGCCGATTCAGCAAGTTCCAGTTTCTGCAACTGTGAGCCCCTGAGGGGTGATTATTGGCTGGCCTGGGAAGCCCGACCGTGCCGGCCAGCCCTCCCCAGGTGTGCCTGGGTTCAGATCAATATAAACACCGCTCCAGGCAGCAAGAGCCCCTGCAGCTGTGCCTGACGCCATTTTCTCTGCCCTGTCAGCAGTCTTGGGGCTGGACTGGTGGGAGGGAGTGAGAGGCCACGGCTTTGTGGGTGGCCCAGTGTGAGTGGGGCTCTGCTGGACTTTCTGCAGCAGTTGCCAAGATGCCACCTGCTAAAGAAGAGGATGTGTCACCCATACCTGCCGCTGGAATTTCTCCCTGGGCAGAGGTGAGTGAGGAAGAAAGCAGTGGGGGCCGGGACAGCAGGGGTATCTCAGGCAGGGAAATGGAAAGCTTCCAGAAGAGCACCCAGGGCCAGGACCATCCTGGCTGGCCTGCAGGCACCAAGTCGACTGGCATGCTGTCACTCATGTGGCTCCATGGCCCTTCCTCTAGGCTTTCAAGTCCTTGTACATATTCAGGTGTTTTACCTGGGAAGGGTGGGAACATTTCAGCAGCAGCTGGCGTGGGGCTCAGCCCACGTTTACTCACAGATGCCTCGGCACGGTCCCCCAGCTTTGCAATGAGGACGCTTGTTGCGTGGGGCCTGCTGGCTGAATGGGAGATGATTCCCCACCACTGACCAACTTCAGAATTGTTTACAACTGGAGCAAGTGCCCTGATACGGTTTTCCTCTGTGTAACTGGTGGGTTCTGTTTTTTTTTCTTTTTTTCGTTTTTGGTTCAAGGTAGATTTTATTCCTCTTTTTTGTATTTACAGATATAAGCATGGAAATAATTTATTCATATAAATACATGTATGTGAAGGGAAGAATATTTTTTCTGTTTTACTTTTTGTAATTTGAATTTTATTTTATTTTTTTATACAGCAGGTTCTTTTTGGTTATCTATTTTATACATATAAATGTATATATGCCAATCCCAATCTCTCAACTCCTCCCACCACCACCCCCCAACAGCTTTCCCCCCTTGGTGTCCATACGTTTGTTGTCTACATCTGTTGCTCTATTTCTGCCTGGCAAAACGGTTCATCTGTACAATTTTTCTAGGTTCCACATATATGCATTAATAGACAAGATTTGTTTTTCTCTTTCTGACTTACTTCACTCTGTATGACAGTCTCTAGATCCATCAACGTCTCTACAAATGACCCAATTTCATTCCTTTTTATGGCTTAGTAATATTCCATTTTATATATGTACCACATCTTTATGCATTCGTCTGTCTGTGGGCATTTAGGTTGCTTCCATTACCTGGATATTGTAAATAGTGATGCAATGAACATTGTGGTGAATGTCTCTTTTTGATTTATGGTTTTGTCTGGGTATATGCCCAGTAGTGGGATTGCTGTATCATATGGTAATTCTATTCTTAGTTTTATAAGAAACTCCATAATGTTCTCCACAGTGACTGTATCAATTTACATTCCCAACAATAGTGGAAGAGGGTTCCTTATCTCCACACCCTTTCCAGCATTTGTTGTTTGTAGATTTTCTGATGATGCCCATTCTAACAGGTGTGAGGTGATACACCATGGATGAGTCTATTTCGTTGAGCAAAGAGTAGGTCTTGTCTATTACATATTTGGCTTATGGAACGGTATGTGTGCTAATTTCAATCTCTGGTTTTATACAGCACCCCAACTCAACTTTCCCCTTAAGCAAGCATAAGTTTTATCTAAATGTGAGACTCTGTTCGGTTTTGGAATTCAGTTTATGTGTAGCCAAGTTTACACTCTCTCTATTAGTGATATCTTATGATAATTATCTTTGTGTGACCTATTTCTCTTAGAATCATCATACTTAAATCCACTCAATTTGCTGCTACAGGCCTGATGACATTGATTTCATTGCTGAGTGATATTCCGTTGTACGTAAGTAGCACAACTCCTTTATCCATTTTTTTCTTTCTGGGATATTTAATTTGTACTGGACTCAAGGTTCTTGTAAACACAGCAGCCCTAAATTTGGTGTTGGCTGTGTCTTGTTGATTTTAATTTTCCTAAGCTATAGGGCCAAAAGTGGAAGTGCCCTAGGGTCTGTAGCTTTGTTTTTCAGATGTTTCAGGATACACCATAAACATCTCCAGAGTGTCTGTTGGCAATTTACATCCCGCCAATCAGCATAACAAGGCTCCCTGTTCTCCATGGCCTGTCCTGTGTTTCTGGTTTTTACACTTTTTTCAGATGGCCCTTTTGACGAATGGGAAATGAGACTTCATTGTAGTGTGGATTTCCATTTCTCGAGTGCTTGGTTGGCCAAAAAGGGCATATGTGTTTTTTCCTGAATATATTCAGGAAAAAATGTTTACGCACTTTTGTCCAAGTGCATCACTGTCAAAGATCTGGCGCTTTTCACATGCTTTAAATGCAATTCCAATCTACCTCCTGAAATATGATTCCTGCAATTCTGCCTCGTTTTCAAGTCCTCTTTGCAGACTTACTTCCATATAATTTTGCCAATAACTGTCATTTATAACACTGCAGGTTTGTGAATTACAGTGCCCGTGATTTCCTTTCTTAACTCGTTTCCTTGAAAACTGGCCACAGAACCGCAGGTTTGCTTCAGGCCGTAATCAGGGTCCGGCACGGCACTCTGAGACTTTGGTTCATTCCACTTCCTGGTGGGAAATTAGAGTTAAATGTGCCCCTCCAGACACCTGCCTCACTCCTAGCCCCTTGGTTATGTGTGTCCTGTGGTTTGAGGCCACATGTGCTGGGTTCCTCACCTTTGGCTGATGTGGCCCCACTGGTGTGAGGACACTCCTGCCTGGTTCCCATCCCCTTGCTGATGTGGGCCCTCCGGTGAGAGTCTGATCCTGGTTGGGTTCCTCACACTTCTGTGAGGTGGGCCCTCTTCTCTGAGGTCACTCCTGCCTGGTTGGCGCACCCCGCCTTGGCGACGTCGGCTCTCTGGTCGGATTTGGTGCCTGCTGGGTGTCTCCTCCCCTCGGTAATGAGGGCCCTCTGGCGTCAGGCCCTAACTCCTGGGCTCCCAATATTTTCTGATATGCGCCCTGTGGTTCGAGTACACTCCTGCCAGGTTCCCAACCCCATGGGAATGTGGGCCTTCTGCTCTGAGGTCCCAACCGTGGGTTGCTCAGTTTCATGATGAGGGCCCTCTGCTGTGAGTTCTCTCCGGCCTGGATCCCATAGCCTCGCTGCTCCTGGCCACCTGCTGGGAGGTTACAACTGCGGGATTCCTCACCTTTTTTCTTCTATGGACCCTCTGTTTTGAGACTCCTCCTGCCTGCCTCACTCCCAGCCCCTTGGTGATGTGTGTCCTCTGGTTTGAGGCCATGTATGCTGGGTCCCTCGCCTTTCGATGATGTGGCCCCACTGGTGTGAGGACACTCCTGCCTGGTTCCTATCCCCTTGATGATGTGGGCCCTCTGGTGAGAGTCTGATCCTGGCTGGGTTCCTCACCCTTCTGTGAGGGGGGCCCTCTGCTGTGAGGTCACTCCTGCCTGGCTGGCACACCCCACCTGGGCAACATCGGCCCTCTTGTGGCAGTTGGAGCCTGCTGGGAACCTCCCCTCGGTGATGGGGGCCCTCTTGCCTCAGGCCCTAACTGCTGGGTACCCACATTTTCTGATACGTGCTAAGTGGTGCGAGGACACTCCTGCGAGGTTCCCATCCCCATGGGCATGTGGGCCTTCTGCTCTAAGGTCCCAACACCTGTGTTGTTCACCGTTTCACGATGTTGGCTCTCTGGTGTTAGTTCACCCAGGCCTAGATCCCATAGCCTCTGTGCTCTGAGCGGCCTGCTGGGAGGTTCCTACTGCTGGATTCCTTACCTTTTTTATTCTTTGGGTCCTGTGTTTTCATGCTCCTACTTCCTGACTCACTCCCAGCCCATTTTTGATGTAGGTCCTCTGGTTTAAGGCCACATGTATCGGTTTCCTCACCTTTATTGATGTGGCCCCACTGGTGTGAGGACACTCCTGCCTGGTTCCCATCCCCTTGGTGATGGGGGCCCTCTGGTGAGAGTCTGATCCTGTCTGGATTCCTCACACTTCTGGGAGGTGGGCCCTCTGCTGTGAGGTCACTCCTGCCTGGCTGGCACACGTCACCTTGGCGATGTGGGCCCTCAGTTGGGAGTTGGTGCCTGCTGGGAGTCTCCTCCCCTCGGTAATGAGGGCCCTCTGGCGTCAGGCCCTAACTCATGGGCTCCCAAAATTTTCTGATGTGTGCCCTGTCGTGCGAGTACACTCCAGCCAGGGTCCCATCCCCATGGGGATGTGGGCTTTCTGCCCTGAGGTCCCAACGTCTGGGTTGCTCACAGTGTCAGAATGTGGGCCCTCTGCTGTGAGTTCACTCCGGCGTGGATCCCATAGCCTCGGTGCTCTGGGCCACCTGCTTGGAGCTTCCAACTGCGGGGTTCCTCACCTTTTTTATTCTATGGGCGCTCTGTTGTGAGTCTCCTCCTGCATGCCTCACTCCCAGCCCTTTCGTGATGTGTGTCCCCTTGTTTGAGGCCACATGTGCTGTGCTCCTCACCTTTCGCTGATGTGGCCCCACTGGTGTGAGGACACTCCTGCCTGGTTTACATCCCCTTGGTGATGTGGGCGCTCTGGTTAGAGTCTGATCCTGTTTGGGCTCCTCACACTTCTGTGAGGTGGGCCCTCTGCTGTGAGGTAACTCCTGCCTGGCTTGCTCCCATTGCCTTGGTGACGTCGGCCCTCTGGTGGCATTTGGAGCCTGCTGGTAGCCTCCTCTCCTCCGTGATGAGGGCCCTCTGGCGCCAGGCCATAACTGCTGGGTTCCCACATTTTCTGATACGTGCTAAGTTGTGCGAGGACACTCCTGCGAGGTTCCCATCCCCATGGGGATGTGGGCCTTCTGCTCCGAGGTCCCACTGGCTGGGTTGCTCACAGTTTCATGATGTGGGCCCTCTGCTGTGAGTTCACTGTGGCCTGGATCCCATAGACTCCATGCTCTGGGCCACCTGCTGGGAGGTTCAAACTGCTGGATTCCTCACATTTTTTATTCTGTGGGCCCTGTGTTGTTAGGCTACTCCTGCCTGCCTCACTCGGAGCACCTTGGAAATGTGGGTCCCCTGGTTTAGGCCACATGTGCTGGGTTCCTCACCTTTCTATAATGTGGCCACACTGGTGTGAGGACACTCCTGCCTTGTTCCGATCCCCTTGGTGATGTGGGCCCTCTGGTGAGAGTCTTATCCTGGCTGGGTTCCTCACCCTTCTGTGAGGTAGGCCCTCTGCTGTGAGGTCACTCCTGCCTGGCTGGCACACGTCAACGTGGCGACGTGGGCCCTCAGTTGGGAGTTGGTGCCTGCTGGGAGTCTCCTCCCCTCGGTAATGAGGGCCCTCTGGCGTCAGACCCTAACTCCTGGGCTCCCAAAAGTTTCTGATGTGCACCCTGTGGTGCGAGTACACTCCTGCCAGGATCCCAACCCCATGGGAATGTGGGCCTTCTGCTCTAAGGTCCCAACGGCTGGGTTGCTCACAGTTTCATAATGAGGGCCCTCTGTTTTGAGTTCAGTCAGGCCTGGATTCCATAGCCTCGCTGTTCCTGGCCACCTGCTGGGAGGTTCCAACTGCGGGATCCCTCACCTTTTTTACGCTATGGGCCCTCTGTTTGGAGGCTCCTCCTGCCTGCCTGACTCCCAGCCCCTTGGTGATGTGTGTCCTGTAGTTTGAGGCCACGTGTGCTGGGTCCGTCACATTTCGGTGATGTGACCACACTGGTGTGAGAACACTCCTGCCTGGTTTCCATTCCCTTGGTGATGTGGGCCCTCCGGTGAGAGTCTGATCCTCTTTGGGTTCCTCACACTTTTGTGTGGTTGGCCCTCTGCTCTGAGGTCACTCCTGCCTGGCTGGCACACCCTGCATTGGCGACGTCGGCCTTCTGGTAGCAGTTGGAGCTTGCTGGGAGCCTCCTCTCCTCAGTGATGAGAGCCCTCTGTCGTCAGGCCCTAACTGCTGGGCTCCCCACCTTTTCTGATGTGTGCCCACTGGTGCGATGACACTCCTGCTTGGTTCCCTTCCCCATGGGGATGTGGGCCTTGTGCTCTGAGGTCACAACGGCTGGGTTGCTTACAGTATCACGATGAGGGCCCTCTGTTGTGAGTTCATCACTGCCTGGATCCCATAGCCTCGGTGCTCTGGGCCGCCTGCTGGGATGTTCCAACTGCTGGATTCCTCACCTTTTTTATACAATGGGCCATGTGTTTTGAGGTTAATCCTGCCTGCCTCGCTCCGAGACCCATGGTGATGTGGGTCCTCTGGTTTGAGGCCACATGTGCTGGGTACCTCAACTTTCGATGATGTGGCCCCACGGGTGTGAGGACACTCCTGGCTGGTTCCCAGCCCCTTGCTTATGTGGGCACTCTGGTGAGAGTCTGATCTTGACTGGGTTCCTTACCCTTCTGTGAGGTGGGCCCTCTGATGTGAGGTCACTCCTGCCTGGATGGCTCATGTCGCCTTGGCGACGTAGGCCCTCTGTTGGCCACTGAAGCATGCTGGGAGCCTCCTACCCTCTTTAATAAGGGCCCTGGAAGAAACGCATATGCCCTTTTTGACCAAGTGCATCATTGTCGAGGTTCTGCCTCTTCTCCTATACTTTCAGAGGACTTTCCGTCTACCTCCTGAAATCGTATTCCTGGAATTCTGCCCCGCGTTCAAGTCCTCTTTGCAGCCTTACTTCAATATATTTTTGGACGATAGCTGTCATTTATAACTCTGCAGGATTGTGAATTACAGTGCCCCTGAGCTCCTTTCTTCAACTCGCTTTCTTGTGAGCTGGCCGCAAAACCGCAGGATTGCTTAAGGCCCTAATCTGGTTCCGACACGGCATGCTGAGCCTTTGGCTAATTCCTCTTCCTGGTGGGAAATGAGCATTAAATTTGTTCGTGCAGACACCTACAGCTAATCTCTCATTGGTTCTCCCTATTCCTGTTCATCTTGCGCAGAAATTCCAAACTGTGCCAAACAGGAGGTTAAAGGCACTGACTCTCCAAGTGGGGAGAGTGTTAGTAAAGCGTCTGGAATGGTAAAACCGAGTACGAGGGGACGAAAACTGAGACGCATTTAAAAAGGTTTCCCGGTCACACGGTGGACCATATTCTGGGTTGCCCATGCATGTTTTACCTGAAGGAAGAATCCCTTCAACCTGGAGAGTTGGGACCCATGGAATGGGTACCACGCAGTATGACTTCAAAGGGTTGCCTTTGCTCACCGAACGTCACCAATGCTATCAGCCCGAAGTGTCCAGCCTTATGTCTCACTCAGCTCGGGGTGTAGATGTGGTAAATCCACGTTGCATCACAAGCCCTGAATGAATTATTTAAGAATTGCTCTCTATTTCACTGTCATTGTGTTCTGTTTCTGTAATTTATTTTGATAATGGGATTTATCGGATTTTCACTGCTGCGTTTATGCCGCTGTACACATGCTTGATTCTCTTATGGAGACATATAAATCCATGGGTTTTCAGATTCTTACTAGTCAGGTATATTCCTAGGCATTGAATATGGGGTGTTGAGTCCATTTCGTGGAGCAAGGAGTAGGTCCTGACTATTACATATTTGCTTATGGAAAGGTATCTGTGCTAATTTCAATCTCTGGTTTTATGCAGCACCACAACTCACCTTTCCCCTTAAGCAAGCATAAGTTGGTTTTCTAAATTTGAGACCCTTTTCTGTTTTGTAATTGAGTTCATGTGCAGCCATGTTTGCATTCCGTGTATTTGAGATATCTTATGGTGTTTCTTTTTCTGTGTGACTTAGTTAACTTAGAATGATCGTACCTGAATCCACTCATTATGCCGCGACGGGCCTCATGACATAGATTTCATTGCTGAGTGATATTCCATTGTACGTACGTACAACAACTTCTTTATCCATTTTTTGCTTTCTGGGATATTTCACTTGTACCGTAAATGAGGTTCTTGTAAGCAGAGCCGTCCAAAATTTATGGGTGGCTGTGTCTTTTTGATTTTAATTTCCCTAAGCTATAGAACCATAAGTTGAAGTGCCGTAGGCTCCGTTGCTTAGTTTTTTAGGTGTTTGAGGAAACACCATACACTTCTCCAGAGTGGCTGTTGGCAATTTACATCCCGCCCATCAGCATAACAAGGCTCCCTGTTCTCCATGGCCTGTCCTGCCTTTCTGGATTTTTCACTTTTTTCAGATGTCACTTTGGACAGGGGGGCAGTGAGACTTCATTGTAATGCAGATTTCTTTACAGGCTTGCTTGTTGGGCCAAAAAGGGCGTATGTGTTTTTTTTTTATATATTCAGGAAAAAACGCATACGCCCTTTTAGACCAAGTGCATCATTGTCGACTTTCTGTCTCTTTCCCTAGGCTTTAAATGCAATTCCAGTCTACCCCCTGAAATCGTTTTCCTGAAATTCTTCCCCACTTTCAAGTCCTCTTCGAAGACTTACTTCAGTACATTTTTGGACGATAGCTGTCATTCATAACTCTGCAGGTTTGTGCATTACAGTGCCCCTGAGCTCCTTTCCTCAACTCGCTTTCTCGTGAGCTGGCCGCAAAACAGCAGGATTGCTTCAGGCCCTAATCTGTTTCCGGCAGGGCACGCTGAGCCTTTGGTTAATTCCTCTTCCTGGTGGGAAATGAGCGTTCCATTTGCCCGTGCAGACACCTACAGCTAGTCTCTCATTGGTTCTCCCTATTCCTGTTCATCTTGCGCAGAAATTGCAAACTGTGCCAAACAGGACGTTAAATGCACTGACTCTCCAAGTGGGGAGAATGTTAGTAAAGCCTCTGGAATGGTGAACCCGAGTACCAAGGTTCGAAAACTGAGATGCATTTGAAAACGTTTCCCAATCACACGGTGGACCATACTCTGGGTTTCCCATGCATGATTTAGCTGAAGGAAGTATCCCTTAAACCTGGAAAGTTGGGACCCATGGAATGGGTACCAGGCAGTATGACTTCAAAGGGTCTGCGTTTGCTCACCGAACCTCACCAATGCTATCAGCCTGAAGTGTCCAGCCTTATGTCTCACACTTTTCTGGGTGTAGATGTGGTAAATCCTGGTTGCATCACAAGCCCTGAATGAATTATTTAAGAATTGCTCTCTATTTCACTCTCATTGTGTTTTGTTTTCGAAATTTATCTTGATAATGGGATTTATCTGATTTTCACTGCTGCGTTTAGGCCGCTGTACACATGCTTGATTTCCTTATGGAGACATATAAATCCATGGGTTTTAAGATTCTTACTTGTCAGGTATGTTCCCAGGCGTTGAATATGGGCTGTTGAGTCCATTTCGCTGAGCAAGGAATAGGTCTTGTCTATTATATATTTGGCTTATGGAAAGGTATCTGTGCTAATTTCAATCTCTGGTTTTATACAGCACCCAAATTCACCTTTCCCCATAAGCAAGCATAAGTTGGTTTTCTAAATTTGAGACCCTGTTCTGTTTTGTAATTCAGTTCATGTGTAATCAAGTTTACATTCCGTGTATTAGTGATATCTCATGATGTTTCTTATTCTGTGTGACTTATTTCCCGCAGAATCATCGTACTTTTATCCACTCATTATGCCGCTACGGGCCTGATGATGGAGATTTCATTGCTGAGTGATATTCCATTGTACGTGCGTACCACAACTTCTTTATCCATTTTTTGCTTTCTCGGATATTTAACTTGTACCGTAGATGAGGTTCTTGTAAACAGAGCCGTCCCAAACTTTGGGGTGGCAGTGTGTTTTTGATTTTAATTTCCATAAGCTATAGGACCATAAGTGGAAGTGACATAGGCTGTGTTGCTTTGTTTCCTACGTGTTTCAGGAAACACCATACACTTCTCCAGAGTGGCTGTTGGCAATTTACATCCTGCCCAGCAGCATAACAAGGCTCCCTGTTCTCCATGACCTGTCCTGCCTTTCTGGATTTTACACTTTTTTCAGATGGCGCTTTTGGTTGGGGGGCAGTGAGACTCCATTGTAGTGCAGATTTCCTTTACACGCATGCTTCGTTGGCCAAAAAGGGCGTATGCGTTTTTTCCTGCAGGAAAAAACGCATACGCCCTTTTTGGCCAAGTGCATCATTGTCGACATTCTGCCTCTTTTCCTATCTTTAAGTGCAATTCCAGTCTACCCCCTGAAATCGTTTTCCTGAAATTCTGCCCCGCTTTCAAGTCCTCTTCGAAGACTTACTTCAATACATTTTTGGACGATAGCTGTCATTCATAACTCTGCAGGTTTGTGAATTACAGTGCCCCAGAACTCCTTTCCTTAACTCGCTTTCATGTGAACTGGCCCAAAACCGCAGGATTATTTCAGGCCCTAATCTGTTTCCGGCATGGCACGCTGAGCCTTTGGTTAATTCCTCTTCCTGGTGGGAAATGAGCATTCCATTTGCCCGTGCAGACACCTACAGGTAGTCTCTCATTGGTTCTCCCTATTCCTGTTCATCTTGCGCAGAAATTGCAAACTGTGCCAAACAGGAGGTTAAAGGCACTGACTCTCCAAGTGGGGAGAGTTTTAGTAAAGCGTCTGGAATGGTGAACCCGAGTACCAGGGTTCGAAAACTGAGATGCATTTGGAAACGTTTCCCAATCACACGGTGGACCATACTCTGGGTTTCCCATGCATGTTGTAGCTGAAGGAAGAATCCCTTAAACCTGGAGAGTTGGGACCCATGGAATGAGTACCATGCAGTATGACTTCAAAGGGTCTGCGTTTGCTCACCGAACCTCACCAATGCTATCAGCCTGAAGTGCCCAGCCTTATGTCTCACCCAGCTCTGGGTGTAGATGTGGTAAATCCAGGTTTCATCACAAGCCCTGAATCAATTATTTAAGAATTGCTCTCTATTTCACTGTCATTGTGTTTTGTTTTTGAAATTTATTTTGATAATGGGATTTATGGGATTTTCACTGCTGCGTTTAGGCCGATGTCCAGACATTTGTTTTCTTTATGTAGATATATAAATCCATGGGTTTTAAGATTCTTACTTGTCAGGTATATTCCCAGGCGTTGAATATGGGGTGTTGAGTCTATTTCGCTGAGCAAGGAGTAGGGCTTGTCTATTATATATTTGGCTTATGGAACGGTATCAGTGCTAATTTCAATCTCTGTTTTTATGCAGCACCCCAACTCACCGTTCCCCATAAGCAAGTATAAGTTGGTTTTCTAAATTTGACACCATGTTCTGTTTTGTAATTCAGTTCATGTGTAGCCAAGTTTACATTCCGTGTATTAGTCATATCTTATGATGTTTCTTTTTCTGTGTGACTTATTTCTCGTAGAATCATCGTATCTGAAGCCACTCATTATGGCGCTACGGGCCTGATGACGTAGATTTCATTGCTGTGTGATATTCCATTGTACGTACGTAGCACTACTTCTTTATCCATTTTTTGCTTTCTCGGATAATTAACTTGTACCGTAGACGAGGTTCCTGTAAACGGAGCCGTCCCAAACTTTGGGGTGGCTGTGTGTTTTTGATTTTAATTTCCCTAAGCTATAGATCCATAAGTGGAAGTGCCATAGGCTGTGTTGTTTTGTCTCCTACGTGTTTCAGGAAACACCATACACTTCTCCAGAGTGGCTGTTGGCAATTTACATCCTGCCCAGCAGCATAACAAGGCTCCCTGTTCTCCATGACCTGTCCTGCCTTTCTGGATTTTACACTTTTTTCAGATGGCCCTTTTGAACGGGGGGCAGTGAGACTTCATTGTAGTGCAGATTTCCTTTACACGCTTGCTTGGTTACCAAAAAGTGCGTATGCGTTTTTTCCTGAATATATTCAGGAAAAAACACATACGCCCTTTTTGGCCAAGTGCATCATTGTCGACATTCTGCCTCATTTCCTATGCTTTAAGTGCAATTCCAGTCTACACCCTGAAATCGTTTTCCAGAAATTCTGCCCCGCTTTCAAGTCCTCTTCGAAGACTTATTTCAATACAATTTTGGACGATAGCTGTCATTCATAACTCTGCAGGTTTGTGAATTTCAGTGACCCTGAGCTCCTTTCTTCAACTCACTTTCTTGTGAGCTGGCTGCAAAACCGCAGGATTGCTTCAGGCCCTAATCTGTTTCCGGCAGGGCACGCTGACCATTTGGTTAATTCGTCTTCCTGGTGGGAAATGAACGTTCCATTTGCCCGTGCAGACACCTACAGCTAGTCTCTCATTGGTTCTCCCTATTCCTGTTCATCTTGCGCAGAAAGTGCAAACTGTGCCAAACAGGAGGTTAAAGGCACTGACTCTCCAAGTGGGGAGAGTTTTAGTAAAGCGTCTGGAATGGTGAACCCGAGTACCAGGGTTCGAAAACTGAGATGCATTTGGAAACGTTTCCCAATCACACGGTGGACCATACTCTGGGTTTCCCATGCATGTTTTAGCTGAAGGAAGAATCCCTTAAACCTGGAGAGTTGGGACCCATGGAATGAGTACCATGCAGTATGACTTCAAAGGGTCTGCGTTTGCTCACCGAACCTCACCAAAGCTATCAGCCTGAAGTGCCCAGCCTTATGTCTCACCCAGCTCTGGGTGTAGATGTGGTAAATCCAGGTTTCATCACAAGCCCTGAATGAATTATTTAAGAATTGCTCTCTATTTCACTGTCATTGTGTTTTGTTTTTGAAATTTATTTTGATAATGGGATTTATCGGATTTTCACTGCTGCGTTTATGCCGCTGTACACACGCTTGATTTCCTTGTGGAGACATATAAATCCATGGGTTTTAAGATTCTTACTTGTCAGGTATATTCCCAGGCGTTGAATATGGAGTGTTGAGTCCATTTCGTTGAGCAAGGAGTAGGTCTTGTCTATTATATATTTGGCTTATGGAAAGGTATCTGTGCTAATTTCAATCTCTGGTTTTATGCAGCACCCCAACTCACCTTTCCCCATAAGCAAACATAAGTTGGTTTTCTAAATTTGATACCATGTTCTGTTTTGTAATTCAGTTCATGTGTAGTCAAATTTACATTCCGTGTATTAGTGATATCTTATGATGTTTCTCTTTCTGTGTGACTTATTTCTCGTAGAATCATCGTACCTGAACCCACTCATTATGCCGATATGGGCCTGATGACGTAGATTTCATTGCTGAGTGATATTCCATTGTACATGCATACCACAACTTCTTTATCCATTTTTTGCTTTCTCGGATATTTAACTTGTACCGTAGACGAGGTTCTTGTAAACAGAGACGTCCCAAACTTTGGGGTGGCTGTGTGTTTTTGATTTTAATTTCCATAAGCTATAGGACCATAAGTGGAAGTGCCATAGGCTGTGTTGCTTTGTTTCCTATGTGTTTCAGGAAACACCATACACTTCTCCAGAGTGGCTGTTGGCAATTTACATCCCGCCCATCAGCATAACAAGGCTCCCTGTTCTCCATGACCTGTCCTGCCTTTCTGGATTTTACACTTTTTTCAGATGGCCCTTTTGACCGGGGGGCAGTGAGACTTCATTGTAGTGCAGATTTCCTTTACACGCCTGCTTGGTTGGCCAATAAGGGCGTATGCGTTTTTTCCTGAATATATTCAGGAAAAATCGCATACGCCCTTTTTGGCCAAGTGCATCATTGTCGACATTCTGCCTCTTTTCCTATGCTTTAAGTGCAATTCCAGTCTACCCCCTGAAATCGTTTTCCTGAAATTCTGCCTCACTTTCAAGTCCTCTTCGAAGACTTACTTCAGTACATTTTTGGACGATAGCTGTCATTCATAACTCTGCAGGTTTGTGAATTACAGTGCCCAAGAACTCCTTTCCTCAACTCGCTTTCATGTGAACTGGCCGCAAAACAGCAGGATTGTTTCAGGCCCTAATCTGTTTCCGGCATGGCACGCTGAGCCTTTGGTTAATTCCTCTTCCTGGTGGGAAATGAGCATTCCATTTGCCCGTGCAGACACCTACAGGTAGTCTCTCATTGGTTCTCCCTATTCCTGTTCATCTTGCGCAGAAATTGCAAACTGTGCCAAACAGGAGGTTAAAGGCACTGACTCTCCAAGTGGGGAGAGTTTTAGTAAAGCGTCTGGAATGGTGAACCCGAGTACCAGGGTTCGAAAACTGAGATGCATTTGGAAACGTTTCCCAATCACACGGTGGACCATACTCTGGGTTTCCCATGCATGTTTTAGCTGAAGGAAGAATCCCTTAAACCTGGAGAGTTGGGACCCATGGAATGAGTACCATGCAGTATGACTTCAAAGGGTCTGCGTTTGCTCACCGAACCTCACCAAAGCTATCAGCCTGAAGTGCCCAGCCTTATGTCTCACCCAGCTCTGGGTGTAGATGTGGTAAATCCAGGTTTCATCACAAGCCCTGAATGAATTATTTAAGAATTGCTCTCTATTTCACTGTCATTGTGTTTTGTTTTTGAAATTTATTTTGATAATGGGATTTATCGGATTTTCACTGCTGCGTTTATGCCGCTGTACACACGCTTGATTTCCTTGTGGAGACATATAAATCCATGGGTTTTAAGATTCTTACTTGTCAGGTATATTCCCAGGCGTTGAATATGGAGTGTTGAGTCCATTTCGTTGAGCAAGGAGTAGGTCTTGTCTATTATATATTTGGCTTATGGAAAGGTATCTGTGCTAATTTCAATCTCTGGTTTTATGCAGCACCCCAACTCACCTTTCCCCATAAGCAAACATAAGTTGGTTTTCTAAATTTGATACCATGTTCTGTTTTGTAATTCAGTTCATGTGTAGTCAAATTTACATTCCGTGTATTAGTGATATCTTATGATGTTTCTCTTTCTGTGTGACTTATTTCTCGTAGAATCATCGTACCTGAACCCACTCATTATGCCGATATGGGCCTGATGACGTAGATTTCATTGCTGAGTGATATTCCATTGTACATGCATACCACAACTTCTTTATCCATTATTTGCTTTCTCGGATATTTAACTTGTACCGTAGACGAGGTTCTTGTAAACAGAGACGTCCCAAACTTTGGGGTGGCTGTGTGTTTTTGATTTTAATTTCCATAAGCTATAGGACCATAAGTGGAAGTGCCATAGGCTGTGTTGCTTTGTTTCCTATGTGTTTCAGGAAACACCATACACTTCTCCAGAGTGGCTGTTGGCAATTTACATCCCGCCCATCAGCATAACAAGGCTCCCTGTTCTCCATGACCTGTCCTGCCTTTCTGGATTTTACACTTTTTTCAGATGGCCCTTTTGACCGGGGGGCAGTGAGACTTCATTGTAGTGCAGATTTCCTTTACACGCCTGCTTGGTTGGCCAATAAGGGCGTATGCGTTTTTTCCTGAATATATTCAGGAAAAATCGCATACGCCCTTTTTGGCCAAGTGCATCATTGTCGACATTCTGCCTCTTTTCCTATGCTTTAAGTGCAATTCCAGTCTACCCCCTGAAATCGTTTTCCTGAAATTCTGCCTCACTTTCAAGTCCTCTTCGAAGACTTACTTCAATACATTTTTGGACGATAGCTGTCATTCATAACTCTGCTGGTTTGTGAATTACAGTGACCCTGAGCTCCTTTCCTCAACTCGCTTTCTCGTGAGCTGGCTGCAAAACCGCAGGTTTGCTTCAGGCCCTAATCTGTTTCCGGCAGGGCACGCTGAGCCTTTGGTTAATTCCTCTTCCTGGTGGGAAATGAGCGTTTCGTTTGCCCGTGCAGACACCTACAGCTAGTCTCTCATTGGTTCTCCCTATTCCTGTTCATCTTGCGCAGAAATTGCAAACTGTGCCAAACAGCAGGTTAAAGGCACTGACTCTCCAAGTGGGGAGAATGTTAGTAAAGCATCTGGAATGGTGAACCCGAGTACCAGGGTTCGAAAACTGAGATGCATTTGTAAACGTTTCCCAATCACACGGTGGACCATACTCTGGGTTTCCCATGCATGATTTAGCTAAAGGAAGAATCCCTTAAACCTGGAAAGTTGGGACCCATGGAATGGGTACCAGGTAGTATGACTTCAAAGGGTCTGCGTTTGCTCAACGAACCTCACCAATGCTATCAGCCTGAAGTGTCCAGCCTTATGTCTCACACAGCTCTGCGTGTAGATGTGGTAAATCCAGGTTGCATCACAAGCCCTGAATGAATTATTTAAGAATTGCTCTCTATTTCACTCTCATTGTGTTTTGTTTTCGAAATTTATCTTGATAATGGGATTTATCTGATTTTCACTGCTGCGTTTAGGCCGCTGTACACATGCTTGATTTCCTTATGGAGACATATAAATCCATGAGTTTTAAGATTCTTACTTGTCAGGTATGTTCCCAGGCGTTGAATATGGGCTGTTGAGTCCATTTCGCTGAGCAAGGAGTAGGTCTTGTCTATTATATATTTGGCTTATGGAATGGTATCTGTGCTAATTTCAATCTCTGGTTTTATACAGCACCCAAATTCACCTTTCCCCATAAGCAAGCATAAGTTGGTTTTCTAAATTTGAGACCCTGTTCTGTTTTGTAATTCAGTTCATGTGTAGTCAAGTTTACATTCCGTGTATTAGTGATATCTTATGATGTTTCTTATTCTGTGTGACTTATTTCCCGTAGATTCATCGTACTTGGATCCACTCATTATGCCGCTACGGGCCTGATGACGGAGATTTCATTGCTGAGTGATATTCCATTGTACGTGCGTACCACAACTTCTCTATTCATTTTTTGCTTTCTCGGATATTTAACTTGTACCGTAGACGAGGTTCTTGTAAACACAGCCATCCCAAACTTTGGGGTGGCTGTGTGTTTTTGATTTTAATTTCCCTAAGCTATAGGACCATAAGTGGAAGTGCCATAGGCTGTGTTGCTTTGTTTCCTACATGTTTCAGGAAACACCATACACTTCTCCAGAGTGGCTATTGGCAATTTACATCCTGCCCAGCAGCATAAAAAGGCTCCCTGTTCTCCATGACCTGTCCTGCCTTTCTGGATTTTACACTTTTTTCAGATGGCCCTTTTGACCGGGGGGCAGTGAGACTCCATTGTAGTGCAGATTTCCTTTACACGCTTGCTTGGTTGGCCAAAAAGGGCGTATGCGTTTTTTCCTGAGTATATTCAGGAAAAAACACATACGCACTTTTTGGCCAAGTGCATCATTGTCGACATTCTGCCTCATTTCCTATGCTTTAAGTGCAATTCCAGTCTACGCCCTGAAATCGTTTTCCAGAAATTCTGCCCCGCTTTCAAGTCCTCTTCAAAGACTTACTTCAATACATTTTTGGACGAGAGCTGTCATTCATAACTCTGCAGGTTTGTGAAATACAGTGGTCCTGAGCTCCTTTCTTCAACTCACTTTCTTGTGAGCTGGCCGCAAAACCGCAGGATTGCTTAAGGCCCTAATCTGTTTCCGGCAGGGCACGCTGAGCCTTTGTTTAATTCCTCTTCCTGGTGAGAAATGAGCGTTCCATTTGCCCGTGCAGACACCTACAGCTAGTCTCTCATTTGTTCTCCCTATTCCTGTTCATCTTGCGAAGAAATTGCAAACTGTGCCAAACAGGAGGTTAAAGGCACTGACTCTCCAAGTGGGGAGAGTGTTAGTAAAGCGTCTGGAATGGTGAACCCCAGTACCAGGCCTCGAAAACTGAGATGCATTTGAAAACGTTTCCCAATCACACGGTGGACCATACTCTGGGTTTCCCATGCATGTTTTAGCTGAAGGAAGAATCCCTTAAACCTGGAGATTTAAGACCCTTGGAATGGGTACCATGCAGTATGACTTCAAAGGGTCTGCGTTTCCTCACCGAACCTCACCAATGCTATCAGCCCGAAGTGTCCAGCCTTATGTCTCACACAGCTGTGCATGTAGATGTGGTAAATCCAGGTTGCATCACAAGCCCTGAGTGAATTATTTAAGAATTGCTCTCTATTTCACTGTCATTGTGTTTTGTTTTTGTAATTTATTTTGATAATGGGATTTATCGGATTTTCACTGCTGCGTTTATGCCGCTGTACACATGCTTGATTCTCTTATGGAGACATATAAATCCATGGGTTTTCAGATTCTTACTAGTCAGGTATATTCCTAGGCATTGAATATGGGGTGTTGAGTCCATTTCGTGGAGCAAGGAGTAGGTCCTGACTATTACATATTTGCTTATGGAAAGGTATCTGTGCTAATTTCAATCTCTGGTTTTATGCAGCACCACAACTCACCTTTCCCCTTAAGCAAGCATAAGTTGGTTTTCTAAATTTGAGACCCTTTTCTGTTTTGTAATTGAGTTCATGTGCAGCCATGTTTGCATTCCGTGTATTTGAGATATCTTATGGTGTTTCTTTTTCTGTGTGACTTAGTTAACTTAGAATGATCGTACCTGAATCCACTCATTATGCCGCGACGGGCCTCATGACATAGATTTCATTGCTGAGTGATATTCCATTGTACGTACGTACAACAACTTCTTTATCCATTTTTTGCTTTCTTGGATATTTCACTTGTACCGTAAATGAGGTTCTTGTAAGCAGAGCCGTCCAAAATTTATGGGTGGCTGTGTCTTTTTGATTTTAATTTCCCTAAGCTATAGAACCATAAGTGGAAGTGCTGTAGGCTCCGTTGCTTAGTTTTTTAGGTGTTTGAGGAAACACCATACACTTCTCCAGAGTGG